>NC_140585.1:591362722-591729631 GCF_964204655.1 Triturus cristatus
ATTGGTCACAACATTCCATTTAGTTCTTAGGATACTAGGATTCGGACCTCTTCCTTTCCGAGGATAAAAAAAGTCCAGGGTCAGTGGTACAATTGAAGTTGACCTTCGCTGTGGAGGCAAGATGTTTGATAAAACCTCGGGGTCAGTGAAGGTAAGAATAACACAATCCCGTCTGAACCTCTTAAAGCTGTTACCAATCCACTCAACCCTTCTGGCATTAACAAGTTCTACAGATAATTGTTGCTTCCCCCAAGGTGATATTACCATGTTGTTAGTAAGGCACGATAAAGATTTATTTAATAAAGAAGGGGCAGATTCGACCTCCCCAGAAGCCAAAGGGGGGACATTTGCAAGGACAAGAACTAATGGAGAGGCTTCAACTACAAGTTCAAAAGACCCTTTCCCCATGTTAGAATTATTAGTGGCAGAGACAGGGGGTGTATCTACAAGGGCACCACTAGGTACATTAGACAGTGGTACAGGATTAGAGACAGATCCACTATTCTCAACAAGTGTTGTTTTACTCATTACTGGCTCTACCCTAGATACAGCAACTTCAGTAATATTTCCTGTCTTCACCAAAGTTTTCTCTAGTAAACCACCTAGTCTATTGACCTCAGCGGTTAACTTATCAATTTTACTAACCAGGGGTTTAACTATACCTTTAATTTTTGTGTCCATCATGCTCCATAGTTTAGTAAATTGAGCGTTAGAAAGGGTAACGTGAGCTTCACTGAGCAGATCAACCTCCTCGTCCTCTGATATTTTCCTCGAAGGGGTTGCAATTTTGTTTCTGCCAGATCTTAGACCCCCTCGTTTTGGGATAACCTTGCTTTTACCCCTAGTAACCCTCGGAGCTGGAACAGGGGTAGTAGAAAAAGGGGACTCGATGTTGGTGGATGTCACTGACACCCCTTCGCTATCACTGTTGGCTTCAGTAAGAACAACTACGCCACTAGGCAAAATGGGGTTTGTATCGTAAAGAGGGTCATGAGCCACACAAGATGTACTACTATTGTGTAAAGCCGAGGAATCCCCATACTCTTTATCGGCCATATGGAATTGGTTAGATGAATCTAATCCCAGTGAGGATCTCCTGTCGCTGTTAATTTTAGCCACAACTTGGATAAGATAATTATCTATAGTATTATTAGCTGGGGTTTGTTTTTTTCCAGGCATGAGTAAGGTCAATAAGGTGGCTGAGATAATCAATACACTTGGAGCACAAAATTCAAATAGATGTTATAATTACCCTAATTAGACCAAGCTGCTCGTATGTACAAGAATAGTACAAATAGATTTTCAGGCAGGGTCCCTGGCCCAACCCAACCTAGTCCAACCTCGGACGGCCTCAGACGGTCCCGCCCTTGTCCCGGGCTTCTCCCGGCGCAGTCCCGCGTGCGGTCCCCGCGTGGCGGTGACAACAGGTTGATTTTAAAGGGCTCCAAGCGCGAAACTGCGGTGGGCGGGTTCCTGTTCCGCTTCCTGTTCCAGCGCTGAGGGTGCTGGGAAGCGTAGTTCCTCTCCGCACAGCGGCCGCGTTTGTATTGCGGCGGCGGGAGGGAAACAGACAGCGTGCGCGGGCCAAGAATCAGGGAGAAATCCAGGTATGGTGTAGCCTCCTGCAGTGGTGTCAATCCTTTAGAAGAATGCTCGCCTGGCACTACCACTTCCCGCCTACTTCCAGCCCTGTCAGTAGATTTGTAGAAACGAGGAAAAATCTGTGCCTTGCTAGATAGAATCCAAGCTGATATAATATGAGCCTATTCAGAGAAGATGTAATCAGAGCTCTGATATAATGAGAACACAGTCATAATTTGTCACCTCATTGCATAGCGCCAAAAGGGGCAAATGGATTTATTTTTTTATTTTTTACAGGGCAAGTAAATTTCCAAAGCGTTTAATCTCTTTGCCAAGTAGATATTCTATAAACTTCCACACCACCAATACGCCAGCTGCATTCTGACCAAACCTGAAATGGCATTCTTTCAAGCAGAGGAAAGGGAGTCAAGCAATAGTTTGGGAAAACAAAAATGTTAATCTGTGTACAGGAAATGTTTCAGCGTGGCTCCTGATCATAAGGACATTGTCATCATATTTGGAAACTCACAAGCGAAGATGCCACCAACAGAATGGTGGAGTTTCTGTTTTCAAAACTGTTTTCATATAGCAAACAAGCCAGGGAAGGATCACAATCGTGATGACTTTTTCCCTTGTTTTGCACTTCCGTGCCCATGTTAAAGCCCTTGATCTGAGAAAAATAACTCCAACATAGGTTCAAACAGGGCAGCCATGAGGCAATAAGAAAAGGTAAGATTGCATACGTAATTTGTCGACTCCAGACTCAAAACGCTTGTACTTAACTGATTTACAGCGCTGGAAACACTTGGAGTAGGTCACGAAATCCACCATCAGGGTAATCTCTGGGAATTTACACCTTTATACCACAAGCAGAGTGAATTGGAATTCTATTGCAGTGGTCTAATCATGTGAGTAACTCATCTAAAAATGTCTTAGATCCTGAGGGAAAAGGTTATTAATCTGGATCACAAAAGCTTTGCAGCCATGAAAAGATAGCTGAAGGCCTGAGCTCGGAGTGGTCCAAGATGGCTACAACCATTTAACAGACCTAAGAGACGCTGCAGTCTTCAGTCTGGTACATACGTCTTAAGAAGCCTGCTGTGACTTCTCAAAGCTGGCGTGGAGACTGGCAGAGTGCTGGACTCTGGCATGAGCACCAAAGCTTCCAGAGACAAATCGCTTCACCTGGTATGAACTGTAACAAAATGGCGAAGCACTCTCCTACCATACAGCTGATCAGGATGTGAAGGAGGGTGTGGCCGATGGGATAGCAATAACACATACCTGGTGTTGGCAGTGGCAGAGAGCAGAAGATTGTATTAAGCACTGTGATATACAGAGACTATATCCCCTTGAGGCCTGTTCCATCCTCAGAGCGCCTTTTATTTTAAAGGGCTCTGAACGTAACTATGTGTAGGTTGTACCTGCGTTCCTAACTGCCTGGTTGTCTTTTCTCTTTAAGACGACTCCTGGATTGATGTTTAGTTCGGGCTTAATTCTCTATCTGGATTACCACCTCGCTTATGATGCAGAGGAGTGCTGACCGTTCCTCAACAATTACCCAATTCCTCTGCCCTCTTGGTTTGGGGCGGCTCTCACCAAGGGTCCCAATACATTGTACACCCAAGATACTCACTTGAAAGTGCTAGAGATGCGCTCCACCCTGGCTTTGGCCTTTCTGTGATTTTGCCCACTGAGTTATATTGCTGTTCTACACACCTTCAACAGTCACATCCTGTAGGATAGCACCGCCCCCCCCCCCCCTGAGTGACCCCAACACATCTGATTACCAGCGCGTTACAGCTCCTGTTCTGTGGCATTAAGAAGAATACAATACAAGCTGCAAAAAAAATATCTGAAACAAGGTTTGAGAGGAGATTTTGGTGATTAGCCTTACACTGTCTAAGCTCAACACTAAGGTACCAGACTTGTCCTTAAAAATTAAGGTATGCGTTCCGCAACATGTCAGCCTTCCAGGTGCAGCTTGATTTGGCCAAGTAGAGGTTAGAGGAGGCTGAATTAAAACATGACCAACTGCCCAATAGGTTACAAGTTATTGGAATGATAGATTTAGAAGATTGATAAAGGAGGAACAATGGTATTACTGAATAGGCTAAAAGAGTATGATAGGTTTTTTAGAAGACCTCATTACGCAGTTATCGACCTACACTTTAAAGAGTCCCTCAAGTTTCAAAGGGCCCATAGGGTTAGGCCTAGGTATCTGACCATAACTACCATCCCAGCCATAATACCTCATGTGTCTTGCATCACCAACACACTTAGGGCTATCCTTCAGGCAGTCAAGAAAAAAGTGGCCCATTTTTGTATGAGAGGAAATATCTTCAGCAGACTACTTGTTAGATGTAAATATCAAACAAACAATTCCAGACTTTGTGTTCCCAATTGGGTCAACGGGCCATTAAATTTGGCCCATTAAATGTATGCTCATTACAATGAATGTAAGGTCCAGAGAAATCACAGAATCTGATAACCTTGAGGATTTCCGAGACTTTCTTAATGACTATTCTACTTCATTTTGATTACCTCCCTCTTTTAAAAACATGGGGCATCCTGTTGTTGAAAGAACACAAGTATGCATTTATATAGTATTTGCATAGCATAAACCTAGCCAAAAGGCAGCCAAGCGCGCTATACATGGTAAAAGGCAGGCTTAAAATCAGTGAATAATAGGGGAGGAAGCAGAGATGTGGATCGTTAATGCATTGTGATATGGTGTTCTTTAAAGACGGGAGTGTTTAACGCTTTCCTACATTGGAGCAGCGTTTGGGCAAGCCTGACGGATACAGGGATTTTGTTCCAGATCTTAGGTGCATAGATGGAAAAGGCTTGTTGTCTTGTTTTTTTTTCTTCTTTTATACACTTCTTGGTGTGAAGTTGGATGGATGGAGTACTGGATGTGGGAGTGCTGGTAACCGCCAGAGATGGAAAGTTGGTCTGCAAGATAAGAGAGGGTGCAGATTGGGATGGCTTTGAAAATGATGCAGTTGTTACTGAAGATAGTGCGGGCTGGCAAGTAGCCATGCACTGCCATTCATAAAATTGAATGACTGCCAATCTTCATTTTCCTCTGAGACATTGGGACAGATCCGGCTTACAACAGATAGCAGAGATGTTGTCCAGTGCTATGGATGAATCCGGATTGCTTTGAATACTGACTCAAGACAAATGTGAATAAACAGTGCTTGCTCAGATAGAATTAGGTTGTGACTCCTCCTGCCACTGCAATGCGTTTGGAGCACCTGCTATTCTTTAGACATCAGATCGCTGGGATGGCCCTCAATGTGTTACTGATGGACAGTTCTGCTGAACTTGCACTTTTTGGTTTGCTTTATTTTAGCGAAATCAGGGCATTTGTCTCTTTGCATGTTCAGGAGGCTTGTTGCTGTTTTCTTGTATCAATTTTAGAGGGAACTCTCATTAGAAGTAGTAGGTAATGCCTACTATCCATCTCTCTCTTTCCATCTTACTCAACAAGAGTCCACAGATAGAGTATTATAGGCGCAGGAGCTAGGCTTCCAGTATACAGTTAAAGGCTTGCCGATTTTCCTCGCTTCTCTACTGTTTACTTTTTATACAGCAGATCTGGGGAAAGCACTGGCAAACAGCAGCCTTGTTCTCCCTCGATTAGGCCACAAAGGCTCTTAATATTTTACAATATGCAGATGACATAGTAATAATGGACCATACAAAAGTAGGCTTACAGCGAGCACTAACTAGCCTCCATACGTACAATGAGAGGAATTATTTTACAATCAATCAGGAAAAGGTCAAAACAGTAATTTTCGGCCGTTACAAAAATAAGAGCATCACTACAGCAGCTCAATACAACTACTTAGGAGTATGGTTCACCAGGTCCTCTCAATCAGCGGTCCATAAAAGCTCACTACAAAAGAAATAAACTGCCATCATTTATGGCTTGGCCAGCCTTATCAAGAAACTTAACAGCCCCTATGTGGCATCAATAATCAAAGTTATTCATACCTCCCTTTTCCCAGCGCTATAATACGACCACCAGGCTTTCCTTGGTGCTTGTTCTGGCTGCCTTAGAAAACACAGTGCTCTGGGTACAAGAGAATCTTTCAACTGCACAGGCACTTTCACAGATCAAGAACTCAGTTGGAATTTGGCCTGTTGAATCAAACCCTAACTTGTGAGTCGCACTTCTTGAAATATTATATACGCACACTGAAAGCGCCAAAGAATTCCCCCAAGTCCTGCCACAGAGTTATTTTCTAGAACAAAGGGAGCCCATGGAACAGACAACGACAGAGGGTCATTACATCCCTCCAAATTGAACCAGCAATGCTTATCAACAGGCAGGTACGGTTAGCTTCATTCCAGCCAAACTGTGTTTCTTTAAGGTCCTCTGAGATTTTACGCCCTCTAAATTCATCTTACCTGGTTGGGAAACCTCAGCCATTCTTTTCAGTCGCTATCAACATCAGGGTGCGCAGTGACATTATATATATGCGTCTGCTTGGCCTATCAACAGCAGACTTCAACCCTGCATGAGCCAACTCGGATAAAGATGGGGCCTGCAGATTATGCAATTTCAGGTGGGAATCATCGCATCATCTTCTGTGCTGCTGCCCTGCCCTTTGACAACACGAGGAGGGCCCTATTAAAAACAATATTTCTGACAAAGGGAGCGGCATCCTACATATTCTTTTCTCAATCTACAGGTGCAGGAAATTAGTTAAAGCTCTTAGAGGTGCCTTTCAACACCGCTCCGGTACCTCCCATACCTTGCATAGTACCCAAAAATTTATAAAGGACTACTACTCCAAGAAATCTGGCAAAAGCCAGCCCGGGGCACAGGGCCCTCTCTAATTGAAATCGTTTAATCATGTCTCCATTCCAGGCCACCAACTATCATGATTGCACTTTCTTGTTCTGCTTGAGTTTGCACTTACTGGTTTTAGTCCCCTTACAAACAATAGCCTGATTCTATGGGTATTTTTACCATTACCCAATCTGCTTAGAATCAATGTATCATTGTTAAAATGTTTCCATGAACCAGCATTCTGTAAATTCGAATCATCTGTATAATTAGCCCTTTTAATGTAGTGTCTCAGTTTTGGATAGCTCTTATTCTGTACTAGATTGAATCTAAACAATGGATAAGTTCAGGCATTTGCATTTTAACCAAGTACATCTAGGATATTAATTGAATTGATTTTAGTTCTAGAAATGTTCTCATTCCCAATTAAGTGTGCACAAGGTAAACACTATGTTTTTTGCATCATGTATTGGTTTTAATTAACTAAATCATGACCAATAAACATTGACATCGACTGTCATTTAAAGGCTTGGCGATTGGGTTCAATACACACAGGAGTATCTCCACCTTCCCTCTATTTATACACTTTCTACTTCCCTTTTCACTTCACAAGCTATTATGCAAGTAATCTGTTCCCCTGCTTTTACACACCGGCCTCCACCTTCGACCCTTCCAATATCAGGTCTGATAATAACAGGGGAACCAGACTTCTTTCTGTCCCTTCAACTCAACAGCACACCATTGGTTTCATTTCCTGACCCAGACCGGCTGTCCCTTCTGTTGGCAATTCCTGAAGGTTCATGACCACCTGAAAAAAAAACATTGTCCCAGCCATATAAACTTGCTAGTGCTGTAAATGGCAGGGGATACACTAAGTTAGCAGCCCTGTATAACGATGAGACAGTTATCACATTTGAGCACGTTAGAGAAATATTCAGGGTGCAGGCAGGACAGTTCATTTTCTATGCTAGCACCAATGGGATGGCTTTCCTGGAAGGCCTCCTGACTGGTTGCTTGGGGATCTGCTGGCTCTAGTAGAGGGCAATATTCACCATTTATGCGACTCTGGGCGAGGAAAGGGCAGAATGGTAGTTGAAAGCTTTAGAAAAATGGAATGCAGACTCATACAGGGAGGGCTGACTGTAGAACACCTGGGCCAGGACTTTGTGCTACACCACGGTAACAGTTTCTACTTCCAGGTTCAGTACATCCGATATAAAAACAAACACTAAGCCTATGTTACAATTGAAATCCTGCATAAATCTACCCGCCTAACTCCGATGCATGTCAAGCGATGTACCTGGGGGGCAGACTTTATTCATATGGTATGGAGATGTGATGTGGTAGGACAATTCTTGGCTGTGTGAGAATGTATCAGATGACTGTAACCTGGGAGTTCTAAATATTGAATAATGTAGTCTAGCTCAGACCCAAACGTTAAAAGGTAAAATGTGGGAGAGGCGAGGCTTGATGTCGATGAACCTTCCGGGAGTTGCTCGGCCCAAAATGATACAAGCTACATGGATAGAGCTCACAAATAGTCCAGGAAGGGGCAAATACAACAAGAACCTACCAGGATCCTTGTCAACTTGTTATACAGGTGATAAGTACAGCCGTACGGCCGCGCAATACTCGCAGCTCAGAGGCCTTGCAGGAATACGTGCCTGGTCTACAACAGGAAGTGGAGAATAAATGCAGGTTGTAATATAAGCCCCCTCCCCCCCGGGATCTCAAGTTGCATACATGGCACATGATGCTTCAAACTAATGTTGAGTCTTATGAGGCGAGCTTCCTGCTACCGTAGAGATCTGGATCAACAGACAAAAGTAATTCTTGCAGAAGGGTGGAGCGGAGATGCTAAGACGGTTGTGGTAGGGGTGAGACTAATGCACATTTGAGGGGCAGATCATTCCACTACCCCTCCCTTGCCCCCCCTTTACCGATTAACCTTCATGAAAGGATCAGAGCCTGTTACTGGCCCTTATAACAATAGAAAGTGGATTGGCACAGACTGCAGCATCTTAGATTGGTCTGACATCCTTACTATAATTATCATCAAGAACCGGCCGCCTTATAGATATAAAAAGTGGACTTCTGAGAGTGGGAGATACTGTGACTTGTCCCATGCATCAGACCCCGCACTTGCATTTCCTTGGACACACATCTATACTGGACAAAATGATTAGATATGCATGAATTCTCAGAGGTACGCGTACCTGAAGAATACGGAAATCTCAACGGACCAAAGAGATCTTCTATGTTTTCAAAGGCCGAGTAACAGATGAATGTGAAACATTAGCAGATAAGAACCTACAAAACAAACCCTCCTGTCACATATCCCATGTATAGAAATTACAGAGATCATTTAAGATAATACTAAATAGAAGAACTCAGGATTTCCCAAAAGTAGCTACCTAACAAACAGGAGATGCTGAAAACCTCATACTTTGATCAATCACTGCCTCCCAGCAGAATGAAATGAAAAGAACTAAACAGGCATGACAACTCCTCCTTTTAGAAGAGGTGGTCAAACGCCTTTAGAAACAACACATCGTACCGACCAACATGGCTACTGCTCCCACAATAACAAACACAGCTCTCACAACACTGTTAAAAGATTTGGCAAAAATCAAAGTTTCATTAGGGGCAGTAAACACAGCAGTAGAGGCAAACACAGCTGAAGTACAGTCATCAAGAGGGGAAGCATTCAAGGAGCAACTAACGACGAATGAAAATCATATTGCAAATGTTCACTTGCGCACTGATAAACAGCCGGATTGGGGAGTGACTACACAGAAAACTATTGATTTGGAGGACCAGAGCCGACACAATAACATGCAAATAATTGGAATTCCGAACAAGCAAAGGGAGATGATATGACTTTTATAGGCACCTTCATACCGAAAATACTAAATATTAATTTTATTACTCCTCTGTAATTTCACAGGACACATCAAGTGATATCTCACCTTAGCGCCTCATCTACTCACCCTAGACACGTTTCCATCTGCTGCAACAGACCGCAACAAGCCAAACAGATTATAATGGCCCTTATCAATATGAAAATAATCATAGCAGACTTTTCAGCGGACACAAATAGGAATAGGTTTCTAGCACTTCGCCTACTACATCTGTGGAAAAGAAAGACTACAAATTTGGTCTCTTAGGACCCGCAACAATTGAAGGGCACGCCAGGAAATTGGAGGAAACGGAAGACTTAGAGATCCTTCTAGAATCTAGATGAACTAGACAAAAAAACACATGGAAGCACAATCCTCTGTGGTAGCCATGATCCATTCAACACCAGAAACCACGAACTAGGGTAAAGACACAGGACATGCAGATCAACTCGCTGGGACAAAGTAATACAGAAATGGTAATTAACCAATAAACACAGTGCCTGGAAAATTACACATTACAGAGACAAATCAAGATCATCACATAAGATTTGATAAAGATAAACGGAAAATGACACGGTTTCCTCGAACCCATGTCATGTTGTAATATACAACTCTAAAAGAGCAGATCAGTTATTTTCTAATTGAGATCGCAAACAAACATATTCATCTATATAAGGCTAATGGTAACTCTCCATGTAGACAGACATGTGTCCAAGAAGATTTACTCCAAGGAAGATGTAAAGTATTTTATCATATTGTAAAATCTACACCATTTATAAATACATGGAATTATTCCCCTTTCCAATATATTTGCTTTAAATATACTGTCTTCTTTTGTGAATTGTTGTTTTATATAGTTGAGGCCTTGACTCCTCTGGTTGTGTTGTCACCCAACCCTCAAATGTGATGGTTTGATCAGTTGTGCCAATTGGCACTATTTTCCTTAACAAATATTACACACTTGCACTATCTATCAGTCCCTCTTTACTACTGATATCACCAAAAACACTGATTTATAAAGCCCAACAGCACAAATCAGGTTACTCCGACACATTAGACTCTCCCTCCTTCTCATAAGACACTATACAATTAGAAGCAGAATACACACTGCCTGAACTAGCACATGATCCTGCGCCTTAACCCCAAACTCTGACATTTTCAGATTTATACACCTCTTGTTAAGGACCACGACAGCACTGTGAGAGATAAACGGTCTACGTTATAATGGGCGCCACAAAGTCATTGAAGGTTATCTCCCTTAATATTAATAGTATGACTAGACATGTTAGAACTTAAGAAAATCCTCACATTCGTAGGGAGACAGAAGCCAGACCATGCATTTATACAAGAGACACAGCTTAACCCAGATGAGAGTGGTAAGTTAAATACAGAATTGGTGTATCTTTTCATTCATGAGAGCTGAAAAGACGGATATTGATACGTTTTTGGAGCGTGCGAATGGCAAGGACTCTTTGGCGCTAATGTCAACCACACTCACTGAACATGAGATGTACAAAAGATGTACTACACACGCCAAATACACATCCGAAAATGCCTCTGAAATAAGGGGTAGCAATACACAAATCACTTTCACATAAAGTCCTAGAAATAGGTTGGCCCGTAAGGGAGATACATCTTCGCGAAACTTCAAACTCCAGGGTACATCCTCGCGAAACTCAAACTCCAACATACTTATCTCACATTGGTTTCTATGTACGCTCCAACTAGTGATAAGACAAACTTCATCTCCCGTTTTCTCCTTTGGTAGCTCCAAAGTAATCCTGGGAAGATACTGGAATGCTACAAGAGACCCCATATTGTGCAGAACAGGTATCCCAGGACTATAGCACGATAACGATAGAGCCACTTTAACTGACATGATTCAAGATATGCCCTAGTAGAATCAGGAAAATATGGATTTTCCTGGTCAGTTATGTCCCCTATCTTGGACCCCAACGGTTCTATGTGCATGTTACAAGTACATGTATGTTCCCTCCAGTTCCAGTTATGAAGACCCAAATACATGTGCGTCCACCGTTAACATGTCCTCTTTCAGATCCGCCATGAATGGGCCGGATATTCCATTCCTAAGTACGAAAGGCCACCGCCTTTATATGGTTCACTTATGCCATTTTACAGTCCAGGCAAGTAGGCCCTGATTCTGTCATCAAGCTTTTCTTGCTTTCTGTCTCTGAAGCTCCAGTCCGAGCCTGCATCTGTGACCATGAACTTTGTCTCATCCTCTGCGCGGCTCACGATGCCTGACATCAGCTTGCTGCCTGCCAAGAACTGTATTTCACCTTCGAAATTATCTGCTCCGCTCCCTGCCCAATGCATTCCTGTCTAGTAGTTTAAGTAAACATTCTGCCAGCTACCGAGCAAAGGCCCGGCTTCTCTGTCTTTATACAAGTAATTCATAGCCCTATTACCATGGAAGACTTCTGCCCTCGCATCTAGTGTAGACACTTAGACGCTTGTACACGCACTAACAGTCAGTATAGTCAGTATAGAATAAGATTCTACTCCAAGAAGGCCTCTCTTTTGGATAACATAGTTCTTTAAACATAGGATGTTAGATATGATTTGGGATTAGGTTGACTTGACCCTCCAGACATCTGTCGCCACATGTAGAGCTAAATGTCAAGTCCCCTTCACCCCCTAGCTGCACGTCAATCACACGTCATACTGCTGCGCGCGCATTTCTGCCAAGTATTTCTGCTGACATTACGAAATTCTTTCATGGAACCACCCCATTATGACATCATACCTGATGACGTTCCTTTGTTACGCCCAATCACGCCCATTTTTCATTACGCATGAATAATGTTATCTTCCTTATCAATTGTTACGCCTCTCGCATTTGCTTCACTGTAATGCCTATTGTATAAAAGTGATTAATTATCAATAATGTATGTACTTCACTTCCTGAACCTCCGTGGTGATGGAACCTGGAGGCCACGATTCCGAATCGTCCACTGGAATAAAGCCCATTCCGAACCTCTAATACCACGGATTTTGCCTCTTATTTATTGAGCTATTTTTATTATGTTCTGTATCAAATTAAGTCCCGGTAATTAAATTATTTACCACATAAATGGCGCCCGAACAGGGACACTTTCTCATCTCACGCGCCGGCGGTGCGTTGCAGGCCCGGTCTCCTGCCACAGCTGGACGGACAACAACGCGTACCAGCAGGATTTCCTGTATCTCCCTCCGGTCAAGCGGGGGCGACTGAGGCTGCGATCAACACCCAGACGAGGCGGTGAGAAGTGCGAAGTATCCCGACCAGAGCCTAGCTGAGAGAGCAAGATCCGAGGTATACAGAGGCCCACCAGGTTTCCGATGTCCTGAAGTGTCCGAAGTTTTCGAGTCGAGTCCAGTCCGGTCCAGTTCAGTTCAGTTCCGTTCCGAGGCCTTCCGTTCCGAGCTACCCGGTGAGTACCATTACTGGGGAGGCGTTCTGGCGTGCACATAAGTTGTGCCCGTCCAGACGGGTTTGGGTACACAAATCCGGTCTGCACTGTTTTAGCAGTGTATCTGTACTGTTTAGCAGTATATCTAGTATATCAAGTATATATAAATTCAGAATAATTTCCGTTAAATGTCGAGAATTATGTTTTATAATTAAGTTTTCTTAGATCACTATGGCATCGCTTCCGAACAAGTATTCATCGCTGCTCAATAAATGTTAAATGTTAAATGTATTAATACGTCCTGCATATTGTGGTGTGAATGACTGTTCATTATCGTGGTTTATTGTATTAAGTTTGTTCAAGATCAAGTATCAGACCAGTTCTCAATATGCCGCTCTTTTCGAAACTAAGACAGATCACAACTAGAAAAGGGGTACTCGAAGAAGCTGTTCCCATTCCTCCTAGGGACACTCCAGGGTACTTCATGTATCATAAACACGGCCTAGACGCTATATTATTTCTTGATCTATGGGTAGACTACACTAAGGAATTACCAGAAAGTCAGAGGTGGCCCGCAGCTGGGACCTGGGATGCAGATTGCATCGTTAAAGTAGAGGAAGAGTTATGGAAAAGGAAAGCCAGACAGTCACAGAAAGACGCCATTGAATTATGGCGTAAAGAATCGTATAGACGCACAGAAAAAGCACGTAGACAGGAAGAGAAGAGTAAAGAGAATTCAAATAAAGTTCGAGAAAATCTATTAATTGAAGAAGGTACACGAGTAAAATCAGAACAAGTAGACAGACAAAGAAATGCCCTTATGAAGGGTATGTATCCCCTTCTGGCCGAAGGATTACCTAAGGCTACTCCGGGGATACCAAAAGACTTGCCACCCCCATTATTTCCAATAAAAGTACATCCTAAGGGGCATCCTAGAACCGCAGAAGATGTTTTCCTTTCCTCATATTTAGATGACGCAGCTCCCGAGTATGCTAACCCCGCCCCACATAGACCGTCGGCCGGGGAGGTTCAACGCCAAGATCCTGTATCTGTATCCTTACAGCATCAAATCCTGACACAAGTTCCGGCAAGCACGTCCGTTTCCACATCTGTTCCTACAGCTACTTCTATAGCTGTGTCGTCCACACCTATAGTTGCTGTATCGCGTTCTACGAATCCTTTCACGCCCGATACTCCAGACGGGGCTACTGGAGGTGCTACCAACATTTTTTCTACGCCACCCAGAATAAATAAACTTACCTTTCAAGAGTCAGCACATCCACGTACCCCCAAACTCATAAATGCCCGCACGCTTAAGGAACTTCTTATAGATTGTAGATATGACCCTGTGCCCGGCAAAGAGGACGAAATGATCATGGCATCATTACGTATCAGACGAGCCGCGGTGTATTTAGGGAATTTACCAGGAATGACTGTGCATCTAGATAATATATATCATTTTGTCCAAACAGGGCGAGATTCTGAAAGTATTAACAGAGCTATGGAATACCAGAAAGTGGAGATACAGGGGGAACTGTTACGTTTCCTCATAAATTGTGTGATCAGAAATCAAGACCGACCGGGGGTAGACCCGGAAACAATGGAAACTCTTACCAGATGGAGCCAGAATATATCAGAAGGGAGACATGACAGGCAAAAATGTATAATAGCCATGTGCAGAAAGATCCGTAAAGAAATAGAACGCCTACACGAAGAGAGATTAGCGGTAGACCAGTTTGAACAAAACGAGGAGGAGGAAGGATCAGGACTGTCCACAGGACAGTCAGAAACCATAGCCTATGTAGGTAGAGGAAGATCTTGTAATAGTACTAGATGCTTTACTGACCCGATACGTCCGATATGTCCAGATAATAACAGGAATTTCCAAACACCTATAATAAATATGAGGTCCCCCGAGCATTCGTTCCAAGCCGCTGATAAATTACTCCGAGAACGAAGGGGTTATCATTTACTCGATTCTATGGATGAACAAGAATTAGCCAGGTCAGCCGTTCATTGGGTTGACAGTCCCGGAAAATATGGTGATGATACAGTAGCACACACATTTTTGAACCTCACCCCAGATGAACAGCGTTTAGCTGGGATTTATATGATTCAACAACTTCTTATACTATATAAAAGCCAACATTCAGATCCTGGTCCCTTACCTGATATATTGACTGAATTACTCACGAATAGATGGAAAGGTTCAGGTACTAAGTTAATTAAGGAAATACTAGAATCCAGAAAGCAGTACATTCTTTTTGTATGTCCAGAACATGATTCACTGCCCATCAAGGAAAGACCGATGTATTACATGGACAGACAGAATCCCTTACGAGAAGTGCACCCAATAAAGGGCGAGGACAATCAGTTTAAACGTGTATTTGTATATACGCCCATATCAAAAATAGAATTGTTAGAAATGAAGAAAGTGGTGCCCAGTCATGACAAAGACCCAGCGGGTTTCCACCGAGAAATTAAAGACATGTTACTCATGGGAGAGTATACCTATCCCGACATTATGACAATATTAAAGGTATTAATGCCTGCTGGCATTTATGAAAAACTCAAGGAAAAAGAGTGGGAGGTAGGAGACCAAAAGATAGATTGGACAGCATTAGAAAATGAAGAAAAGGCCCGAGGTCCAGGTTCGGGGCTTGGGGACAAAACTAAAGCACTACCAGGTTTACTAGTACAGGTACTGCCACGTTTATTAACCACGAAAAAGGAAGACTGGGGTGCGATCTCAGCCTGTAAACAAAAGCAAGATGAAGACACTAGTGATTTCTATGCCCGATTCGAAAAATGTTTTGGTATAAATAGCGGTATAAAAGCAAGTAGCGAGTCATACCCACATCTGTTTGTGACAAAATTAGTTGAAAATTCCTTGCCCCAAGTGAAAAATAGAGTATTAAAATTCGAGAGTACCTGGCAAGGTAATACCCCATCACAAATGTTACAAATGTTACAGTACCATTACAATAGAATTAGAGAAGAACAAGAACATGAACAAAGACGCATGAAAGACACGAAAATGAAAATGCTAGTCTCTCAGACAGTTCCAGCTGAAGGACATAAAAAGGGTACGACACATTCTGGTGAGTCAGCAGGACCTGTAAAAGGGACATGCAACTATTGTAAACAGCCAGGACATTACATACACGACTGCCCAGTCCTGAAGCGCAATATCGCCACAGGTATTACAAAAGAAAGACCACGGCCACCTAGACAGGATCAGAATGAACAAGGAGCACCGCAGCATGCACAGGCCATGCCAGCTCCACAACAGTCTATACAGTTTGTGCCAGCCGCACCAGCGTTGCCTGCTGCTGCCACACAAACCACGACACGACAGCTGTACCAGACCGCACAGTATGACTATCCTGATTATCAACGATATGCATGAACCAGCCTAGAGAGGGAAGTTGACTTACCCCTTATCGAGGTCCCTGTAGACCAAGAAGGACCTTAGTAACATAGTGAATTATTAGGCCAAGATAGAAAATTTTTACTTGATACAGGGGCAAGTCGAACAACTATAAAACGTAGTGAAGTTCCAGGGGCACCCCTCTCAGGCTCACAGAATATTTCCGTTGGTTTTTCAGGAAAACCTATTGTTAATGAAGTATCACAGCCTCTTCCACTTACGATAGGACCCTTGACCAGAACTACAGATTTATTGCTTACTAAATCATGTCCAGAAAACTTGTTAGGTATAAAAACACTGAAAGCTCTAGGAGCTATAATATGTTGTTCTCCGGAAGGAGTAAGATTGTTTTTACGTGATTTCAAAGGTCACTATGTGTCTCGAGATATGGATTCCCGACTGCAGACTTTACCCACACATTTATGGGCACAAGGCCCTACAGATGTTGGTTGCATGAACATTACACCATATCGAGTCACACTAAAGGCAGGAGTGGTACTACCACGAATGCGACAATACAAGTTACCCCCAGATGCTGTAATGGCTTTACTGCAAATCATTGACGAGCTTATTGGCCAAGGAGTGGTTGTGGAGACCGACTCCAATGTATGTAATTCACCGATAATTCCGATTCTTAAACGAACTGATCCAAAGGCTCCCCCAGTATATCGATTGGTTATTGATCTGCGCGAACTAAATAAATGTATTGTACCACAATACCCCGTAGTTCCAGACATCTCTTCATTACTGACAGCTATTGATTCCGAAGCAACATTCTTTACTGTAATTGATCTCAAGAATGCCTTTTTTAGCGTCCCAATAGATCCGGAAAGCCAATACTTGTTCGGATTTAGTTTAAATGGACGTAGCTTTAAATTCACACGCGCACCTCAAGGATTTACAGAAAGCCCCAGCATCTATAGCCAAGCACTGAAACGAGAACTTGACAGTATACACATGCCAGTCAACACTGCTCTGCTTCAATATGTCGATGATCTGCTGATCACCGCCCGAAGCGAACCTGAATGTGAAAAAGCATCACTGACGGTTTTACAATTTCTAGCCAAAAAGGGGCACAAGGTGTCCCCTTCTAAGCTGCAATTCTGTGTCCAGCGAGTTATTTACCTTGGTCACTCGCTGTCCAAGGAGGGAAGGCAGCTTACACCAGATCGCATTCAGTTAATAGCTAACATGCCAATACCCAAGACACAAAAGGAGGTGCGGGCTTTCATAGGCCTCACTTCATATTGTAGGCAGTGGATCCCTCAGTATGCATTTCTAGCAAAACCACTCATTCAATTAACAACACAGGAGGCAGCCACATCGACTGTCCTCTCTTGGACTCAGGAACACACACTAGCTTTTGAAAGCTTAAAGAAAGCTCTATGCCAAGCACCTGTTTTAGCAACACCATGCTACAGAAAACATTTTACACTCTTTGTTACAGAACGAGAAGGTACTGCCTTGTCAGTACTCACACAGGAACAAGCAGGATCACACAAACCGTGTGCTTATTTTTCTAGTACATTAGATCCCGTAGCTCAGGCTCTGCCTGCGTGCCTGAAATCAGTGGCAGCGACAGCTTTAGCAATCAGACAAAGCGATGCCATAGTGTTAGGACATCCATTGACAGTACAAGTACCACATGCAGTAGAGGTTCTTGTGAATCGAACGCAAACACAACACTTGACCATAGCAAGACTTACAGGTTACGAATTAACATTGTTTCAGCCACATATAGAAATCAGACGTTGTAACACATTGAATCCTGCCACACTTTTACCTGTAAATGGAACAGACCCACTAGCTCATGATTGTATTGAAGTTATTACAATAACGACGAAACCCAGACAAGACTTGACAGATGTCCCATTGTCAGATCCAGACCTGACGTTGTATGTAGATGGTTCATGTATGAGAACAGGTACAGGAGAGTTAGTGGCCGCTTATGCAGTCACAACAGACACTGAAATTATTGAAACCAAGTGTATAAATACCTTGTCCGCTCAAGCAGCAGAGCTCGTCGCTCTGACACAGGCCTGTATTCAAGCCACAAATAAAAGAGTCAACATATACACTGATTCACGTTATGCATTCGGAGTTGTACATGACTTCGGCGTGCTGTGGCGAGAGAGAGGTTATTTAACTTCTCACGGTGCCCACATTCAGCACGGACCCCTCATTCATGCCTTATTAGATGCAATACATTTACCCATTGCAATATCGATTATGAAATGCAAAGCTCATACGAAAATTACTGATATCATTTCTCAAGGCAATGATCTAGCTGACAGAACAGCTAAACAGACTGCTCAAACTCAAACATCCGATATGACAAAGACAATAGTCCAGACGCCAACACATTGCATGATGGTTAAGGATCCCACTCTTGATGTAATTGACATACAGACACATGCTACTCCAGACGAAATAAGGAAATGGACTGAATTAGGAGGGATCCAAACGGGTCAAGGATGGATGACGAAAGAAAAATCTGTGTGGTTCCTTCCTGATTCAATGGTCCAAGTCATTATTAACACTGTCCATAGTCCAGCGCATCTAGGAGAGAAAGCTATGCTAGACAGCATTCAACACATTTGGTTCAACAAACATTTACGAGCAGCAGCGAAACAAAAAGTTCGTACCTGTATGATCTGTTGTCAGTTCAACCCAGGAAAAAGCATCCCCGTAGAGCAGGGTGGATTTCAGCCTCCTGATCACCCTTTTGAAATCCTCCAGATGAATTATATCCAGATGGAACGATGTCGAGGATTCAAATATGTTCTCGTAGTTGTCTGTGCTCTTTCCCGTTGGACAAAGGCATACCCGGTTTCAGATTATACTGCCCCGACTACTGCCAAACAGTTAGTTCGAGAATTCTTCCCACGATACGGTTTACCACGTGCTGTCTACTCAGATAACGGCCAGCCGTTCTCATCCGAACTAATGAAACACGTTTCACTTTTGTTAGGCTACCAGTGGAAATTCCACTGTGTCCGACACCCCGAGGCAGCAGGTCTCGTGGAAAGACATAATCAGACCCTGAAAATTAGATTGTCCAAAATATGCAGGGAGAAAGGTGTCGACTGGGTAGTAGCATTACCAGTTGCACTCTTTTACATGAGAATGGTAGCACACTCTCGAACAGGGCTATCCCCGTATGAGGTGATCTTTGGCAGACCACCAAATATGTGGGGGACGCCTATACCACGTAAAATAACTGATATTGACTGTAATATGCTGACAGATTATTTGGCTTCCTTGATGTCTGCACTACAATCTTGTCGTTCACAGGTAGCTGCAGCTTTTCCTGACAACACTGAGGTGAAACCCCACGACGTAATTCCGGGGGATCTCGTTTTAGTGAGGAACTTTGATCGAAAGACTCAGCTGGATCCTAGGTGGAGGTCGCCGCAATTGGTCTTGCTCACCACAAGGACAGCCGTAAAGATCGAAGGCAGAAAAGGCTGGGTACATTCAAGTCATATCAAGAAATTTTATGGACTACCATCGGATGTAAAAACCACACCTCGCGTGTCTTCACCCATTGACTCAAAACTTCCTTTGGTTGAATCAAGTAGTCACGAACAAAATAAACTAAAACTCAGATCTAATCAGTCGGGCAATTTGATTGTTTAAGTCCTCTCCAAGGTGAAGCGGTTGAATTTGTCTCTGACATGTATCCCTTAGATCTGAATAGAGGAAAAACCCGAAAAATGTTGAAACGACATGCATACTGTAAATCACTGCGTAGTCATTGCACAGTGACGTTATTAATTTTGTTCTTCTTAAGTCTTTTAATAATTATTGCAAGTATATTGTTGCACATATATTATCCTATTTCTAGACACGTTTATAATGTTACTGCTGAACATTCTTTTAGTGAATTACCTCCGCATGAATTGTCTTATAGATTTGCGCTGCGCAATAACACTTTTATTAGTATGTTACATCATTCCCATCAGGTTAGCAATGCTACAAATTGTTGGATATGTGGCCGACTCCCTCCCTATCAGAACTATAAAGGAATTCTACCTCTTTTTCCATACCCGGTCACACACAACGGCTCCTGTGGAGCATGGTTTAGCTTAATTAATTCCTTAGATTCAAATTCTGCAGTTTATCAAGACAACTGGGTATGGGGAAATCTGAACTTAGTTTTACTTAAAGTCTGCCACCCCAACAAGGAGGGACTTCCCAAAAGAACAGGAACTGATCTAGAAAATGAAGTATATGGATTAGGTAATTTTACGTTTAATCTCTTGATCTTGAACGTCGAATCCGAAGCTACTCCAAGTTTGCCCGCCATGTCAGTATTTCCAGTAAAAGGTGAATTATGTGTGAGAAAGAATGGTTCCATACATATGGGCCATAGTAGATGCACCACTGTAATAGAATTCAGTGATCAAGGCAAGTCGACATTTAGAGCTTCCCGCCATTCCTATTTTATATGTGGTCAGACGGCATATGTACGTTTGCCTCTAGATTGGGATGGTACCTGCTACATTGGATTCCTTTTGTCACCTGTTTTTCTAGCTCCTCCTGATTATCACAGAAATACTCATTTAGTACACAATAGAGAAAGGAGAGATCTCCCAATAGTCGATTACACTGAAACAGCATGGGAAAAATATACAGATTTCAATAAAGGTCTCTTTCCCTATATAGGTACCGTTACTAATAGTAAGCTGATACGTAGATTAACTAGAACCCTTGAAGCAGTAGTGAACGAAACTATTTCCGCCTTAGGCAATTTAACAGAAGAGCAGTCTGCCATGCGGATTGTTGTGCTTCAAAATCGTCTTGTCCTTGACGTCATCCTGGCCGATAGGGGCGGAGCGTGTAGGGTCATCGGATCAAGCTGCTGCGTATTTATACCAGAAAATTCGCCATCTGTATATAAAGCTATAACCCGCCTTCATAAGATTGTGAGCCAGATACACCAGAATCCAGGCACTTGGACTTGGTCCGGGTGGTTTTGGAGCGTGTTATCAGCCTGGGGATGGAGAGTTCTATCCTTCCTAGGTATTGGCCTTCTCATACTATTCAGTTGCTGCTTATGCCTGCAATGTGGACCAGCGATTTGTGGTCTGTGTGCCACATCGTGTATTCCACATCAAGATGTTCGTTCAAGATCCCGGAAGAAGAAAGAAGAACAAATGATGCTATATGAACAGATCAATGGATTGATGAAGATTGATATCTCTTGACGGGCAAGTAGGGGACAAGGAGGGAATGTGGAAATATGGATTTTCCTGGTCAGTTATGTCCCCTATCTTGGACCCCAACGGTTCTATGTGCATGTTACAAGTACATGTATGTTCCCTCCAGTTCCAGTTATGAAGACGCAAATACATGTGCGTCCACCGTTAACATGTCCTCTTTCAGATCCGCCATGAATGGGCCGGATATTCCATTCCTAAGTACGAAAGGCCACCGCCTTTATATGGTTCACTTATGCCATTTTACAGTCCAGGCAAGTAGGCCCTGATTCTGTCATCAAGCTTTTCTTGCTTTCTGTCTCTGAAGCTCCAGTCCGAGCCTGCATCTGTGACCATGAACTTTGTCTCATCCTCTGCGCGGCTCACGATGCCTGACATCAGCTTGCTGCCTGCCAAGAACTGTATTTCACCTTCGAAATTATCTGCTCCGCTCCCTGCCCAATGCATTCCTGTCTAGTAGTTTAAGTAAACATTCTGCCAGCTACCGAGCAAAGGCCCGGCTTCTCTGTCTTTATACAAGTAATTCATAGCCCTATTACCATGGAAGACTTCTGCCCTCGCATCTAGTGTAGACACTTAGACGCTTGTACACGCACTAACAGTCAGTATAGTCAGTATAGAATAAGATTCTACTCCAAGAAGGCCTCTCTTTTGGATAACATAGTTCTTTAAACATAGGATGTTAGATATGATTTGGGATTAGGTTGACTTGACCCTCCAGACATCTGTCGCCACATGTAGAGCTAAATGTCAAGTCCCCTTCACCCCCTAGCTGCACGTCAATCACACGTCATACTGCTGCGCGCGCATTTCTGCCAAGTATTTCTGCTGACATTACGAAATTCTTTCATGGAACCACCCCATTATGACATCATACCTGATGACGTTCCTTTGTTACGCCCAATCACGCCCATTTTTCATTACGCATGAATAATGTTATCTTCCTTATCAATTGTTACGCCTCTCGCATTTGCTTCACTGTAATGCCTATTGTATAAAAGTGATTAATTATCAATAATGTATGTACTTCACTTCCTGAACCTCCGTGGTGATGGAACCTGGAGGCCACGATTCCGAATCGTCCACTGGAATAAAGCCCATTCCGAACCTCTAATACCACGGATTTTGCCTCTTATTTATTGAGCTATTTTTAATATGTTCTGTATCAAATTAAGTCCCGGTAATTAAATTATTTACCACAATGGTGACGAGAGAGAGAAAATCATTATTCCGCCTTAGTCAAAGACAATATCATCTATTAGCTACATCACTTCGAAAAGCAGAAGCGGCCAGAACAATACCGGCTCTTCGCAATGATAACGCACTCTAGAGAAATCACAAAATAGTATCAATATTATTATGAAACTCCATATACCACAGACATAGATACATCCTAACTCGGGAAAGAAAACTATTGTTTTTCCATGACTTACAGATAGCACATTTCACCAAAGGCCAAGTGGCTACGTTAGAGGAGGGCCATCTCTGAGAAAGGAATAATAGATGCCTTTGATACTATGACCACTAATAAGGGACCTGGAGAAGATGGCTTCCTTATTGATTTTTTTTGTTTTTATAACTGAATCTCTGTACCATTGTTAATGGCGGTTTTGTGGAAAGCTTTAAAGACTAGTCATTTAGGGCAGAAATTTATTAAAGCCAACATTTCTGTTGTCTTTATAGCAGGCAAGGATCCATTCGAATGCTCAAGCTATAGACCAGTGATACTCAAACTACAGCCTGGGGGCGTATGTAGCCCTTCTGACCTTTATAGGTCAAAAGCAGCACTGGGCTGCTGTTTCTCGACTCAGCACGAACATTGAATAATAAATTACATAAAGGGGTACCCCTTTATTTACAGCTTAACTGAAGTTAAAGGCACCACTTAAATTTAGGAACACATTTTTAAAGACATGTTGCAATTGTGAAAATCCGATAGTTTCTTCAAAATTCAAAAAGTGTATTTCATTAACATGCAGAAGCGTTTCGTCTTAGTACACTAGATATTAGTGCATTAGGAACTTTCTTCTTTAAAGTGATTGTTTGCAAAGATTAATTTAGAAACATTCATGCTTCCCCTCCACCCCTGGCAACACTGTAAATAGTAAACTAAGAAGCAAGTCAGTTGTTATGTTTACCATCTGAGTAGCCAGGGTTCCTATTATACATGGATAACCTTATAATTCAGCAAATAAAATGCAGGAGAAGGTTTCATACAGTGCTCATCCTGAACTTATGTATTTCTAGGTCCTCTTGTATGTGATAATGAAGAAAAAGAAGGTAAAGTGAAATAAAACAATTGTCAAGGATCACACAATTTGGTCAAGTGGGGAAGCCGGCATGGATTCCAGGTTCTCTTGTTTCAGAACGTGCAATTCAGCCTTTATATGTACATGCTTTGCTATCACTATGTCCACTTTATACCCTTCACCCCCACCTGCCATCTATATGGCCGCGATCACACAGCAGGCAAACTTTTTGGCGCCCTGGAAAATGTTTACAAGTAGTCATGCTATTAGACCAATCTCAATCATCAACAACGATGTCAAGTTTTTTGCAAAGATCCTTGCAAATCACTTGGAGAAACTGACTCACTCCTTGATTCCCCCAGCACAAGTAGGTTTTGTACCAGGAGGTTTTTCATCAAATCATTTACGCACCCTATCACACATACCAAAGAGAGTCAAAGATGATTTAGAAAAGAAAATCATTTTTTCTTTAGCTGCATTAAAAATATTTTTGATTTCGGGAAAAGGTGGTGTATGATGCGAGAGGTAAGCCTGGGACATGGGTGAAAGTATGGGGCCCCTGGAACGCCTACCGTGGGGGAATCTGTACCCCGCCGCTACTGCCTGATTAGTCACCGGCCCCCGTCTCCTTAGCCTGTTTGTCTTCCCGGTTCTGGGCAATGAGTCTACTTAGTCCCCGTCCTGACCTATTCCCCCCCTCGATATTCCTATGGATCGGTGGGGCCCCCCCCCTAGGGGAGCACATGCTGTTGTTTCCGACTGTGGGTTGCCTTGTGGACTTGTTTTTTGTTGTTATTTATATAAAACTGAAACCGTCGTGTGGGATCCGGATGGTGTGGCTGCCAACGCCTCTTTCAACTCCTGTGAATTCCCTTCTGCCGCAGCGTGCGTTTTACTGTCTGTATTATATGCTCCTTCTGTTTGCTAGCGGCCGGCCTGAAGGTTGTAGGCCCATCTTTGTATATTTTTTGGAGTCTGTAATAAACGGTTTCAAAAAAAAAAATATATATTTTTGAGAGTGTATAATTGTGATATCTTTTTTCGGATGATGACATGCATGGGAATTAGCCAAAGCTTCCTTCGTCTGACCATGGGGATGTATCAAAACCTCTTAGCCCCAGCCTCTTGTGGAGGCTGCTTGGCACCCTTTTTCATAATTCATCACGGGACAAGGCAGGGTTGCTCCCTCTCAGCATTATTATTCATTCTGGCCACAGGACCACTAGCGTTTGCGATTAGGACAGATGAGCAGATCAAAAGGTATAATGTTGACAGTGGGGAACAATGTTTATGGACCAAAGAAATGGAGAGATGAGGGTAGCTGAGGAATGTCGCCTCAAAGCAGTACGGACAGATGAGAAGGCGGAAGGTGATCTCCTTTAGTGGGGCCAGTGTCCACAACAGGATATGAGGTTGAGAATGGGAGTATGCATAGCTCGACGAGCGCTGGGTCCACTTTAACACCTCCTGACGCAACACTGTCACATGCATCCTCTCACACCACGAATGCATGACTCTTGTTCAAGTTATGAGTGTACTGCTAGCTTCTTACCTAGGTCAGAGGTATTGTGCCACCTGTCTGTCGCTGCCACAGGGTGGGAGGGAGGGGGGCAGGGATTGGATTCAAAAGTAGAATCTGTATTCCCTGTTGTGATTATTGTTATTATTATTATATTATATGGGATGTTGGTCCAATTGTTTGGAGAAAAGAAAAAAAAAACAACTGTACTGCTGATATAAGCAAGAGTAACACGTCCTTACGAGTAATGAGCCCGTATATAATCATGGGATATTTTGTTAACAATATTGGATATATATTGATAGTAGACGCTGAAAATGTACACGTACGTCCTTATCCTGGATATAATGGAAGCAGTGCTTAATAAAAATAATAATAATTATGGTCCAAATACTGATGATTTGACATTTTATGCACAGATATGGGCACGGCTGCATGAGCTGACACTGGCGGGGAGAGGACTTCAATACTTGCATTGACTCGACAGATCGACAAACACTGACAGGTACGGCAAACGGGCAGCCAGGGTACTCAGAGACGGTGTGGAGGAACAAAACCTAATTGATCTCTGGAGGCTGAGACACCTAGACCAGCATGAAGGCACTTAACCTCATCCACACATTACTCATGGTCAAGGATGGACTTCTGGTTGGCAACCTGCGAGGTTAGCTCCTGGACAGAAACAATAGAGCACATGCTTAAGGTCCTATCTGACCATGCCTCATCCGGCTGGTGCTGAGACTGCCTACACATGCACCTCAACAATTTACATGGTGCTTCCTGACAACAGCAATGCTGGACCAGGTCTTCAGAGCTAACTTATGAAAGGCCATAGTAGAATATTTCCAGCACAACACAGGAACAGTGGCGTGTGTGCAACTGCTATGGGAGACCTTGGAGGCAACACTGTGAGGGGTATGTATCAGTAAACAAACTGGTTTACTGCACGTCATCCGCCAACAACTTACCAAGCTGGAAAAAAACATTCAGGCATTGGAGAGGGAACATGAAGAAACACTACTAGCCACCATTAGAGGGGGAAATGACTGCATACCAGGAGATGGCAGAGAGCGAAATCAGGTTTCTGCCACGTAGACATACAGCACAAAGGTATTGTGAGGGTGAGCGTCCTGGTCATTCACTCGAAACAAGACTGCAGACATCTCGAACCCCCACACAAATAGTGCAGATAACTGATGCACAAGGAAGGAAACACTATGATATGCTGGCTATAATAGGAGAATTTGCAGACTCTTACTCGCATCTATACTCCACACGGCTGACAACTTCAGGTGACGACATGGCGGACTACTTGGAGGATGTTGCCCTGGTCTGGATTTCTGACGGACATAAGAAACATTTCATGCAGCCTAAAATTGGAAGGTGAGAGATGCGATAAGGACCCTGCCAAACGGTAAGGCCCCCGGAACGGACTGCATGCTGGGCGAATACTATAAGGAGTTTTGTGACATATTGATTCCACATCTGCTTACAATGTACATGAAAGTCTACGAACGAGGTGCGCTTCCCCCCGACTCTTCGAGAGGCCCTTTTAATAACACTACTCAAGCCAGATAAGAATCCAGACCACTGTGATTCCTACAGACCTCTTTCACTTATAAATACTGATGTCAAAGCCTTAGCAAAAATGCTAGCCACTAGATTACAAGCCCTGATGCAACACCTAGTACTACCTGATCAATCAGGATTTATTCCTGCACTCTCAAAAACCCATAATTTACACTTGATACTCCTTACGTCATCAACTCGACCCTGAACTGCCCGCAGCAGCTGCTTTATTGGATGCTGCCGGCATTTGACTCTGTGGAGTGGGAATTTATATTTGCGATCTTATGCAAAATGGGGTTCCCGCAAACCTTTCTTTGCTGGATCCAGCGGTTGTATACTAAACCGGTCACCAGAATTCGCACAAATGGTAACACAGCTCTCCTTAACCATTTTTCATTTATAGAAGAACCAATCAAGGCTGTCCCCAATCTCTGTTGTTCACATTTGCCCTTAAGCCACTGGCGTGCAAAATACGTCAACGACACACAAACGCAGCTCTGCAGTTCCGACTGCAGCATACAAGCATTTCATTATACACAAATGACATGGGTCTCTATGTCTGCAACCTGACAGACAACTTAACTCCTCTGATAAGGGAATACATCCATTTTAAAAGAAACTCAGGTCTGAGTATACATTGGTCTAAATCTATGGTTATCCCACTGACGCCCTGTACACAGCAGTTTGTCCTAGACTTTCCCCTGCCATGGTAAACAGGCCCTGTGAAACACCTGGGGATCTGGGAACACTGAGATCCGGAAAAGGTAGTCCGTGAGAACTATGGGAGAGGCAGGTGGCCCGTTGGATCCGGTTACCGATGTCCTTGGCAGATCGCATAGCGATCCAAAAAATGATAGTATTGCCACACTTCTTGTATCTATACCTCAACATACATACCCATCACTCTGACACAACAATTCTTTCTGAAATTGCGTTCTAATGTGAGCATGCTCTCGTGGGCGGGCTGGCAACCAAGAGTTGGCTGGAAGGAGCTCACACGCTCATATGCCTAAGGAGGATTGAAGAAACTTGAATGGCACATCAAAAGAGACTCTGAGAATGACCACTGGACAAAATTACTATGCGACATAAAATGCAACAACAGTAGTCGCTTCAGGAAAACAGTCAACGGAATCATCCGTCCATATCACACCGGTATTGGGTCAAACATAACAGAATCAACATGGATAAACTACCTGTCAAGCCATTTTAATAATCCAACTGAAACACCTGGCAATTATCACACAAGCTTTTTTATGCCGCAAGTACATATCAGCCAGACCTCAACCTACCCGAGCAACCAAGAACTTGGTGACAATGAAAACAGCCAACTAGGTGACGCCAGCCATCATCCCCTGGAAATAATAAAGAAACAAAATTGTAAAAGGAAGGAGAGAAGGAGCACCAGGCCCGAATGGCATTCCTCCGGCTTTCTACAAAGCTAAGCCGGATGCCTGGGTGGATATTTTTCATTCTTTATTCACAGACATCAGGCGGTTGGAAATAATACCAGAGCTCTGGAAAGGGTCAATCATAGCACCAATCCATAAAAAAGGGGACAAGGCTGATCCTAACAATTATCGCCTAATAGCTTTGATTGATAATGAGGCAAAATACTTTTCAGGTACAATACTTGAAGAACTAACAAGCTGGGCAGAGGCCAGTCTTACTATACCGTGGAATCAGACTGGGTTCCGTAAATCAACAAGTACCACCACCAACATCCTTACAATATCCCTAACAATCGACGCAGCCAAAACCTCCAAGCAACCATTACACCTGTGCTACATCGACTTTAGTGCTGCATTCGACAGTGTGGATAGAGGCAGACTGTGGAGGAAACTGGATCAATGGGGTGCACCAGCACATACGGTAAAAATGCTGAAGCTTTTACACACAAATACCTGGGTGCAGGTGAAACTAGGCGATGGTAGTCACATCACCAAGAAAATTTACACCTCAAAAGGCTTGAAACAGGGTTGTGTGCTTGCACCAACCCTGTTTAATCTATATCTGGCTGATCTGCCAAAAGTACTTAATACCTGTAACTCTCATTCCCCGCGGTTAGGTGGGATTTCAATGTCCAAGCTAATGTACACAGACGACGTAGTCCTGCTCAGCCACACATACGTCGGACTACAGAACCTCCTGACGGCAATGCAGAACTACGCCGAAGAGAACAATCTAAGGATAAACCTGCAAAAAATTCGGACGATGACAATCCGAAAAATCAAAACGATACGCCAGAGAAATTGGTTCCTTGGTAATAGAAAAATTGACGCGGCAGATGAGTATAGATACTTAGGAGTAATAATAGACAAAGGAGGCTTGTTTAAATCTCAGATGAAGGAGGAAAGAAGAAAGGGCTTGTTAATGGCCATAACTCCGAAAAATCTTGCGCACAAACTCACGGGGCCGCTCCTGACCCCCTTACTAAGGGTAGCCCAGGCAAAACTTCTTCCCACAATTGCATACAGTAGTGAAGCAATGCGGGGCAGAGACGCTAAGCAATTAGACAACCTGCAGGTCAAAGCCTATAAACAAATGTTTTGTCTTCCGAACTACATCTCTCCAGCCCAGGTTAGGTTGGAGTTTGGGCTCCTGCGACAAGATCTCGCCAGACAAGGTGCATATATCATCTGTTGGTTTAAGATCAAAAGCTCTCGATCCCACATGCTTAACAGCTTGCAGTGGCAAGAACTGCAACACAGAGACACGTCCCAAGCCAGAGCTTACCTCCAGTCAGCCTTGGAATACACTAAACTACAGGAACTCTGGGACGCCCAAATTGGATACTACACTTTTAAAAAACTAGCCTGGAAGGTCATTAAACAAGCGTCACTGATTGAAGACAAGGCAACCTTTGCTAATAGGGCTCATGCCTGGATGACTCTGAACACATATAAGTCTCTGACCCCACAAACATACTTCAACCAGGGGTACTCTAAAGCAGCAAAAATGAGCTTTTTGAAGTACAGACTGGGAGTTCTGCCTTGTGCCCAACATCTTCCGCCATGGCAACGGCGGATAGGTCAAGACTCCTGTAGCCTGTGCAAAGCTAAGCAAGGTGACATTTTACATTTAATCTGCCTATGCAAAAATATGGCTCAAGACCGGCAGAAACTCCTAAAAAACCTATTTAACATAATGGGTATCCGAACAAGGAGACAAGCGGTACTAGCATGTTTAATCCAGACAACACTCAGTTAAATTGCCGCCTAGCAAAATTTTTAACGCTTGCTGAACAAAAACGGCAAAAAAACTTGGTAACTGACCAAAAAATCATCAACGTTTCTCTAAACTCCGAATGAGATACGGATCCGTCTCAGTCAGATCTTAAGGACTTATCCTCAGTCACAAGAAAGCCCCTTTGAACGAACAATGAACTTGCCTGCTCACCCCGCTGCTGTTGTACACAATTGCTCTTTTAAACTTAAATTTTTGCACATAATCTATATTATTTATAACTAAATTGCAAACGTGTATGTTTTAACATTAAGCTACTAGCACGACGGCACTTCAGAACAAATTTCAGATAATAGCCTAAATTTATTGACATATTGGCTATTTGTACAAGGAAACGGCTCAAAACCTAATGAAAAAAGTACCTGTTTTATAATATTTTTTTTTTAACTGATTTTATTGGTATTATGCACTGTTAACAAATGTTATATTGTTCTGGTTTTTATTAACTAAACAATACATTTATTCTTATTCTAAGGAGGATTCGGAGTTCCAGACTTACAACTGAATTCTCTCTGTGCATAGGCACACTACAAGCACTATTGGCTACATCCACACAATCACCTTCCCCATGTCGCTATAGAATCAGACGAAGCACACCTGACCCCATTGGCCGCCCTCGTACCACAAATAAGACGAGGCATCCCTCGATCGGTGATAAACCCGGTTCAAAGCACTATAGTAGCATGGGGAACACTGGAGCAACGTGTCCATAAGCTCCAACTTTACGCTATGGCCCTCCCATTGTTGCATCACCCCGAAATATCTGTAACAATAGAGCATAGGGCACAGGAAATACTGAACGAAACAGGTTTACACACCATGGGTGACATGTTCCATGAAGGACAATTTGTTAATTTCCCAGACATTTTTACGGACACAGCCCACATTCCATTAAAGCTCTTTACATACCTGTGACTTTAGCTAGCAATCAAAAATCTATATTTATCATTCCCCCAGGAACCCCTAACACTTCATACCCTACAGACACTATCGATGGCACCCACATGCATACATCTCATAACCAAACACTATAATGCGGCACAGCACGAACAACACAGACATACTTAACAGGCACTATAGAGATGGAAGACCATGCTGGACACACCTCTATCCACGAATGACTGGGGATTCTGCTGCACACTTCCGAAGATGCTTACACCAAACTGCAATCTGCGCATTATCCATTTTAAATTCCTGCAACAAACATACTACACGCCAACACAACTCCATATGTATGGCCTATGGGGGATGATAAATGTATACAATGTGGAGCCATGCAAGCAGACTTTATACATGTCGCATGGGCATGTCCCCTTGTATGGCAATATTGGGAGGAGGTGACGAGCGCATTGGGAACTATGCTAGCAGAACCAATAGCTAACACCCCACAGATTTGTTTATTATGCCTGGTTAAAACACAAAGATCATCCAATCGCAGACTGCTGGCTTTTGCCCTTTTATTGGCCTAACAACGTATTGCCATGAAATGGGATAGTAAGCGAGCTCCGGACACGAAGAACTGGATAATGGACATGGTATATTAAAAGGAACAGTTGGAACCATATGCAGAGGAGCTACCAGTTGCCTCTCAACCAAGGGATTTTTGGGGTCCACTGATTCAATACTTGCAAGCACAGCCTGACGCACAAACAGGGGGCGGGGGGGATAGGGATAATCAAATGATAAACGTCATGATGGAAGGAAACCAAGGATGCTATAAGACCCTGTAACAGGAAGTAGGGTATAAAAAAATGGTAAAGTCGTACTTAGGTGCCTAATGTTACTGTGCTGATTACTATATGATTGTATTGTATGCCAAATAATTAATAGAAAAAAACCTCACACAAAGAGAGACGTATCTTCAGTTATCCCACATGTTAACTGCATTACAGGGATGATCTTAATTACCTCTCGTAAAACCCATCTAACAGATATATATATATATTCTCTACTGATTGAGGCTCAACTCTCATCAGAAACTTCGATTACTTTGCGACAATGGTGAGAAGGCAGGCTCAAATCCAAGTTTCAGGAGGGAGAATGTGAGGAAATAGTAGTGACCTATAACAAAGGACTTAAAGAATCCCACATGAAATGCAGCTTTTTTAATATCCTAAACAGTTGGCACTAGTCGCCAGCGAATGTATTCCAAGCAAAATTGAGCACCAATTAAAATGTTGGCAGTGTGATACACAGGAGAGTGACATAGTACATCTTTTATGGAAATGTCCCTTCCTAAGTACTTATTGGCGCCAAATTTGGAATCACATGAAACTAGATATTTTGATACAAATACCCTTGATAGCCAGGATGACACTCTTACATGATACTGTACCCATACAGGGCTACTTAAAATTGGATAGCTGATGGGTCTCAACGGCAATGGGAGGAGCTAAGATAGCTCTCCTTAACTTTTGGGAGACTGATAAGGTATCAACATTACAAACGTGGTTAGAAGTCATGTACAAAGTAGCTACATTAGAAAAAGGTGATTTATATATGTGTTGATAAACTCTTGCAATTTGAAGGGATCTGAGAATGTTTTCCATCACAAAACGAAAATTGATTGCCGTCTTAATCCAGAATCTCCCTGTGCGGTCAGCAGCAATAAGTCAGTCCTCACTACATTACCCTCACATTATGTTATGCTATGTTGCTACCTCAGTACACTCATCTATCACCCCCCTAGCCCAACCGAAATATAGACTGACAAAATTGTTGCTTATAATGATGTACAGATGATGAGTGATCCCCTTTAGCACGTTGGACTGAGGATGATCTATCGGAATTGCATAATATGTTAGTGGGACAGGATAATGAACAAACGGATATCTGGTATTAGTTTGCTATAAAAAAAATATATATGTATACATAAAAGTATGAATATTGTAAGTTTCCAGCTATGGGCGTTCTTTTTTCATCACAATACAGGTTAGTATGAACACTGCAATTGGATATTGCTGTTTTGAACACTGTGATATTGCTATAGGCAAATAAATAAGCGTGATCCTAAAATAAAGGTAGGATACAAATTTGTAGAACTTCACCTGGTGCTGGCATCAAGATGAGAGACGTTTGTGTGCGAGTAGGTCCTAGCAAGTGAAAGGAGAATGCAGCTCGTACAGATGAATGAAAGGAGGAAGATCTACTACAGCCATGGGGGCAGATGCTGCGAAATCTAATTGAGCCCCCTCTACCTCAAACCCAGACAAGGAAGTGGAGGACAATGATAATGTGAGGGAACTGTGATCAGTGTTATAGTGAGGGTATAGGACAAAATCTCAAGAGGGATAGTTTGGCTCAGTAGTAGTGAATAATTTCCAAAACTTTCAGAAGAAAGAAAAAATTACCTGAATTAGGTACCTCTGATGCAACATGGAAAGCACATGGCCTTGTTCTCTTAAAAGTGAAATTGTATTTTCTTTTGCTCTTAGAAAACAATAAAAAGATTGTTCCATATATGTTTGTTCTACCAATGGCACAACACTATCAATCACCACACTAAATGTTAATGGCATGTCCCATTTTATTAAACTATGAAGGCGTTAAATGTGCTGACATACCCCTCATTCAAGAAGATCACAGAATCTTGAAGCTAAGAAGAGAATGGGTGGGCATGGTGATTATTAGTAGTACTAGAACTGTAGGCTCCCGGTGATGCCCTTCTAATACACATAACTGTTTTTAGAACATTGGTGTCACCATCTGTCACTCAAAGTTCTCAGGAAGATAGATTTGCTTTTTTGAAACGGAAAACACTAGTTAAACCACTGATATAAGGAGTGCAATGTGCATCAAGCACACACAAACAACATTTTCTATCCAGTCTTTCTAGGTTTCTTTTTGAATTTGAGCATTTACCGGTTGTTAGTGGGGTATGGTAGGGATCAACGGCAGAAGAGGACCTAGTTACGGACCGTATTTTAGATAGATCTGGGCACACCGATACATACAAAATCAGTGATGGAGCACTACTACATGATCTACTGGGCGACCACAATATGCTGGATAGCTGACTTCTTTTACTACGACTGGTAGACTATACTTTTTCACCCCTGCCCTCGTGGTACATGCTCACACAGGTTATATCCTAGTCCAGAGCCGACATCTTCTACTACTGTATTTGCCACTATGACGTACAGGATGGAGGTATAACTGACCATGCTTCAAAACTTTAGGGCCTCGTTCAGGGCCATATTACACCTCCACCAGCTCGATGACACATGCACGCAATGTCCTATAAATAGACCCAGGGTAAATAAACTCTTACGTCTCACATCTGCACATATGTAGAGGAGAATGAGGAGTCAGTAAACTCGCACAGACTCTGTGGGCTGTAGGCAAGCCCACATGGAGGGGCCATTTTGTGTGAGACTATAGGCACTGCCAAATGACAGCCAGTGACCAAATGCTCCTGGAACAACCCATCAGGGTTCGGACCCTGTAGTATGAAGACGATTCCTGTCCTGATTCTAAAACACTTTGTGTAGAGAGCCAAGTTCTTGCTCAAATGTTTTTTTTTTTTACTGCTAGCATGGGTGAATGTTAAGCTAAAGCAGCTGCTTTATGAACATGTGGCAGCACAGTCACGACAGAGAATGACGATTCTTATAGAATGAATTAATATAAAATTGCGATTTTATTAAAGACAAGGAGCCTAGAATTATGCATAAAATTTGGATTCACTTTTTAGGTCTCGCCTGAGACAGCGCTTTAGCGCTGCTCTCGCGAGAGCTTTTGTTAAAGGGGGATCTGGAAGTGCAAACGAGTGCTTTTCAGGCCTCCAAATACAGTGCATGTGCGCCGGGCGCGCGCACCATTTGGCAGCCTGAAAAGCACTGCCTGATCACTTTCACGGCTGCTTTGATGTCCTCAGTGAGCCGCGCGGCCACTGAGGACATCAAAGCGGCCGTGAAAGTGCACACCATTTGCCACCCCCTTCCTGCGGTGTCTTAAAGTAGCTTCGTGAAGCTCAGATAGAAAGGGGCCTCGCCAGGGCGATTTACAGCTTAGGGTAAAGCACAGCACTTTGTGTACATGGTTCACAGCGGCGGGAGGGGAGTGCCAGCATTCCAAGATTTACGATAGGAATCATTCGTTTTATGTCACTACGTGCGTCTGTATAGCGCCTTTGTGCGATCCCGTAGTGTTTTCGGAATCGCGGCGCCCTTTTCGAGTTTAATGTTTGGATACTTTAAGCACGTGGTCGTAGAACAGCTGCTCCGTTGAACGTTTTAGTTTGTTTATATTTAATGTTCAGCCCAGAGCACACGTATAGTCGGGGGGACTAATTATCATATGCAAATCACAATCGCATCGCAGGAAATGACATCACAATAAGTGGTTTTATGCCCTTATAATAATTTGTTGTTGTTATATTTTTTAGACACCACGTCTATATTTTCCACATTTCAATTGGGAAATAAGTTCGGAAATGGCTGAAAGTGACAACATTTTTAAATAGGCAGGTGAATCTTAGAAATTGCATGTTTACACGGCTTTTAGTGAGTAGGCAACTTGTGTAGGATGTATTCCTTAAACATTAAACTTGATCTTAATGTGAGTTTGCTTCCTGCTCTAGTTCTTTATCCAGCTTCGAACCACAACAGTTACTAAATTGAATTCATGTTTTTTTTTTACGAAGGAGAGCTGTTTCCACATTGTCTCTTTTTGGGCGAGATTTAAAGGTATGCCCCTTCACAGGAAATGTGTGGGCTGGAATGTGGTGTGCAGTAATGGCATGGAGTTTCCTGTATGTGCTGAAGTGATGTCATCTAAGGAGACCTAAGGCCTGTGTTTATCCCGCATAGCGACTGCTATCAAACAAGCATCGGCAAACTGTCTTTAAACAAATGCGATCGCCCCAAACACACTTTGACGTTTCAATGAACGTGTGTGTTGTTTGGCAGTGTTCTTTGCTTATCTGCCAATTACTGCCTCAGAAGGCACGTGTGCCTTTTCCTCCAGGCACAAAATTAAGAATATCCGTAACAGTTGACTGCTCACGGCTCTAGTGCCCTTTCGCATTTCCTGTCACCCTTCAGCTCAGCGGCTGTATCCATAACAGCTAGACACCGACAACATAAAGATAACAAGCATTTGCAATGCAATAGGTCTCGCAGTTACGAGAGTTTCAGGTATTGACATTGTAAATAACAATGCCTTTTATTTATGCTTAAAATAAAAAGGCATTATTATTTGTAATGTCAATAGCTCAAACTCGCGTAAATGTGAGACCTATTGCATTGCAAATGCTTGTTCTGAGCAGCTTCTGAAAAGCTTACAGTAACTGAACTTAAAATTGGTGAGGAGAACATGGCAGCTGCCGCTTGAGCCGACAGATGCACGAAATCACCTGCACTGAAGGCGCAAGTATAATCACTCCAGAAGACACACATAAAAGTCTGTGGAACGCGTCCTACCTTATATACTGCCACACAGGCACATGTACAGCCAAGATGAACCCCAATTGCCGCCATGCCGATGCCGGGATCACAGCCGATCAAACCGGCACATACTGTGAAATAAAGAAAGGACAAGTCAGGCAGAAGCGACTCTGAATGCCGGCTAGGCGACGGGCATCACAATTTTTTCCGATTCACGTCAGTACAAGCGTAGCAAATATTAGATGACTGGAACTGCACAAGTGATTTAGAGATGCGGTCATGAATGCGAACATGCTTTTTGCAGTTTGATTCATTTTTTAATGTTATTTACTGATGGATAAAATAAGGTGCACATACAATAATGTATTTTTTTCCCAACCAATTAAAACCGAGAACACAAATGTGGCCAACCACAAGTCAGGAGTTGCAACCAATAGACTACCTTTTATTAGTATGACATCGCCATAGAAATAGAAAAGACCGTTGTTGCGTCTTTTAATAACATTTCCCATCACAGTATGGCCACTACGTGGGCCAAAGACAGAAAAAATATGGATTGTCGCTAGTCTGTCGTTTATGTCGTTCGTTTTCCGAGTCTAACTGAAGTGCTGTAATGGCGAGTGTAGGGTCAGTCATGCTTGGTCTGTTGTTCCTTTGTTGTTTCCCGGCCGGGGGTTGTCAGGCGTTAGATTGTGAAGGTGAGCGGATCTGTGCTGCTTGCTTTGTGTAGAAGTACCCCTTCCACACTAACCGCATGGGAGTCTTATACTGCAATGCTCATCAATGGAAGAAGATTGGACCGTGACCCAGTTCATAGTTCACGTTGAAGTGACCTGCGCCCGCATGTGCTTTTGTGCAGTGATTTGTTTGCATGCGTCCGTGTAGCTCGTATAATCATACATTACAAATCATAAACACCTTTACAAATCAACAGGAATTATAAATAATGCAAAGGAGTCTGCACGTTGTAAATAACGTTTATAGCTCTTAGTCTCGTCCAACTCATTACTGAAAGAAGAATATCGTAATTTTCAGTACCGGAAACAAAACAGGAAATGAAAATCTTAATTCCACACACCCTCAGTTGGGTACTATAAATAGGTTAGCTTCCCAGAGTACTTCACCGCGCTGACCATGTGAACCAACTTCACCTGTGACAGTGTCACAGATCAATAAGAAAACCAAAACTGTGACTAAAAAATTTACAATGACTGTGGAGTAAAGAGGCTACCGCCTCGGAACCCAAGATACATACCACTGTTAAAAGGACTCGGACAGCCAGAGAAGAAGACGTAGGCTGTACTTTGAGTAACCCACAGCTTTAACAAGAGCTTGTACCAAGGAGGTTGGGTGAGTCATAATGGCTGGGAGGAGGACTGGATGAACTGAGCATAATGAAGACTATAGGAAAGTAATAGGGTCATTACCGCTCTTGTTATTTGTTGTTGTTTTTTTTGCAGATTTATATAGCATGGAGCGCTTTACCTGAGCACCGGTTGCGTTACACAAGGACACGTGTTTTTTTTGGGTAGGCACGAAGAGATTAAGTGATTTGCCCAGAATCACAGGATGTGGACTCACCCGAGGCTCGAACCTTGATTTCTCAGCCCACATCCCCTCTGTCCCTCGTCGCAGTCATTACTTAATTAGGTACACTACTTGTCGTATCGCCATGCCTGTCCTGAATGCATCCCAAGGTCAGACATGGCAGGAAAGGGAAGAGGAGGAGTATGGGGGGAAAGTTCAGTTCGCGCCGGTACACGATGTAATAAAGACGTGTTACATGGCTGCCGGTGTCCTGTGTGTTTTTGGGGCTGGGAACACAAAATCTGGCGACGAGGGTGGGATGCGGAGTCGCCCCCCTCAACTTCCCGCCATATAAAAGATTAACGGACGTAGCGCACGCTGCCGCGAGTGAAGAGCGGAGCATCTATGCTGCCGGAGAGCACGCAAGTGACAGCCCAGCATGCTAATGCGGCCTGCGACCGGGAGACACATCCAAGAACCTGAAACTCAGGGATAGAACTGCAGTCCACACAAAGGGACATCACACGAAGCCAGGGGTAAGCCAAAACAAAATACACTTTGAAGAGAACATGCAGGAGTCATTTTGGCAGCCATTTTGGAGTCAGGCATGCTGCATTGATTAAGCTTAGTCCAAATGCGGCGGCCATCTTAGAGTCAGGTGACACATACAAAAACTCCCTAGAGCCCACCAAAAGCGATACCAAGACCCATAGACGTCACTGAGGCCTGCCAGAGCCACATTTGTGCCCCACCATGTCAGACCCCGACTCCTTGCAACAGGCGGTGCCTGGCCCTGCACAAACTGCCTCACAGCCCGGACCTATACTCATGGGGGTATCGTACCTGCATCCTCCCGAGCCCTTAACACTGACATCTGGAAACAGTATGGGCCCCAAGTGGAAGAGCTGGCTTGAGGATTTTGAAGACTTCATGAAGGGGTCGCAAGTCTGTGACTCTAACCAACAACTCATAGCCCTACGAAATCTAGTAGGCAAAGACGTTGGACACGTTATTAAAGAATTACCTCCAGCTAATGCTGCGTCTTATGAGGATGTGAGAGAAGCTCTAAATAAGAAGTTCCTTCACAAGCGGAACCTAGATTACGAGCGGTACACATTCAACCTTCTGTCTCAGGAGCGAGATGAGCCCATGGGCGATTTTATCTCCCGCCTCAAGCAACTAGCTCGCTAATGCGAGTTTGACAACTTCAACACAGAAGACGCACTTTGCCTACCTATTATTGAAGGGTGTCAATCCGAATCACTACGCCGCCGACTGCTAAAGAAGAACTACTCCCTCGACGAGATAGAAGAACTCACCCGTATCAATGACCAAGCAGAAAAGCATGCGAAAAAGATGGAGGCCAGCAAAACTGAGAAAAAAGAACAAGCTCTCCGTGTACAATCTCACACAGACCCGAGGCGCCGTCCGGACCGTCACAAGTCAAGAAGATTTACAAGGTCACCTCGCACAAAGTCACCCCGCAGCGGGCCCAAGAGCAGTCACTCTCAGAGACAACCACCACAGTGTTACCGGTGTGGTCAAGACTATCCTCACACGGGTCAGTGTCCAGGCATTGCTCAACAATGCCACCAATGTGGGAAAGACAACCATTTTGAGGCTGCTTGCCAAACCCGTCGCACGGAAATGAGACAGACCAAGCAAAACACAGGGTCACGCCACCACGTGAGGGCTGTACAAGGACGAAGAGACTGCTCAACATGTTCGTCAAGGTCCAGTCGCACAGCTCATACCGATCCTAGCGGTCAACGTCCAGAGAGTCGTCCTCCCTCACTCCCATATCACAAGACAGTGATGAATATGTGTGCATGGTGGCAGACCCAGACAGACTGAAGAAGTATTCGTGGCTACACATCCGAATGGGAAGCCATTCCGCCAAGTTTGTTCTAGATACAGGCACATCACTCAACTACATTTGTGCCACCGAGTACCAGAGTATGAATCCAAAACCGAAACTGGAGCCAGCCGCAGTACAAGTCTTCACATGGATGTCCAGAGAACCATTGCCATGTCTCGGACAATTTCGTACAACGCTGACATTCAAAGACAGGCAAATTTGAGCGCAAATCCATGTGATTGAATGCCCTGAAGCAGCAGAGTTCCTTCTCAGTTTACCAACAGCGGAATGCCTGAAGCTAGTCGAGATCCTGTACAAAGTGGACGACTTGCCAGACATTGTCAACAAGTTCCCGAAGCTGTTCAGTGGCCTAGGGAAGCTAGCTCACTTCAAGGTCAAGCTGCATATGAACGAGCAAGTAAAACCAGTCGCACAGCATCACAGGAAGGTGCCATTCCACCTACAGCAAGCGGTAGATGATGAACTTCAAGACCTACTAAAGGCGGACTTCATAGAAAGATCAACCGGACCCACTCCATGGGTGTCGCCAGTAGTAGTCGTGCCCAAGAGAGGTTAGGACAACAAGGTACGCCTGTGTGTGGATATGCGAGCTCCGAACACAGGCATTGAAAGGGATCGGCACCCAGGACCCCACATCAGCGACATGATCACACGCCTGAATGGAGCGACGGTCTTCTCGAATCTGGGCCTCAACAAGGGATACCACCAACTTGAGTTGCATGAAAAATCGAGATACATCACTACATTCACCACACACCAAGGGCTTTTCAGATATAAGCGCCTCAACTTCGAGATCTCATCAGCCGCCGAGATTTTTCAGGAGGCTATCCGGCGAGTAATACAATACATCCCAAATTCATTCAAGTACAGTGACGACATCTTGTTTTTTGGAGAGACCCAGAAAGATCACGACAAAGCGCTAGACCGAGTGTGTCACACCCTCATCAACGCCAATCTCACACTCAACCAAGATAAATGTGAGTTCATAAGTCAACTCTCAAATTTTACGGCCACATTTTCTCAAAAGAGGGCATGAGACCTGACCTCGAAAAAGTATAAGCACTATCGCACACTTCACAGCCACATGATATCAGCGACGTCCGCTCGTTCCTGAGTATGGCTAGTTACTGCGTCCGTTACATCAAAGACTACTCAACCATCAGTTACCCGCTACGAGAACTGACTCAACAAGGGCAAAGCCTCCAGTGGTCAGCCAAGTGTGAACAAGCTTTCAACAAAATCAAGACAGCTGTGAGTTCAGCCATCAACTTAGCGTATTTCAACCCCAAACGGAAGACAGAAATCACGGTATACGCCAGTCCCGTTGGACTAGGTGCGATTCTGGCGCAATACAAAGACAAACAATGCCACATCGTTGCATACGTCAGTCGCAGCCTCACTGACACGGAAAAAGCATATTCCCAACCGGAAAAATAAAGCCTGGCAGTTGTGTTGGCGTGCAAGCATTTTCACCTCTTCGTATATGGCAAGCACTTCACACTCGTCACTGATCACCAAGCTCTGACAACCATCTTTGGGAACCCCCCGGTGAAGATGCCTCCGCGGATCAAACGATGGAGAATCCGTTTGCAAGACTATACATATACCATAATTCACAAACCGGGGAAGGCGGATTACATATCGCGGCATCCACAAGCTCTAACGCGAGTGCGACACTCTGTAGCCGAAGAATATCTCTACTTCGTCATTGACAAGCCTGCCCACCTGCCATTCCATTAGAAGCCAGCATTGAAGCTTCTGCTAAAGACCCACGCTCCAAAACCTCATGCATCGTGTCCGCACCGATTCGTGGAGACACCTGGAAGAGCCAAAGACGAGTGACACTATCAACACTCAGAAACTCATGGCATTCAAGCATATCAAGGATGAACTCTCCATCAGTGCTAATGGTTTGCTACTAAGAGATCGGAGGATTGTCATCCCTCACCAATTGAGACAAGGAATTGTCAACCTGGCACCCGAAGGACACCGAGGGGTGGTAGCCATGAAGAAAGCGCTGCAAGAGCGCATCTGGTTCCATTCCCTTGACCAGATGGTAGAGACCACACTTCAAGACTGCCCACACTGTCAATTGGTAGGACGAGAAGAATCACATGCCCCCCTGCAGATGTCAGACCTCCCAGACAGTGTATGGCAACAAGTAGCCGTCAACTTCTTTGGCCTGCTGAAATCGGGAAAGTACATCATCGTCATCATGGATGAATACTCCCGATTCCCCATCACTCACCAAATTTCCTCTACCAAAGTGACCACTGTCATACCTGTCATTGACGAAGCATTCGCTACATGGGGAATCCCCACGGTGGTGAAGACGGATAACGGACCACCTTTTAACGGACAGGGATTTGCAGAATTCGCGAGACACCTGAATTTCAAGCACCAAAAGATTACTCCCCTGTGGCCCGAGGCCCACGGGATGGTGGAACGATTTATGGCCACCATAAAAAAGACAATGCAACAAGCTGAACTAGCTCATCGTGACATTCAGCCAGCATTAACTAAAGTTCTACGGGCATACAGGACCACGCCACACAGCACTACAAATTAATGTCCCGCCACTCTTATGCTCGGGCGAATTCCATGCATCTGGATACCGACCGCAGATGTTGTCACACAATCCAGAATCACGACCTCAGACCACGAGTTGACCACTTCAGACATGCCAAGACATCTGACATCCGCGAAGGAGACTGCGTGCTGGTGAGACAAGAAAGGAAAACCAAAGCGTATAGCCGCTACCATGCTCATCCGTTACAAGTAACAAGAAGGAAAGGGGCCATGATAACTGCTGAGTCCGGAGTCAAGCGAACAACCAGAAACGTGTCACATTTCAAAAAGTGTGATACGACAGCATACGCTCAGGCTCGGAAACCTGACTGGGACACAGACGTGTCAAGTCAAGAAGAGAGCAGTCATGAAGAACCCAGAAGAGTGTCGGAGGCCTGTGATTTGAGAGAGGGGCACCTCTCTAGCCAACCACGAACCAGCCGACCATGAAGAGCCATTCGAAAACCCACCCGATTCATCGAAGAACTCTGAGAGAAACATTGAACGTTCAAAATACAAAAAGGGGGCCATGTCGTGTCGCCATGCCTGTCCTGAATGCATCCCAAGGTCAGGCATCGCAGGAAAGGGAAGAGGAGGAGCTTGGGGGGAAGGTTCAGTTCGCACCGGAACACAATGTAATAAAGACGTGTTACACAGCTGCTGGTGTCCCGTGTGTTTTTGGGGCTGGGAACACGAAACTACCAAAGCCAAAAATAGATCTTTGACATAATACAAAAACACAGAATAAACAGCAATATTTGACAAATCCCAGTGTATCTAATTGCTATTGAATAACAGTGGTTATACCATGTCTGCCTTCAAGACTACCACACCAGTTATTCTTTACCTCTTGTACATTCTATTCAATAGGTCTTATATAGCGCCTAGCTACCTGGAGGCCTCCTAGTGCTAGAACAGTCAACTAATGTTTAATAAGTGTGTTGTCTGAGGCCATGGTTCTGACCGACCGATCTATTCCAACGAAACTCACTGAACTTCTGCACATGATAACACTATACAACCAGGGGAGCGACCTTGGACAGCCCTGATGGATAGAGAGCTGTTGTTCCAAATTCTGGGTGCATAGAAGGAAAATGCCACTGTCTTGTCTCTTTCTCTTTTCTACACTTCTTAGTCTGCAGTGTGATGGTGTTCTGGCTGCGTGTGTGCCAAGATTCACCAGAGTGATTGGGATGCGGCCTGAGTAATTGCCAGTGGCTTATCGAAGATATAATTTTGCCATGAATCTTGGAAGGTTAATCCATTTCTGGCCCTTCTATTCATTCAGTACAAATATATCATATACTCATAGCTATGCAATCCAACACTTAGGTTTTTTCAATTGCCTTAACACCAGGTCTGTGAAGGACTCTTCAACCTCCTCCGTGGCAAATCCCATGTTCCCCCTAACATGGGTCAACAGCTCTGGCAATAACTCCTTTGAGGTATACTTTCCCTTTGCTCAGGTGCAGAGGAACAAGCATTATCAGATACACTGACTGGAATAGGTCAGAGTACATGGACTACTGATTAGAAATGCTTTTGATCCCTTTCTTTTTTAAGGAAAAATAATGTCTCTATGATAAACCTTTTAATTCTTTCTAACTTATCGCCACTCTTGCTCCTTTTGGCAGGAGAAAAGCAAGAGGAACGATTTGGGGCGGACAGATGTGGAGAACAATGTCTCCGTTTTCCTGCATCCTCACCCATTATTGCAACATGAAATACACTTCAACACTAATCACTGTGTAAAACTCCTTTATCTGTGCTTTTCACCTCATACCGAAATGAAAGTGCACCCATCCCAGTTTCGCTCATGCATTTACAGAATGATCGCTCCTGGTTCCACCGACATTGCAAATGAGCTGGTCAACGCCTAAAGGAAATATGGGCTTGTTCAAATCTCTGGTTTTGCACAGGCACAGCTAACGCCCGCTTTAACTTTGATTCATACCAAGCAGGAATCGGTACTATTTTAAAACACAGCATTTTGAAAAGTTCGGCACTGTAGGATACTGCTGTACCCTCAATAAATCTAAGCAAGACTCATCTTCCCCCAAGTAAGGCACGCTAGCAGTAAAATGGCATCAAAAAACAAAGTGATGGATGAAATTCTTGAATTAATCTCAGCCACTGGCGATCGCTTGGCTCACATCCTAATACATCGTTTTTCGCCCACCATGCCAACTCAGTTTGGACTTAGCCATATGCAAATCATTCTTTACCCTTCTCCAATGAGAACATTCCAGCCTGAACTGCCTGGCCAGGCCTTCCGTGAACCGGAAAACAAGCAAGCCAGGACTGGTTTTGCCCTACTTCTGGCTCATCAGCCAGGTTAAGCTTAGGTCCAGTGGCACAGGGAGCACAGGACAAACGTCTGGGCATTCCCGTCACAATTAGGGCAGCTTGGTAGTTCAGGCTTCCCTGTTCCCATTGGAGTCAAGACTGATTTGCATATAGCTCGGTCCAACCTGAGGTGGCATGGTGTGCAAAAGAATGGTGAATTGGGATGGGCCTGAGAAATTATCAGTGGCTGAGATTTATTCAAGCATTCCATCCATCACTTTTTTGTATACTTTAGTGTGCCACCTAAATGGGACATGAGTTCAGTGCCCACTTTGTTAATTGAACCAATCTATACCTGGCTGAGAAGCCCTAAGTAGGCCCAAACTGGACCTGGTTTGCTTCTGTTCTAGTTCAGGGAGGACCTGGCTTGGTAGTTCGGGCTGGGCTGTTTCCACTGGAGCAGGGTCAAGAATGATTTGCACATAGATGGGTCCAAAGTAAGGTGGCATGGTGTGCAAAAGAACGGTGGATTGAGATGCGGCCCGAGTAATTTACATTATGGAACACAATCCAAGCTCACAGAAGTTTGAAGAACTGAAAAGTTTGGTTACAACCACACATCTGAGCTTGGAAGCCTGCTGCCATGAACTTCTAAAACACAAATGAAAATTATCCCCCTAATGACAGCAGTAGAAGGATATAACACCCAATCAAAACTACAATAAGCAGCAATCCTCCAAGGCCCGGACAAATACATAATACTGAAGAAAACTTTGTTTCAGGAGCATTGAACTAAGATCGACAAGAGCAAGGGGGCTGACCCAAATCCCACTGTATTATTTTAGAAGTAGCAGGCCTTCGTCAACTTTCAGCTAAGACCTAACGATGAAACAACATTCATGTAAAACGATATATCCCAATTGTCGTTCAGCGGGCACATGAACAAAAAAAAGTTACAAGGTTCTTGTTGAGGCAATTTAAGGATTTTGTGCTGCTCCAGTCAAGTGTCTGGTTATGGCCTGAAATTTTGTCTCTCAAGACTGTCAAGGCATAGAGAATGTTGAGTTTTGGCATTGGGCGCAAGGCCTGGCAAAAGTGCTCTAGACTTTGTGCAGTAGCATCAGTGTGCTTGTGGTATTCTTGTGTTTGTGTGTGCCTAAGGTGTATGTCGTAGCATGTGCATGTTTTCAGCACATGTGATCTCCTGAGGTGGAATGTAAGGAAATGTGGATAGTAGACTCTTGGAGGGCTTATTTGTGGTAGCATATCTTTGCTGTTCCTTTGTGTAAGTTATGTTGCTGTTTGGAAATAAATCAACAGTTGTTCTTCCGAAGTCTGGTTGTCAGGGCGTACTACCCGGGAAAGCCGTATCTGACATGAGTGAGGAAATTTTCCTGACAGTAATCCCCACAATGAAGACAGTGCCTGTGCAGGCACCGCCATGGAGATTATGATGTCCAGTTCCCACAGGCTTTGCATGGCAGTCCCATCGCCATTAATAGGGGCTTTGGGGACCCCTAGCAGGGCTCCCGTCCCCCATGGGCCACCGCTATGTGGCCAGGGGGGCACATGTGGTGCCCCCCAACATCCATGCATCATGTGCCAGGCACCACATGGTGCCTGGCACACGGTGCATGGATGTTTGCAAACATGCCTTTTTTTTACTGCGGCTTGTGCTGCTGTCCTTTTCCGGGCGGCAGCACAAGCCACAATAGTAAAAGGCATGTCTCCGACCGCTTACATTGCAGTCTCATTATGATATGGCGAGTGGAAGCGGCAACTACTTGTCAGGTGGTCTTCATCCGTCTGCAGTGTTAGTCGGTCGTAAAAAGGCCCTAAATTCTGAAATATTGCTTGCAACTGGAGGTTTATGGAGAGAGGATATTTTCTCCAATTCCAGCAGCATGCCACAATGGGAGAATATGTGAACAAAAAACACAGCTTTTTAGTGTACTTCCCACTTGTCAGCAATTATGATCAGTCTGGCCTTTTCGGACAGGGCATATTTTGAGGAATATCGGTTTTATTATTCTTGATACCAGTCAAAAAGAAAAGTAATTTTTTGCTGATGTTATTCCCTGAGTTTTCCTGGAAAACTTTAGCCCCTACCCTGCACACCTTCAAGAAGAACCTCAAGACCTGGCTCTTCGACTGAACCGGAGCTGCAACCCCCCCAGCACCTTGAGACCCTCACAGGTGAGTAGCGTGCTCTATAAAACCCTGATTGATTGATTGACAACATTCAAAGCCAAGTCACTTGTACTTATACCGCCCCATATGTGTAAAAAGACTGTTATGTACTATGCTGTTTATCTAGATAGAAGAGATGTTAGTCCTTCTATGGGTATAGTTTGTAGAAATTGGTAGTGTCCTGTAGGGAACTAATCCTTCTCATTTAGGTGTGGCCCAAGGTGTCATTCTCTTAAAATTGCTGTAAGGGGGACCCCTCATGTCCACACCAATGGATATTTTGTGGATATCCAAGGAGTTTGACCTGATACTGGTGTCCTAATCCACAGTATTTTGGAGCTCTTTCTCCACCTGTTGTTGAAGAGACACTGTGATTCTAGGCTATAAGACAAATGGCTTTCTTTATGTGCAACATGATCTGTAAGTCCCTCTGTTTACCTGGACCATGAAAAAATATTCGGAACGTGTTCGGTATTGGGTGTTTTGAGTTCATGTTGAAAGTCTAGACTTGTTAGCTGCACTGTGACGTTACTAGGCAAACTGTGCGCATGTACTCCCCCTATTGAACAGGAATCTTCTGGTGCAGAAAGGTGGATATCCAAGGAGCTGGACCTGACACTGGTGTCCTAATTCACAGTATTCTGGAGCTCTTCCTCCACCTGTTGTTGAAGAGGCACAAGGTGATTTTAGGCTATGAGACAAATGGCTTTCTTTATGTGCAACATGATCTGTAAGTCCCTCTGTTTACCTGGACCATGAAAAAATATTCGGAACGTGTTTGGTGTATTTTGAGTTCATGTTGAAAGTCTAGACTTGTTAGCTGCGCTGTAACGTTATTAGGCAAACTGTGCATATACTCCCCCTTTTGAACAGGAATCTTCTGGTGCAGAAAAGTGGACCCATACTATGTCAGCGTATCTTGAAATTTCCCCAAATTCAGTACTCACTCACTTACGCAACAGAGTACTCTCTCTGCAGAACTCACAGTTTGCAGCCCGATTTAGAGGTGGGTGGACCAAAAGTATGTCGCAGTGGAGCATACTGCAGCTCCATCACTGACATACTCCTCCAAAGAACCAACGGAGTACGGGCTGATGGAGTTTAGCCATCCGACTTTCTGCCCAATTTCAAGTGGGTGGTCGAATAGCTTTTTTTTGTGGTTCCTGCCAATGTTAAGAGATATACGTGGGCCAACGCACATCTCTAGATTTGGGGGACGGGATGTCCGTCAGGGCGATGTAGTGATTTACTCAATCACCCTGACTACCATTACTTCGTCCTTCAAACATTAAATCATGCCAAAAGTACTATATGTAGTTGTGAATTGTGCTTGACTGTAGCTACAGTGCAATTCCTGATAAACTTGTAAGGCAGTACAATTAGCTTCATAATCTTGCTGTGGAAATGCGTTCCTCTATCCGACTCCAAAGAAGCTGGAAATCCGAAATGTGGAATCAACTCTCTGAGTAACCGCTTCACTACTGTGAGACAATCACACCTTCTTGTTGGATATGCTTCCACCCCCTGTGAGAAAACACACCACCACCAAAATGTACCTCAATCGATTGCACCTAGGCATCGCAATGAATTCAAGCTGGATCCTATTGAAGGGACCCCCAGATCTCCCAATGTGACTCAATTCAACCACAGTCTTCTTCCCAGCATTTATCTGTTGACAAGTAACACATCTCTGACACACTGCTTCAGCAAACGCACAAACCGTGGATTAAACCACGTCTGCCTGAACACTTGCACCATGGCATCTCTTCTAATATGAACTGCTCCATGATTCTGCCTCGCCATTGGGCTCAATAAATCATCTGGCAACACTGCTTGACCATCGGTTGGAACCCAAATGCCATCATTTCACTTGTCACAACCTGCTTTACTCCAATCCGCTTCTTCCTGAGCAGACACTTCTCCCTGCAGACGCTTGACCTCATCCCAAGTGTCCGCTATGGCTAACAACATACCGAGCTCAGTTCTCTCTGTGCTCTCTCCTGTATATTCCCCATTGAAAAGGCACCCTTGTTCAGCACAGAAAAGTGCAACTTCATCGGCGTACTTATTGCCCAGTGTTTCAAAGTCCTCCCCATGGGCAATGCACTTGACCACTGCTATTTCTTTTGGTCATTGTAAAGCTTCCAACAATTGTCTCACATATTCCCCATTGCTGATGGGAGATCCTGATGACATTAGGAACCCCCTCTGTGTCCGAACCCATATTGACTTTCGGTGTAGATGGTGACTCGGATCTGATCCGAGATCAGGCATGCACATGTCAAGGAATGATTACAGCTACCTGTGCGGAGTGTACTCCCTGTAAACAAGCAGCTTCCACAACATCAGTAATAGTACAGACAGCAAATGCTGCCCTCAAATAACTAGGGGTGGGCGGAATTTGCGAAATTCACTTTAGCAAATGATCGCGAAAATGTTAAAAATCTCCGCAAACACGCGGAAATATCGTGAAGATGCGGAAGTTTTTTTCCCGCCCGTTCGCGGTATTTTCTGCGTGGTCGCAGCTCGCCAACTTACCCATGCGGTTGCTCGCGGGCGCGGCCATCTTGTTTTCACTTGTCTCACGGTGCATGATCGCGAGAAGAAAGACGTGATCGCGCGACGAATGACGTTACTGCGGGCGCGAACTGTCGGGAGACAGCGCAAATGGCTACCAACAATCCAACATCTCGTGGAGAACGCGACCGGATCGGGAAAACTTGTCGGCGAATACGGGGATTCAGGTAAGGCGATCGCGCGCACGCGAGAATGTATTATTTTACAGCGCGAGCAAGTAAAAAATTTCCGGTAAAATGCGGATTGCGGAGATTTTGATATTTTCGCGCTCTCCGCGGAACGTGAAAATGTCAAATTATCGCAATTTCCGCGAGCGGAACGGATTTTTAGCCCAGGCCTACAAATAACCCGCATTGTCCTTTAAGCATGAACCGTCTACAAAAAGGATTTCATCTGATTCAGGCAGAGGTTCATCAACAATGTCAGGTCTCTGTTTGGTGCAAGGTTCAGTTACATCAAGACAGTCATGGTCTTCACAGTCTTCATTATCAATATTTGGAATAGGCATCAAAGCAGCAGGATTCAGTACAGATATCTATTTAGAGTCACATTCTCTGAGGCAAGTATGACTTACTCATAGCGTGTGAGTCTGTTATTTGTCAAATGCTGTGTCATCAGAAGCTCAACTGAATGTGGAACATATACCGTAAGAGGATGACCCATCACAATACTCTCACACCTTTCAATGCTGACACCTGTTGCAGCAACAGATTTGAGACATCCGGGCACTGCTGAAGCTACAGGGTCTAACGTAGCTGAAAAGTAGGCAACTGGTCTATGGACACTTCCATGAATCAGTGTGAGTACTGACCGCGCACACCACTCACGCTCGCAAAAAAATAACAAGAATGGTTTGTTGTAATCAGGCATTCCTAGAGTGAGAGCGCAACACAGGCTTTCTCTCAGCTCCAGGAAGGCATCCAAACAGTCGTTATCTCACGGTACCGGATCACTCTCATCCTTGTGTGTCAAGCTCTGCAGAGGTTTTGTCTTCAATGAGAAGTTGGGAATCCACTGACGGCAGTACCTAACCATTCCCAAAAACATCCTGACTTCCTTTTGTGTGGTAGGCGCATTCATTTTCATGATCGCCTCAATGCGGTCTGGTGACACTTTCCTCTTGCCTTTCTCAATGCGATGACCCAAATACTGAACTTCAGGCAAACAGGACTGGAGTTTGCTCGGGGACACCTTGGGGTCCATTAGGATGGAGGGCGGATGTCCTCCGCCGGGTGGGCGGTAGCAACCGCCGGACCAGTGGCAGACATCCGCCCACCATCGAAGCCCTGGACACCGCCGGTCCGATTTAGCATTGCGGTCATGACCGCAGCGGTGTGATTTTCCGCCCGCCACTTTTCCGCCGGTTGCAGCCCGCCCGCTTGCCTGGCATGCAGAGCTGGACCGCTACAATTGTGGCGGATCAGGGCCAAGCACCGCGGGCAGGATTATGATGCCGGCGGTAGCCAGCTTTCTGCGGCGGTGGAACTGCCATGAAAAGGCATGCAGAGAATGTCTCCCGGGGTCCATTGCGGACCCCCAATGGGTTGGGGGGGGGGTGTGGGTGCAATGGGGGGGGTACCATGTACCCATGGTACCCCCCTACATGTCCCTGTACCAGGTGGCAGGCACTGTGCAGTGCCTGCAACACAGTGCAGGGACATGCAGGACATGCTTGTTTGGACATCGCGGCGGTGCTGCTGGTAGCACCGCCCGCCACAATGTTAACTGCCGCTATCCGACCGCCGCGGTCGGATTTCCACTGCGGAGCATAATAATTGGACCAGCAGTTTTTCCGCGGTCCTGGCGGGCGATGTTTTCCCGCTACCATGGCTGTCGGAGTGATTTTCCGACCGCCATGCTAATAGACCCCCTTGTGTCCTTTCTCTCCAAGGTGATTCAACAGTGCAACAGTATAAATCCTACAAGCTTCCTCCGTTTCTGATGCAATCAGGAGGTCATCAATGTACTGCATGAGAACTGAACCCTGTGGCAGTACTAGACTCCCAAGATTCTTCTTCAAGATCTGATTGAAAATCAATGGACTCTCAGTGTACCCTTGTGGGATACAACACAACGTTAACACACAATTTTCCAGTTGGAAAGAATATAAAAATTGGTTTTCCTCGTGTAAGGGTATCGAAAAGAATGCCTGGCATAGATCAATCACTGTAAACCATTCAGCCTCACAAGGAATTTGAAACAGGATCACTGATGGATTCAGTACCACAGGACAACATGGAACTACAATCGTGTTGACCTTTCGAAGGTCCTGCGCGATGCTGAACTTCCGACTTGGCTTCTGTAGTCCCATTATAGAGGAATTGCATGGGCTCCCCATTATCTCCTTCAGAAGGCCCTGTTCGATCATGGACTCAATCACAGGTTTTATCTCTGCCACCGTTTCCGGCGTCAGGTTATACTGGGGAGTTCTTGGGAATTCGGCATTTGGCTAGATCTGTACCTCAACTGGCTCAACTCCTTGGATCAGTCCTATCTCTTCTCCCGTGAAATCCCACAACCTCCAGAGAGACTGAGTCCCTCAAGTCGTATGGCAGATCTTCAGTTGTCAACACAGGAAACATTTCTATGCAAAGAGTCTGATTCGCCAATTTGAATGCAATGTCATCATTGTTAGTCTTTTAGTCTACAACTCCACTCCCTTGGGTGTACAATAAATTATACAATTTAATTTGCACAAAAGGTCAGGGCCCAACAAGCAGACTGGACTCGAATCGCACACCACAAATTGGTAACATTCCTGAAAGGTTCCTATTCTCACTGGTATCCCATCTGTCAATGGATTGGTCATTCTTTTATTAGGAAAGCATTCCGACCGACTCCTTGTCAGAATCCTTTCTGACCGACTCGGGTTCGGGTAGTCTGACCGACCAATTATGATGGTTCCAAACACCGTTCGGTCGCACGCCCATTGACTTCAATGGGAGCCTGTGTTCCGACCGATAACACAGGCTCCCATTGAAGAAAGGGGTGGTTGCGGAAAACCTTGCACCCTGTGGCGGGCACTCCATGGTGCCTGCCACACTGTGCATGGTTGTAAAGAGGGGTCCCATGGGTACCTCTCTGGGCCCCAACCGGTGTCCTCTGGGTGAAGGGGGCCTGCAACAGGCCCCCAAAGTCAGTTTCTGACAGACGCTCCATGTCGGATGAACAGAGTCGGAAAGGTTGTCCAAATCTGCCATCATAATACATCGGTCGGAAACACGGTCCCTAGAGCTGTATGGCTCCTACTGACTCGGAGTCTCCGAATTTCGGGCGGAACCGAGTCGGACGGACCGAACGGTTACCTACCATCATAATAGGTTGGTTGGAAATGTTTCAGAGTCGGTTGGAAACATGGGTTCCGACTCAGATTGGGAAAATTCGAATGCCGTTCGGAGCCTTTCCGACTGACATGGTAATGAGGCCAAAGTGTTTATTTACTTTGTCCCAGAAAAAAGGATGCTCATTTGTTGCATCTAATTTAAGAAAGGGTTTGGATTTGGGTTCAGGGCTCAGTTGTGTTGGCCTGAAGAATTTCCAGATAGTTGTTTTGTGGTGGTTGTTAGACCTGGGAATTAAATGATGGGTGTGATTTGCTGTTGTTTTTGGGAAGGTTGACAGTGTTCAGTTTTTTTCAGTGCTCTCTGGCACTTGACAGTGCTATTCTACCTTTTTGAAAATCATCTGTGTGCGTGCTTGGTTGACTAGCTTTCTGTTACTGTTTTTGAGGCAGTTTAGTGCAAACGTGTATGCAGTGTTGGTGCTACTGTCTTGATGGGCCTCAATGACAATCCTTTGTCATTTTTGATGGCCATGTTTTAAGAGAGTGAGTTTGATGATGTTGAATGATTTGACCAGAATAAATTAATAGAATGAATGTTTAAGTAGTTCTATATCTGATGACTCAACCATTATTGCCGGTGGGAGTCGTGACATCCTCTGAGATGTGGGGTGACTAGCAGGGTGTGGAGTACAGTGGGCAGTTTGCAGCAAAGGTTTCCTCAGTGGGTGTTACAGGTGACTAGGATGGGGCATGCTGAGCTCCGCGGTTTTGAGGTTGTAAATTGTTCTTGTTGGTATTGGATGGGCTGTATGACAGAATATAGACTACAAAAATATTGTGGTAAAACGTCTACCACAAATGTAATGGATTTACATATTTATAGTCTAAAGTACAAAAACATTTTTTGGTAAAAAATATTGACATAATTTTTTTTAATCAAATTAATATATCTTAAAATATATATACAACTTAAAAAAATAGCAAACATTAGTTTGTTAATATTACTTAAAAAAAAAAAAATGGGGACGCTCATCTTCCTTGACCCCCCTTTCCCCCCCCCCCTCCGTCCCCGGCCTCCCGGTACTCCTCTCTTTAGCGGATTGCCCAAATGTTCTGACTGGAGTTTCCCGGGGGGAGCCTGCACCGCACTGGTATCCCTCGTAACTCGCCTATTGTTTTTATTGTTTTTCTTTTGTTTCTGTTACTGTTGGACTGACGCTTGCTGTTCGTCGAGAACTATCTTGAGCCACTGCGGGGCAGTGCCCTGGGAACGGATTGCAACTTTGATATGTGTATATTTCCTTATGTACCTAGCGGCCGGCCCGGGTGGTTGTAGGCCCATACTTGTGACCGAATTGTTGCTCAATAAAAACTTTTTTAAAAAAAAAAAAAAAAAAAAAAAATATTACTTAAAAAAAATATAACTTTCTGAAAGCTTATATAATGAATTGCAAAATAAATATTAATTTTATGACACATTACAATAAACATAGTGTGCACATAACTATAGTTCCTGAATAAATCATATATAATAATTGTAATTTATATTTAAGTGCAAAAGCAAATAATTCCTAAAATAAAAAAATTAAAACATATTTCAAGTGTATTCAACCATTAAAACTAAAATTTAAAAGTATTTAGAAACATAATTTTAAAATACTAAAAATTGTTTATCGTAAATAATAAAAAAAAAAAATAGAAAATGAATTACATTTTTTTAAAAAGATATATAATTTAAAATGTAATATGCGCAAAATATCTGTAAAAATCTACAGTAAAGTAATCTAACTAATCCAAAACTAATCAAAAATACAAAAATATTTTTCTAAATAAAAGCCTACAAAAATTGGGGCAAACATTATTTGTAGGGAGGTTAAATTGTAGTATTCTAACTCTAGTTTAACAAGCACTGCAGAAAGTGAATAGATTGGGAGGATCAGATTTACACATTTTCTCTGGTCTAAAAAAAATCTGGAAAACTGCATACATTATGGGTTTAAAATAGAACACGCACAAATAAAAATTAAACATTAAAATTATTCAATAAATATAAATTATTTAATGTAAATTATTTAAATATATTAAATGTTAAAAACATTAAAAAAATCTTTAGAAAGTAGCAGCTAAAACATTTTCAAAAATGTTAAAAGTAATTAAAAAACACTAGCCCTCAACTGGCCCCCAACATAACAAAAGCAAAGTAATACATTATGGTGTTATATGTATATTTAAAATGTAATTGTAAAATAAAAACACTACCCACTCATTCCCCCCATATATCCTCCATCCCATAACATATTTGAACAGAATAAAAGAACAGAATTGATGTTTTACTAGTTTTATGTAAATGCCTCACCAGTTATTGCAGATGGGAATTGTGACATCCTATGATATGTAGGGTGACTAGTAGAATATGGAGCTAACGTTTCCCAGTGGGTGTCACAGGGGAGTAAAATGGGCCATGCTGAGCCCCATAGTTTTGAAGTCGTATAGCGAGTGTTCTTGTTGGTGTGGGCTGGATGACAAAATATCAGCTACAAAAATATTGTGGTAAAAACGTCTGCAACAAAAATAATGGCTTTACGTATTTAGTACAAAAATATTGTGGTCAATAATATTGTGGTAAAAAATATTGACATAATTTTTTATCAAGTAAATATTATTAATTAAATATTATTTAAATTATTCATTTAAAATATATGCACCATAAAAAATAAATACTATGGGGCTGATTACGATGTCGGGTGGATCCACCCGACATTTCCCTCCGCCCGCCACCCATTTCCCCCCGCATAGTAGTATGGCGGGGGGGACCACGGTGGACGGAAAGACGTCCGCTGGTTTTCAGCCGGTTTGACCAGTCGACCGGGCAGAAAAGAGGCTGGATATGGTGGCGGTGTCTGCTAGACACCGCCATCTATATTAGCATGGGCAGCGGTGCAGGGCTTTCCGTGGCGGAGACCCCGGCATGGACAGCCAGGCAGATTTTGCTGTCGGGGGCCCGTTGCGGGCCCCCAGGGTATTGGGGGATGGGGAGTGCACATGGGGGTATGTCTACATTGTCATGGACAAGGTAGCAGGCAACACGCGGTGCCTGTCACCTTGTGCATGACAATACACATCGTGAATTCCCAGCATTGTGGCGGGCGGTGCTCTGAGCACCGCCCACCACAATGCTGGGAATAGAGGATGCCACCGCCAGGGTGGCATCCTAATTGCCGGTGCAGGACCGCCGAACCACTGGCAGCCAGTCTCAGCATCCTAATCGGCCCTTTTGTTTTTAATATTGCTTAAAAATGTAATAAAACTTTTTTATCTCATATTTAAGTAATTACAAAATAAATTTTAATATTATATTACAAATTACAATAAACGCAGTATACACATAAACATAATTAATAAATAATTAAAATATAATAATTTTAATTTATGTTAGTGTAAAGCTCCACATAAGCAAATAATTATTTATTTTTAAAAAAGGAATTAAAACGTATCTCAAATATAGTCAACCATTATATCTCAAATTGAAATGTATTTTAAAAATACATATTTTTAGAATACAAAAAAATTGATTATAGTAAATAATTTTTAAAACACCAAATAGAAAATGTTGGGTTTTTTTCAGATTATTTTTTTGTCCTCATTCTGCCAACATTCTTGTTAGGGTATACTCTGATCCCTCTAGGTCGTACAAGGAGGGCTTGACCGGTGACCCATAAGGCAATCATAAGTAGTGACCCACAAGTGTACTGCTGTATCCACTTCCATCTCCTATACCCACTGGTACCGCCATATAGGAGAGCATAGTAGCCGACAGCAAGATTGGCTTCATCATAGGACTCGCGTTACCTTTTCCCTACACCTCACCAACGGAGCCCAGATTTTCCTCTCACTCATAGGGTCACATGCCATATCCGACTCACTGGTGTATATAATACTTCTAAGGCACTCAATAAACAACGGTGGACTTCCCGATTTCCATAGCCTACATATCTCCCGTCTAGCCAAGAGAATCACATAAAACAGAAACGTTATGATACTCGCTGAAGGCTGCACTTCTTTCTCCGAATTCAGCCCCAAAAATATTAGGCGAGTACCGACTGTAATCTGCATCCCGGTTGTTTCCCCAATAAAGTCACAAACTGAGTTCCAATAAGAAGATATTTTTGGACATGCCATGAATAAGTGTATATCATCAGCATACATCTAGGACAGTTATATGAGTTGCCGGTGATCTTTGTTAGCTTCGCAGGTGACCAATACACTCTATAGGTGGTAAATAGGTGATTTATTTTAAGTGGTGCTGGTTTAACTACTGTTCGTAGAATGTCATAGGAATCCCGCCACATTTGCATTAGATCCTCCTCTCCAAACTCCTGAACTCAAAGCTTTATGATTTCAGTTTCTAATTCCTTGTCTGTTTCCAAAAAAGCCCAGAACCAAAACGACATCTCTTTTTTCCACTGGTCAGTTCTCGTCACCTGACTAAATTCCGTCTCCTCATCCTCCACCCAATCTTGTATAGCCCCCCAGGAACTCAGTTAGTAATATTTAAATCTAGTTAACTGCCCCTTACACAAATTATTCATGGCTTCCCAACTCACCATGTTTAAGCCTTGCTTAAGGTCAGCCCAATAAAAGATACCCCCTGTTTTTAGAGGCTGGCTAAGCTGGTCCCTCAAGCATTCAGGGGTTCCAGGAGAGTCCCATATTGGGGCATAACTCCAAAAATATGGAACTTTCAGTATTTTCCTCACATACATCCATGTACTCAGTGCAGCCTTCAAGACCTTTAATCTTACTTTCTTAAAAAACTTAGGGTCTCCGAATTTAAAAAGAAAATGCCGTTGATCATGCGGGATATCCTCCAGCATAGCCTCCAAAAGTGAGCCGATAGATGATTTATCTATCTTATTTGCCAACATGCGCACATTTTTAAAGTGGAAAGCGTGACTGTATGAAAACAGGTCTAGAAGTGCCAATCCACCCACCTCTAATCTTCTCCTCAACTTCTTCCAGGATATCCTGGGACCTTTTGATGCCCAAATAAAACTTCTTATTTTACCCTGGAGTATAGCTATGTCTTCTTTCTTAAAGTTAATGGAATAGAATTAAAAAGGAAAGTGATTTTTGGAATGATAATCATTTTTATCAAATTCACCCAACCGTATATATTAAGGGGAGGTTGGCCCATTTTAACAATAACCCTACCATTTCCTGACTAGTTTCCAATAAATTTTTGTGATATCCTCGATCTTCTGTGTAATGTAATTAATATCCCTAGGTATCGTATTTGAGTTTTTACCCTGTGACTCTGTAGGTGGTGATTCCACTCCATTATCTCGGTTTTATCTATATTTACTTTATACCTATATTTGCATGAAAATATATCTCTGATTTTTCTCTTAAATCTCACATGACCTCCTCATCCAAGAAAATTATCGCGGGAGTATGTGCTATCTCGATTACATCCCCACACAACTCTTGATCTAATAAAAAAGAATCAATACGGGAGTGATGTCTGTACTTTTTACTGTAAAAAGTAAACTCCCTAACCTCCCTCCACTTGGTACGCCAGATATCAATCAGATTAAACTCCGTCATCATACTTTTTAGCCTGGAGAATGATCTTGGTGGATTTGTATACTTAACTTTTGAGGTCCTGTCTAATCCTTTATCCATAACTAGATTAAAGTCTCCTCCCATCACAATAGGTGCTGTTGTCTCTAATAAACAGGATTCTATCTTGATTAAAACCTCTGGGTTATCATTAGTTGACCCATAGTATACTGCGCATACCAGAGGTCTGTTTTGAATTGCAAGAGTCGCCACTGACCATCTGCTTGAACAATCATATTTGACTAATCTTATTCCATTATTGCTTTTAATAATAATGGCAACTCCTCTAGTACTCCCCCTCTGGTCAGAACATACTACCTCCTGGACCCACTTATCAAAACATTGTCTACATTCAATACTTTCAAGATGCTTTTCCTGTAATAATATGATTTGGGCAGCGCTTTCCTTAACACTTTCCTCCTAGATCTCAGCCCGTTCACATTCCAAGTCAAGAGATTAGCTACTTTAGCTTATCCATTCTTAAAAATCTAAAATGCCAATTATTACCCTATAATCTTGGTTCAGGCCCATAATCATTTCTGATCTTATCTCCACCCCTTCAAACGATAAGCAGATGAAGACTATTTATTTTTTATTTTTTTCCACTGCTCCCTACACCCAGTGGCCCCCAATCCCACTTCCCCCGGGAAACCCCCTCTCCAGACCTAGGGTGATACACTCCGCCCTTTGCGATCTCCCCCATCCCTCCCAGAGAGGAGAGACCTAACATGAAAAATATGTGAACAAGAAAAGAATATAGAGAAGCAAACAAAGAAAAGAAAACAGCCTATCTTCTTCCATACAGATACTACTAACAATGATACACATTCTTAATGGGACTCAAACCCTTATGACATAAACTTAAATTTTATATCTTATCATGCCATCTGTGATAAAAAGGTATCCACTTCTTCTGGGTCACTTATATTATACATTTTGTTTCTCCACATCATTACCCCGCAACTCATTCATTCTAGTGCCCAGTTCCCACTGCCTCTGGGCAGTCCTCTTACCAAGATCTGACCTGATTTGATAAGAAAACCCATCATGACTTAAAGACCCCCCCTTCAAGGCCTGTTCCAATACTAGCTCTTTTACAGCGAAAGTTAGAAAGTTTATCAGAATCTTTCTGGGGGTCTTCCGATCCGGGTTCAACCTAAAAGGATCCCTATGAGCCCTCTGGATCTCCTTCTCCCAATCAATATCTGGCCTATCCTTCAAAACTTCCTCTCTCAGGAGGCCATGTTTAAAGGCCTTAACATCTCCTTTCTCGGCCCCCTCAGGAATTTTGAGGAATCCCAGATTGTTACGCCGGGATTGAGTTTCCAGCCTTTCTAAATCATCTTGCAATGTTCTATTCTGTTTTCTTAGAAGCTCAATATCCTTGGAGTTACCCGTCACCGCTGCTGATAGGGCTTTAACCTCCCCTTCTAGAATTCCATTGCGCAACGCAAGGTCATCGAGCTTCTCCTCTAGTACCTCACATTTATCTCAGGTCCCCTTTTGATTCATTTCAGATATCTCAAATTTAGTGAAAATGTCTTGACGTAAGGTTAGGAACATCTTTTCCATAAGATATTCACCTCCGTTGCCGCATAAATTACCCTCGCTTTGCTTGGAGTTCTCCGCCTCCCCCAAGTTAGTACTTCCTTGAAATGTCTCAGTGATGCAAGTAGGGGTAGGACTATAATCAGGACTGAGATTGGGGGTTGTCACAGGGCTCAAATAGAAAATGTAATTAAAAAATAAATAATTTAAAATTTAATATGCAAAAAATATCTTTACAAGTCTCAAGCAGCAAACTTCTAACCAAAACTTATTCTAAAAAGGAAAAAAGTAGACGTGGTCAGGATGCTAAGCATGGCGGCCACTCTTTCTTGAGCTCCGCCGCCATCCCTGCATTCATTCAATATTTGTCGGGTCAGGGGATCCCCGGGACATCTGTAGCACTAGTGCTGGGGGCAGGTGCTGTGGGGGGCACCTGGATCCTCCACGGCTGCAACGCCGGGGTTCTGCTGAAGGGGAGAAACTGCACAGCCTGCTTCAGCATGGTGAGAGGTGAGCTGAGAGTTGGCGTCAGGACCTCCTCATGCGCTTATGGGGCGAGGAGTAGACCTGGAGGAGGAGTAGGCGGGGCCAGAGAGTGGAGCCCAACTGCAGATGAGGAGGCGGCGACCACTGCAGGCTCTACAGTGAGAAGGGGCGTCAGCCCTATGGCTTCAGTCGGGAGGCAGCACCCTAGAGGCCCTGTAGTTCCCCGGGGGTGATTTCTCTGTTTGCTGGGTGGAGTGCTGTGGACGGTGGTTCTTACTCCCCTGGTTGAGGTTCTGGGGTGTCTGGGGTGTTGAATGACCCTCGAGCCCACCCCCAATGCCTAAGGTGGTGAGTGGCCAGCCTGTGGGCCAGCTATGTTGTGAGCCCATTGCTGATGAGGGTCTCAGAGATAAGGAGACTACCCTTTGGCGTAGAATGCACACAGGCATTGGCCTTTGGATCGGCCTTTGGAGGCCCCGTAGAGGAAACTTGCCGCCTTGGTAATTCGGGACTCAGCAGGTGTGACCTGGTTGTTGGGGCTGTGCGGCGCTCTTGAGTTGGCAGTTGGTGTTGACCCCATGGCTCCAATAGGGAGTCCGCATCTGGGTGTTGCTGTGGAGTGACCAGGTCCCCAGCAGCTAGGTAGGAGATGGCATCGAGGGGGCTTAAGGGGCCATCCGGCTCCTGGGAGAGGATTACGCCCTGGTGGGCCAATGGATCAAGGTGTGCCATGAGGGTGTGTTGTGTGTCGACCCCTAACTCTATTCCAGAACCCACACCATGGGGGTGCCACAGGTGTTGGATAGTGGAGCAAGTGTACCCCTGGTCCTAGACGTTGGTGATTGGGGACAGTCATCTGACTGGAGTCCCCATAATAGCTTGCTAGATTATTAGCTTCATCTTGGATTCTCATGTGGGCAGGCGGGGTCCTGCTGTGCCATTCTTCTCCTTCTTGGGAGACTTGTTGCGGCCCTGTGGCCCCCTTCCGTTTTCTCTATGGGGAAGGACAAACATCCCGGGACCCAGACTTCCCAGGGCTGCATCGATAAGTACACGAGATCTGCAGGAGCAGGCTGATGGGGGAGAACCACAGTGGTGGCCGCCCCAGCTCTCGCTGACCACTCAACCCCCATCCTGCAGGCGATCCAAGACTTACGATTCTCCCTTGAGGGTAAAATGGGTGAATTAAAAGTCAATGTCTTTCTGTGGTGGCTAGACTTATGTAACATTGCTGTTAGGGTCGCAGAGAGTTGTTTCTCGATCACGGAAGATGCACTTTATAAGTTACAACCCCAATGCCTGGCCTCCAGAAAACTATGCATTGTCTTGAAGTATGGGTGGACAAGTCAGAAGGTCGATCACAACGCAACAGCATACATATAGTGATGGTCTTAGAGGGTGTGGAGGGGATGCCCCCACTCAAATTGTGACCACATGGTTGAAGTCCTGGGTGAGGAGGGAGGAGCTGTCTCCTTCTTTCACAGTGGAGATGACTCACAGATCCCTGGCGCAGAGGCCGCTGCTGTAGGCTCCACCGTGCCCCATAATTGCCCACATCTTTAACTTTGCTGAGAGACGCTCTTTCTTGTCAGTTAAGCAGAAGCTATGTGCCCTTCAGATTCAATACATGCTGTTCTTTCTTGCACAGCCGAAAGTGATCTATCAGAACAAGACCTTTTTCTTGGACACAATGGATGCAGCTCGGACATAGCTAGAGGAGAGTCCCTCTTCCCCAGGTGCTGTTCCTTCTTCACCAACATGTCCTGAGGTTGTGGGCCGACTGGTGATTGGGGCAGCTGCTGCATCGATCTCGGAGCATGTGGAGAAGGTAGCAGTCTCTTGCTGGTTTAGTGGATGGTCAGGAGCCGTGCCGTTCGAGTTCCTTGGACCCTGATTTACCACATGAAGGGGCCTCTCCCTCACGGGTGGCAGTGGGAGCCTTAGACCCCTGATACACTGTATCTGCACTTGGTCTTACCTTGTTACTAGAGCAGGGGAATATGGCTTATCACATGGACCCTCTCTTTCTTGGTTGTTCTCTTCTTTCTTTTGTTTGAGTGGTTAAGGGAATGGTACAGAGGAACTTGGTTGGTGTTTGGTCACTTGATTGCCGATGGTTCCTAGTTTATTCCATGACAGGTACTTCTTGTTTACGAGGTGTGGTGTGGGGGTAGGAGAGTTTGTCTATTGTTCCAGTTCTTTGTTTTCTTCTCAATTACACTAGACATTGCTACACATGGATAGGTTAGACTTTGAGTCTAGATCAACTCCTCCACTGGACTGCCAATCTGGTCGTAATATACCCAATGACTGTTCAAGAAGATCCCTATGCTCTGGGCATTGTTCATCTTTTACATTGGAATGCTAATGGGATCCTGGACCCTGTCAAGAGAGGTGCAGTGTTGAAGTGGGCTAAACGGTACTCAGCCGACGTGCTCCTTCTGCAAGAGACCCACTTGGGGCGCACTAGATGCCCCTTTTTTTGCCCATATGACGTACGCGCAGATGTTTCATGTGGGCCTCTTCTGGTGGTCAGGTGGAATGGCACTTTGGGTATATCAACATTGTCCTCTAGTACTCAATAAGATTTGGCATGACAATCAGGGTCGCTACATAGTGTTATCTGGGCTTCTCTATGGCCACCCCATTGCGCTGGCTAGCATCTACACTCCTCCACCCCTCCCATCTGAGTTTTTGCAGACCCTGAAGGCCCTGATGACTTAATTCCCTACAGGACGCTGGGTCCTTGGTTGAGACTTCAATACTTCAATGGGGTGACGGACTGGAGAGTCGACTGAACCTCCAGGGCGGGAGGGTGCTGACCCCCGCCTCGTTTATTGAGGCCATGGGTTTGATGGACACATGGTAAGCTTCACACCCAGTGGGACTGGGCTATAACTTTTAATTCCGGGGCACACAGGTTCTTCTCCCAGCTGGACTATTTTCTCATACCTATCTCAGAATCCTAACTGAAAGATGAGCGAGAGCAAGTAGAAATATTTGCATTTTTTGGGGGATTTAAATCTTTTTATTGAACCCAGTATTTTTTTAAATCGAGACTCTTTACTCTTCAGAGTTATTCAAAGCAAAATACAAACGGAAGGCGAGAGATTTGTAACACAGCCGCCAACACGTGTTTCGCCCTCTAAAAATGGCTTTTAGGGCCCGTGGCTTCCTCAGGGCGTAGACCAATCCTAAGTCGTTGTTTCTCATGGAGTTCAACAGGTGTCCCAAGAAAGGCGTTCTATTCGTGTTCTAATGGAAGAGTATTTCTGTAGTCGTTCTCTGGACAAGATTTCTGTTGGCGCGGGCCTCAGAATCTCGCAGGGTGCAGGACACACACATATATACATAATTTTACATTGCAACTTTATTAGATCAAGCCGGTAATAATTCCAGGACGCTTTTTCAAATTTTGAAATCTTTTACCAACCTGAAAGCTTGTGAGACCACTGATATTCCATCGCAATCTCTGTGCGACAAAATCTCTTCTTTTTTCACGCAAAAAATTGAAAACATTTATCAGAAAATTATTTCTGCACATGTTCCCTCTTCCCCTTCCACAGCAGACTCTGCTAACTATATAGACACACATATTCAACTCCATAGCTTCCCTTCCGTCACTGTTACAGAAGTCATATCCCTTCTCAAATCAGGTTCTCCCCTTGACATTATCCCTGCCAAATTATCTTCTAGACTCTCAACCCAACTTGCATTACCCATTAGTTCCATTCTTAATAGCTCTTTGAGCTCCGGTAGCCTCCCGTCGGAATGGAAACATGCTCAAATAATCCCTATACGCAAAAACCTTAAAATTCATACTTCTGAGCTGACTAATTATCACCCCATTTCCCTGCTCCCCTTACAAAGTAAGCTTATAGAGAGACATATCAATAAACATCTATCGGCGTTTGTTGAATCCATCCACTCTCCTGATGTTTCACAGTCTGGTTTTCGCGCCAAACATAGCACAGAGACTGCCTTGGTGGAGGTGACTGATAACATCAGGATGGCACTGGACAAAGGTCAGGCATCACTTTTGGTGCTGCTTGACCTTTCAGCAGCATTCAACACTATTTCCCATCAGATTCTGCTGAAGAGGCTACAAGATGGGTGTGCGGGGACTCGCACTGAAGTGGCTGACTGATTTTTTAACGGATAGAACCCAGACAGTCTCCTTGGGCTCTTTTAAATCTTCCCCATCCCGGGTTACCAAGGGGGTCCCCCAGGGCTCGTGTTTGAGCCCCACTCTTTTTAACATCTATGTGACCCCCCTGGCGAGACTTATGAGGAATTTGGTTTCAATCCCATCTCATATGCAGATGATACCCAACTCCTCCTTACTTTTGACAACCTGACATCCAACACATCTTCTCCAAGGGCATGATGACCATTGCCTCCTGGATGCAAAGCAATTTCCTCCAACTAAACTCCAAAAAATCAGAGTTCATGCTGTTCGGAGGAGCTATCATCTGTTGGTCACCTACTTGGTGGCCTGAGGAGTTGGGTAAAGCCCCGGCACCTAAAGAAGTGGTCAAAAAACCTAGGTGTCAAAATTGATCAAAAGCTCACTCTAGATGCCCAACTCCACCATCGGCACCTGCTACTATGTATTGGGTCTACTCAGGAGAATTTTCCCTTTACTCCCCTCTTCGACGAAAAAAGCGTTGATGCAGGCCCTGATTCTGAGTAGAATAGATTACTGTAATGCCCTGCTTCTTTCGACCAATGAAGCTTCTCTTAGCAAACTACAGGTTGTGCAGAACACAGCTGCCCGCCTAGTTGCGGGCGCCCTGCCTAGAACTCCTTCTGTGCCTCTCTTGAAAAAACACCACTGGCTCCCGGTAAGGAAAAGTGTGAAATTTAAGATAGGCTGCATTGTCTTCAAGGCCTTAAACGATCTAGGCCCGTCCTATCTTTCTAGTAAAATAACTAACTACACCCCTCTGCGCTCTCTTAGGTCAGGATCTAAACGCCTACTTTGCATTCCTAGAATCAAAAAATCACGTAGCGGTGGTAAAGCTTTTTCATATCTGGCCCCTGTTCTCTGGAATGAATTACCACCGCATCTTCGTGATTGTTCGACCATCTCTCACTTTAGAAAGCTCCTTAAAACCTACCTTTTTTAATCGGTTTGCTGGTTTAGTGGGGCCGTTCCAAGCGCAGAAATACCCCTCGGGTGATTCAGTGCTATACAAAACTATAAAACTATAAAATAAATATATGGTTGAAGTTTCTCAGACCACTCTCTTATGGAAATACGGCTGCGACTTGGCACACAGCATTCATGGTTGGGCTGGTGTCTGAATGCCTGGTGGCTGCGAGATTCTGAGGCCAAGACCCACATTCACACTGCCATACAAAGATACATGCATACCAACACTGGCACAGTTGAAACCCGATCAGAGTGTGTGAGGAACGCTGAAGTTGTCTGCTCAGCTGCATTGTTTTAAATTGAATAACGTTGCTCTTCTTACTGTATTAATTTGTTGCTAAAACTTATTTTTAAAATCGAGTGAAGGAAAACAGTTTTTAAAATAGTACCGTTTCTCGAGTCTCTCTGCACATGAGTTTGCACACTGCACTTTAGTTGATCTCAACCTAGTTCGACCGCATTAGAGTTTGAGCGCCATCTTTATTCAGGAAGGTCAGCGCCAGCGTTCTAGTGGTGCGTGACTTCCGGCGGGGGAAAGTTTAAAATCGATGCAAAGACGGACGCGCAGCGAAACCCGATCAGAGTGTGTGAGGAACGCTGAAGTTGTCTGCTCAGCTGCATTGTTTTAAATTGAATAACGTTGCTCTTCTTACTGTATTAATTTGTTGCTAAAACTTATTTTTAAAATCGAGTGAAGGAAAACAGTTTTTAAAATAGTACCGTTTCTCGAGTCTCTCTGCACATGAGTTTGCACACTGCACTTTAGTTGATCTCAACCTAGTTCGACCGCATTAGAGTTTGAGCGCCATCTTTATTCAGGAAGGTCAGCGCCAGCGTTCTAGTGGTGCGTGACTTCCGGCGGGGGAAAGTTTAAAATCGATGCAAAGACGGACGCGCAGCGAAACCCGATCAGAGTGTGTGAGGAACGCTGAAGTTGTCTGCTCAGCTGCATTGTTTTAAATTGAATAACGTTGCTCTTCTTACTGTATTAATTTGTTGCTAAAACTTATTTTTAAAATCGAGTGAAGGAAAACAGTTTTTAAAAATAGTACCGTTTCTCGAGTCTCTCTGCACATGAGTTTGCACACTGCACTTTAGTTGATCTCAACCTAGTTCGACCGCATTAGAGTTTGAGCGCCATCTTTATTCAGGAAGGTCAGCGCCAGCGTTCTAGTGGTGCGTGACTTCCGGCGGGGGAAAGTTTAAAATCGATGCAAAGACGGATGCGCAGCGGACGCGCGCAGCGGGCGCGCCGCGGGCGCGCCGAAGGCGCGCACAAGGCAAGCCCGTCTGCGCCCGTCCGCGCCCGACCGGGCCCAGGGGCCACTCATGCCGTCCCTCTCACCACATATACATCGGACCGTCTTAGAGCACTACAGCAAGCTCGCATCACCCTCAGTCCCACTATTGTTAACCGGTTGAACACCGTAGGTATTAATCGCCTAGCTATTTCCAATTGTGCTGAGGTAAAGTCCCCTGCCCACGTCAATAGGGCTGAGACTACTATCAGGGTAATGTACCTGAATACCCGGTCCTTAGTGAACCACCAGTCTGACATTTTTATATTACTTACCAATGAAACACCGGACATTCTCCTTCTGACCGAAACCTGGCTCACTGCTGATTCGCTTCCTGATGTCCTGGCGGCCCTTCCTCCAGATTATTACATTCTTCACGCGGACCGGTCGGGAGACCGCTCTGGAGGGGGAGTTGCTGCTATTATATCAAAACGCCTTAACTCTCTATCCTCTTCCTCTCTCTCTATACCAGGGGTGGAAAATCTGCTCCTTAGTATAGGAACCAACACAGGTGCCTTTGCACTGCTCCTCCTCTATCGGCCACCATATCCTATGCCTACTTTTGCCACTGTGCTGAGTGAACATCTGTCCTCCATTCTGACTCATCATGCCAGTTTTGCACTTATTGGCGATCTTAATTACTGGTACAGCGACCCCAACGCCGGCTCTCATGCCTTTGAACTGTTTGAAATGCTGCACAGTCTGAATCTGACGCAACAGATTCTCTGCCCCACCCACTGCAAGGGTCACATTCTAGATCAAATCTGGTCACATAACTTAGCGCTGTCTCAGCCTACTGTCTCTCCTTGTGTCTGGTCCGACCACTTCTTAGTGGATACGGTCCTCACTCTCACAGGCAGGCTCCCTGCCCCTCGTATGGCTGGCGGGCTCTCTCGTAAGTGGAACACACTGGATTCCCAAGCCTTTTTTACGATCTTAGCTGATACCAGCCCAGCCTGGGATCCCACAGTCTGCTCTGATCTCGACACGTTAGACAGTAACATTACCAACTGGCTAAAGTCTGCCAGTGACCAGTTTGCCCCGTTGACACGTTTCCCCCCCACTAAGCACTCTGCCTCTCATAGATGGTACACGCATGACCTTAAACTGCATAAACTAAAAGTACGACAACAGGAACGCATTTGGAGGCATACTTACTCTGATTCAGCTAGATCACTCTATATTACTGCTCGAAGAGAATATAAAGCAGCCATCATCTTAGCCAAATCAGCCCACTTCTCGGATAGGCTCTCCTCAGCAGCCAATAAATCTAAGGAAGTGTTTAAAATTATGAACGAGCTTACCACCGATGATAGAACTCTTCCTGCTCAAACTCCCTCTCAAGAGACATGCGATGCCCTCAACTCTTTTTTCATTGAAAAAATTATAAAAATTAAAAATTCGATCCATTCTCCTAGCCAGCCATCCTTTCTGGACTTAACGCCCAACAATCACTCGACCATCACGTTGTTTCCTGCTCTTAACGCTGATTCTTTGGCTCGACTTGTAACTCGAGTCAAATCAGGTTCCCCCAGCGATTGCTGCCCGCCTTCAGTCATGCGGGACCTCTGTCTTAAGCTTCCGGACTGCATTCTCTCCTTGTTGAATGGTTCTCTCAACAGTGGTACTGTCCCTGCTTCCTTCAAGGAGGCTATCTTGGTACCCCTTCTAAAGAAACCCGGAGCAGACCCTGGGGAACTCTCTAACTTTCGTCCCATTTCCCTTCTTCCCTTTCTCTCAAAACTCCTGGAGGCTCATGTGACTCAAACTCTCTCACATTTCATTGAGTCCTCCAGTTACCTCGAGCCCAATCAAGCTGGGTTCAGACCCGCTCATTCGACCGAGGCGGTCATTCTCGCAGTCTTGAACACCCTTAGAAGTAATGCGGATGTTGGTACTCCTCAGGCTCTGGTGCTTTTGGATCTGTCTGCCGCATTCGACACGGTGGACCATAACATCCTCCTCCGCCGTGTCGCACAGGCAGGCATCCAGGGCACCGCCTTCAACTGGATCTCGTCATTCTTAACTGGTAGAACACAGGCTGTACGTCTAGGCCCTTTTGTTGCTGGGAAGACTGCAACTACCTGTGGAGTCCCTCAGGGCTCCTCTATCTCACCACTGCTGTTTAACCTTTATCTCCGTCCTCTGATCCACTCTCTTAGGAACTGGGATATCACGGTGTATAATTACGCCGATGATCTACAAATCATCTTCCCTCTCAATTCCCCCAATGCAGATAAGACCTTCCATTCTGTGATGATTCACATACTGGAATGGATGAATATCAATCAATTAAAGCTGAACCCGGGGAAGACAGAACTGCTCCTTCCTGGCTCCAGCTCTTCTTACTGGGGCCCGCAGTTCTGGCCCTCTGAACTGGGCCCCCTCCCAGTCCCGCTTAATTCAGTGAAGAGTCTCGGCGTGATAATCGATGCAGAACTCTCACTGAAAGCCCAAGTGGGGGCTGTCATCTCCTCCTCCATGTACCAGCTCAGGAAGATCCGTAAGGTCAGCCATCTACTTTCATCATCTGCTTTAACTCAGGTTGTTATCTCCCTGGTTCTATCTCGCCTGGATTTCTTTAACTCTATTTATCATGGACTCCCTCATTGTCTTCTGTATCGCCTTCAGGTCGTTCAGAACCAGGCGGCCCGTCTCATTTACAAACTCCCCAGGTGGCAGTCAGCTAAATCGCTTTTACAGCAACTTCATTGGCTGCCAATTGGACAAAGGGCAGCCTTTAAGGTGGCGTGTATCACCTATAAAGCCCTCCACTGCACTAGCCCTGCTTTTTTGCAATCTCTAGTCACGGTCCATCGACCTTCGCGTAACTTACGCTCTGCTCATCTCCATCTCTTGACTGTTCCCAGAGTAAGAACCAAGAGGTTCGGAGGCCGCTGCTTTGCCTCTCTGGCCCCGTCCCTCTGGAACTCTTTGTCTCCCTCTATCAAGTCAAGTCCCTCTTTACTCAATTTTAGGAAATTGCTAAAAACTTCTCTTTTCCCTCCCCCTTGTTAGCCTGCTCACTGTTACCTTCTGTTCCGTTGCTGTTATCACTCTTTTTGGGTTAAGCGCCAGGAAACCTTTGGTGTCAGTGCGCTATACAAATATCATCTAACATAACATAACATAACTGTCAGGGGCGACATTTTGGCTATGTCTCTGGAAGATGTAAGAAGCACAGGCAGGAAATGACCGACTTGGAGAAACATATCTTAGAGTTAGAGGCAGCTTATGCCGCATCATGCTCCTCTGTTGTTCTGACACTCCCTACACCAACAAGAGGTATTGTGGCAATTGCCGATGGACAAGGTTAGAACGGCCTGGCTCGCTACTCAGAGCTGCATCTATCAGTGGGGGGATAAGACTAGTAAGACCGTGGACTGGCTCTGCACCAACACAGCACATAGTACATACATAACAGACGGGAGTCAGGCATGCCATGGACACAGCCATTGCACTGTTTTGCCAACTATTAATCTCACTTTACGCTCAACCACCTGGGGTGACTTTTAGGCCCTCTGGGGTTTTGTGGAGGACTTGCGCATTTGCCTCATATCCAGGGATTTCCGATAGGATCACACTATATGCCAATGATTTCCTGATTTTATGTCATGACACGGAGGCTACCATTATGCAAATCTCCTTTATTGCGCCACTCACAGCAGCAACAATGAAGAGATCTAGAAATTCAAGCCATTCTAACATAGTATTTAGTCCATGTGCACGTAGTCTTCTCCCTTCTTTCTTGCTGCTGCTCACAAGATAAGTATTCATACTCTCTTTGTCTTCATGTGTGCCTGTTTAAGCACGTTGTTTGATTAGACTGGGTGGTAGCTGATTGGGTGACTGCATACCCCTTTCCCCTCCCCACCCACTAAGCAGCATTGAATTTAGTAACTTATTTTAATTTACTTTAATTTTAATGTTTTTTCTCAAAGTGACTTATGCAATATTATCTCTCTTTTTACTGTGGGGGCTCTCCCCTCACCCCTCCTTATGCTGGGATTTTCTATGATTGTGCCTGCCTTCTAACATACTTACCCTTTTCCTCCTTGCACTCCTAAATTAACCTTAACGAGGCGGAGAGCTTCCGTCTCCGCCTCGTGATATTTGTTCCCTTAAGGGGTCGGACGGAGACATTCCCACCTCCATCCGACTCATTTTCGTGGCTTTTTTCTGCTCCTTCAGGCCGAGGAAAGCCCCTCTCTCACGGGACTGGCCTTTTTCAAATGCCGATCCCATGCTGACGGACGCGCTGCTACTGCGTCTCTATGGTAACCCTGCGAGCTCAGCTGAGGCTCGGCAGGGGCCGTGCAGGGTTACCATAGCATCAGGAAACAACGGATATCTCCATACGAGCCTGATTAAGAAACAGACTCACGGAGGTCTCACATTTACAAAATAAAGACCCCTTCAAAGCATTTAGGCACCACATTTACAAATAAAGGCTTTAAAACATTCAGAAACAAAGGATTTAAAACGTTTAAACATTTAAAAAAATAACTTGACTAACCTAATCTAGCCTACGCCGATTAATCCCTCACTATACTCGCTGGTTACCGGCTGAACTAAACTGTTCATATTAAAAAAATGTTTTTAAAAGAGCTCAAGGACCATAGAAACAAAGGAAGGACCTGCATAATAATCCCTGAATACCCTCAGTTAAAGGAAATAACCTTAGCAAAACATGACAACCCTTTTGTTGAAACAAGTTTGGTTACCATAATGACTAAGACATACATTCTACTTGTTTTGTCAGTTGGAACATCATTAATCCTTTAGCTGTTACTGTCTGACCTTAACTCTAGTTATGTCTTCAGAACCCTCAACAAGTTCAATGGAGGATAAATTAGAAAAACTAATTAATAAGGCCCTAGATATGGTAATGGGGTCACTTGATGACACCATTAATACAAAATTGGAAGCCCTATAAAAAAAAGGATGGCCATCCTCAAGACCTCAGGAGGAGCCCACAGAGTCTAGTAGAGGGCAAAGAAAAAGACCAATGAGCAATAACCCTCCTAAAGGTACTAAAAAAGCTAAGAGCTCCATCCCTACCATTTTGACTTCACGCAGTGGCGGTGACAATGACAGTGCCTCGGGCACAATAGATGGGCAAGATAAAGGCCCAATTACATCCATTCCCATCGACAGTGACGATGGGCAGGGGGATGAGATCAATCTCTCCTACTCCTCTGACTTTGATTCAGAAGCAGAAGGTGAAATAAGGAATGTGGGCACTTCAGGTGAACAATTGCATCAAAACAGAACACACGAAAAGGAACACAAACTTTGATGGTTAATGAGTTGTTTTATATAAATTGCATCATTTATAAGTTACCCATACTTAAATAAATAGCTGTCAACACAGTGAAGTTTTAAGGTGACGAGTGATCAAGTGACATATTGTGCTCAGTGATACAGTTGAGTGCGTGTTATGTACAAGGTGATTAAAATATGTACAAGGGAAAGAAAGGCCAGAGTGAGAACAATGACTGCTAATAATCCAATTTAAATTTTACGGGGTGGCAGCAGGCGAGAGTCCTGTCAGGCTGCTGCGATCTGTCGCTGACAGGACTCTCGCCTGACAGGACTCTCGCCTGCCGCCGCCCCATGAAATCGTATTGCCGAATTTACCTCGGAAACACTAGAACTAAAAACTACCACAAGCCCGACTTTGCGTGCCTTGGAAAGCTGAATTAACTCTTGTCCACCGCTGACACTGAACTGGCAACTACTCCCAACGCAACATTACGTGCCTCTGACTTTGGGAAAGCGGAACTGACTCTTGTCTCCCGCTTCCATGACACGTAACTGGAAATATTGTGATGAGGCCATGATCGCACTGACCTGAGCCCACTGTTCAACCGCCCAGGATTCACTCTGGTTGCATTAGGCTGCCACATCTCCCTCCCCCATTGTCCTGATGAAGACCCGCAATGACCACTCAATAGTGCATAGATTGGGTTGAAACGTCAACGCTACTTCTCTGTCCAGATCAAGGCTCTGCGCGAAAAATTTAAATTGGATTATTAGCAGAGTCATTGTTCTCACTCTGGCCTTTCTTTCCCTTGTACATATTTTAATCACCCGGTACATAACACACACTCAACTGTATCACTGAGCACAATATGTCACTTGATCACATGTCACCTTAAAACTTCACTGTGTTGACAGCTATTTATTTAAGTATGGGTAACTTATAAATGATGCAATTTATATAAAAACAACTCATTACCCATCAAAATTTGTGTTCCTTTTCGTGTGTTCCGTTTTGATGCAATTGTTTTGTTGTTACATGAGAATATTATGCATAAGTAACAGGATAATTCAATTACTTGTATAAGAAATCAGTTACGCATACCCGACAGAACGATTGTTTTTTTTTCATAAATACCCAGGTTCTGAGGGACACAGGGTCACCCCATTGTTTTGCTGACACTTCTGGTGAGACATCAAGGGCCTCAGGGTCTAAAATGGGAATCATTGACCCCTTTGGGGAATATATGTTTGACCCTTTCCTCATCAAACATTCCCTCTCCCCCAAGTGGGTCTCCTCCCAACATATAGGTGAATACCTTTCTTTCTGGCTCTGTAAAGAGATTCCAAAGAAAGGTAGATCCCAGGTGAGATCTGAATGCCCTCGTCCTTCTCTCCCTGAAAAAATAGCCTTAACCCCACACCTGGATAACAAAGTAGTGGCGTTTATCGCCAAGAGACCCAGGAAAAGGGCTCGACAAGGGTCTAAAATCTTGCCAGGATAGACTCTTGGATATCGCGGGCCCTCTAACTAAAATGTTTGAACTAGCCGAAAGAGCTTTTCTTGATGACACCACCATAGACCCAAGAGAACTGCGCCACTGGGCGCAAAGGGCAATTTGCCTACTCGGCAGTGCAAATACTGCACTCTCAAATGAGAGGAGAAATAGTGTCCTTCTTAAAATCGACCCTAAGCTAGTGGAACTAGCTAACAAAGAAGGAAGAGCTTCCTCTCAAGGTCTCCTCTTTGGGAAAGAATTTATCAAGGAGATGGCCAAATATTTGGGAGTGATTAACTCCATTCAAAAATCCCAAAAAGATATTTTAAAAGTTTTCCACAACAAGGTTTTTGGAAGGGCCGGGAGAACACTGGGTCGGTTCCCCAGCCGTGGACAATTTTCGACAAGACCCTACATGGGACGAGGAGGAAGGTCCTCCCAATCTGGCTTTGCAGGTCAATCAACCATCTACCCTCAAAAACAAAGATTCCGGGGCAGAGACTTCAGGGGTGAATGAAGGCAAATAAGTTTTTCAGCAGGTAAGACTTACGAACGACCTTTCAGATATCCCTATAGAGGTGGGAGGAAGGCTAGCCCAATTCTGTGGGAACTGGAAAATGGTGAGCCAAGACCCTTGGGTTCTAGATACGGTCAGAGGGTACAAAATAGAATTAATAGATTTACCATTACAAAAGAGAACTCCCCGAGAAACAATATTCTCCAAAACAGATTCTACCTTGGTGACACAAGAGGTAAACGATCTGTATGCCAAAGGGGCAATTCAAGAGGGAAAGGAACTTGGCTTTGTGAGCAATGTCTTTCTAGTAGAAAAGAAAGACAAAGGGATGAGACCTGTTATAAATCTAAAAGATCTGAACCAATGGGTGGTTTATCGTCATTTCAAAATGGAGGGAATACAGCTCCTCAGGGATGTTCTAAGGAAAGGAGATTGGCTAACTCGACTAGATCTAAAAGATGCATACCTGACTATCCCTATCTGGTTGCCACATCAGAAATTTCTCCAATTGAGTTGGGAGGGCAAACTCTGACAGTTTTGCAGCCTCCCCTTCGGACTTTCATCAGCCCCTTAGTGTTTCACCAAGGTACTGCGCCCGGTAACAGGTTGGTTAAGAAGCAAAGGAGTAAGATTAATTTTATACCTGGACGACATTTTAATAATGGCTCAGTCCAAAGAGGTAGCATCACAACACACGGACCTCACAATAAAACTCTTGGAACACCTGGGGTTTGTTATAAACACCAAACAATTGTGTACCACACCAGGGGTTTGTTATAAATACCAAACAATTGTGTACCACACCAAGCCAGGTCACCCAGTTCCTGGGTTTTTCAGTAAATACAGTACAGGCAGAATTGAAATTATCCCGGGAAAAGCGGAGAAAACTTCGAAAGGAGTTAAGGAGTATTCTAAAGAAACAGGGATTCCCATTGAGGACATTAGCAAGGGTGCTGGGCCTCTTGTCCTCGACCATCCAAGCCATATTATCGGGACCTTCAGAGACTCAAAGCCAAAGCCTTGAGATCGAATCAATCCTACTCTCAGATAGTTCAACTGGGCTCGGACTCAAAGAAAGAGATACTCTGGTGGCTGAGGAACGCAGAGTCGTGGAACGGCAGGGCCATTTTTGGGGAAGATCTGGACATAATAATAGATTTGGATGCGAATTTAGAGGGATGGGGTGCCACATGTGGTGACTCATCGACAGGGGGACTCTGGACAGTTCAGGAGAAGGAGTTCCATATCAACTGCCTAGGACTACTAGCAGGCTCCTTTGCAATCCAGAGCTTTACAAAGGGTTTAATGAAATGTTCAGTCATGCTTCGCATGGACAACGTATCTGTGGTGAGACATGTGAACAAGATGGGGGGCCCTCACTCCAAGGCACTATCAGACCTAGCCAAGACATTTTGGGGATATTGCCTCAACAAAGGCATCTCAGTGATTGCCGAACACATTCCGGGTATGAACAACGGGGTCGCAGACTGGTTCTCCAGGAATTTCAAAGACTCCAGCAACTGGAGACTAGACAGGAAGATCTTTCTGACCATTCAGTCGATCCGGGGACCCTTTGGAATAGATCTGTTTGCAGACAGAGTCAGTACTCAACTACCCAAATTTTTCAGCTGGAGACCGGACCCTCAGGCCTTGGGGGTAGATGCGTTCCTTCAAAGTTGCCATGGTTTAACGCCTTATGCCTTCCCTCCTTTTGCCATGCTTCCACGACTTCTGCTACAAGTTCGCAGGAACAGGGAGATAATAATAGTAATTACACCCCTTTGGAGATCCCAGGCATGGTTTCCAATTCTGATGGAAATGAGTGTAGACTTTCCTATCCTTATACCTACCTTCGAGGAAATAATCACAGGTCCTCAAGGAAAGTGTCACCCCCTTGTACATCAGGGCCTTCTGTCTCTGATGGCATGGAGGATTTAAGGAGACAGTGGCAGCTCCCTGGACCTTCGGAGAGCACTTTCAGACTCATATCAGAATCTTGGGCACCTGGCACAAGGAAAGCTTATAGATTGGCCTGGCGTAATGGGTTTGTTGGTGCCTTCGACGGAACTATAATCCCATTTCAGCTGATCTAGTTCAAGTTATCAACTTCTTATCTGAGATTTTTGCTTCAGCCCTGGCATATCCAACTGTTAATATCTACAGATCGGGTATTGTAGCAGGACACTGCTTGGTAGACGGTACTCGGTAAGTCAGAACTTATTAACTAAAAAACTAATGAGAAGTATGTGTGTTTTAAACCCACCATTAGCCATATACTCTGCCTTATGGGATGTGAGGAATGTTCACAAGGTAATTACAAATTGGGGTGAGAACTCTACACTCTCATTAAAGAAACTCTCTTATAAACTAACTGTTTTACTGTACCTGATTTCCTTCAGACAAACATCAGACGTTAAAGCATTAGATATCACCAGTAGGGCATACCAACCAGAAGAAGTGTGTTTCTTCTTAAAAAGACGAAATGATGTCAACTTCCGTTTTCTATCCCTTCTTTCCACAGAATGAAAGTTTGTGTGTAGTGAAGTGCCTGTTGGAGTATGAAAGAAGAACCGTAGGTTAAGAGGAATTACTGAACAACTGCTAATTTCCCATAGGTCTCCCCACAGTGCTGTTTCCTCTCCCACCTTACCTAGGTGGGTAAAGGATGTTATGAAAGATGCTGGAATAGATATTTCCATTTTTGTTGCACACTCTCTTAAAGGGGCTTCCGGCCTCCAAACCTTTTATTCTGGGTGGTGGCTTTCAGGACATCCTTAGAGCTGCGGATTGGTCCAATGAATGTATTTTCAAAAGCTGTTATTTTGAACCGGTAAGAAATGCTATTGATAATGTGTTGAACACACTTTAAACTTGCATAATGTTAGCCTCCTTGTCATGACATAAAATTGAGTTTTTTCACAGCCTGGTGGGCAGAAAATCTGGATTTTATTAAAGACACTGAGGCTAAGATTATCCCTCCACTATTAATCCCACCCTGGAAATATAACTAAAGTGGATGTTCTATTATCTTGCAGATTAAATATTTCAAAGAATTTATGGATGACTACACTAAAGTTTCCAAAAATGAATATTAAAGTTATCTTGTTTGCTGCACAAAGAAGGGAGAAGACTACGTGCACATGGACTATATACTATGTTAGAATGTCTTGAAGTTCTAGATCTCTTCGTTGTTGCTGCTGTGAGCTGCGCAATAAAGGAGATTTCCATAATCTTAACCGCTGTGTCTTTAATAAAATCCAGATTTTCTGCCCACCAAGCTGTGAAAAATCTAAATTTTCTTAGACAATCCCCTAATTCTGGGCCCGAGTCCTCCAGATCCTGGGAGGTTTTATGGCTTTTTCTAGGCTCCTCATTAATACATCTACATCATCAGAACCCCCTGGCATGTTCCTCGTCGACGCTTGAATGGGCTGCTGACATATGCATCCTTCGGGAGGGCTTCCAATATTTGGGTGTGTATGTGACCAACAACCCTTTTTGGGCCTGGGAACATAAAATGCAGCCCCATCTTGAACAGGTGATATGGGATCTGGATTTCTGGACAACGCAACCACTGTCCATTCTTGGGTGTTCAGCTATCTATAAGATGGTCGATTTACCTCGCCTGCTGTATCAACTTCAAAATTATCCCTTCCCGCTTTCCCTCTCGGTTTTTAGGAAGCTAGATTCCCTGCTGAGGGACTTTCCGTGGCGGCACAGTGCCCCAAGGGTTTCCCTATCCAAGTGTTATAAATCTCCATACGATGGTGGTATCGCAACTCCAAATTTACTTCCATACCACAGGTCCTCCCACCTCATTGTCGTAAACGAATGGTGGTTCACTACCACAGCAGATCCTGCCTCTACCACCGAGTGTTGCTTGATAAGAGAGATCCCCCTTTCGCATCTGCTCTACAGAGGACCCCCTCCAGAACATCTCCTCTGAGCCACAAAAGTGATTCTTCTGATCTGGTGGGACACTCACAGAGCCCTTTGCTGGAAGGGACGCTTGACAAAGGAAACCCTGTTATAGCATGGGACCCGGTTACAGGTTGTGGCCTTGGAGGGCTTCGAATCGTGGGAAGGGATAGGCACAACTAAGTTGGGGGATGTCCTGTTGGGGGCCACAATTAAATCCTTTCCGGAGTTGCAGGAAGAGTATGACTTTCACAGTTCGCAATTTTGTAGATATCTACATGCTCTCATCCAACACTTCAAGAGGCTCACGGATATACCGGACCATACCCCCTTAGAGGCCAAAATACTTCTGGAGGAATTAGGGGATCTCAGAATCTCGCAAGTTTACCATACACTAGTGATCCACACACCAGACTCATTCAAACTGCTAAAAGGGACCTGGGCTGGAAATTTGAAGCACCTTACAAACGATGACTGGAGGGAGGCTTGTGCCTCCCCCGAGAGCCAGCAATCGCCTCGCAGTTCTGCCTAATACAGTGGAAATACTTACATAGGGCTTACTACAATTGCGAGAGATTGTGGAAAATGGGAGCGGTGGATACACTGGCACTGATGTGGTTGTGGTACCTGTAGCAAATGGTGACTTCCTTCACAAAACTTGGGCATGTGCTCGGCTTGCTTGTTTTGGGTTTCAGGTATCAGCTTGCCTTGAGTGAGTGTTGTGCTGTGTCTTGCCTAGCAATCCTAAGTTGGTCCTCCTTCACACTACAGAAGAGATAATGGCGGACAGATATTGCATCACCCTGCTGTGTCTGGGTTTGGTGATAGTGAAAAGGGACATTGCCAGGGCCTTCAATGATAATGAGGCCACATCATTGGAACGATGGAAATAGGGGCTGATCGTTGTGTGAGCATGGAAATTCCTATATACAAGGCCAAAGGGTGTCCTCTTAAATACTACAAAATTTGGGCAGCATGGGGCCAATACCAGGGCATTATCCTGCAAAGACCTGAGAGACCTGACCACCCTCTTGAGGAGGCATTTAGGTCCTATGTAGGCTGTTATGGGGGTCGGAAGGAAATCAAGGGAGTTCAGTATCTTTCATTGGCTGGTGTCAGGGAGAGGGGGGATCTTGTTTTTGTTCCTATGCTTACTTCTTCTGATTTGCATTGCATTACTGGGGGCTCTATCTGTCGGTTTTTTGTTATCTGTGATCCTCCATGGTATGTCTTGTGCATCAACTGGCAAAATTCAATAACATTTTGTTATAAAAATAAACATATTTCTAACTAAAAGCCCAGAAAAATTGATTTGTTAGTGGAAGAAAATGTACTATTCTAATCCCCATCTAAAAAAGTGCAAATGTGCATGCGGTGAGGGACAGTTTATATTTACTGATGTAACTCAAGTCTAACACACATTGGGGGAAAGTCATATATTGGCGGAGTCAGATTTACTATTTAAACTCCAACCTAACAAACATTAAATAAAGTGCATACATTCTGGCTTTAGCCTCTGGCGGGGCAAAGCGCAATATAGCTAGACTATGGGGTGTACAGGAAATGGGGACGCTCACTGCGTGGAAACGAGACCTAGACTGGTGCTGCCTGGCTGAAAAAACTGTCTATCAGAGCAGGGGATGCCCCAAAAAGTGTGAGAAAATATGGAGTGCATGGGACACGTATAGATCCTTGACACACACTGACACCGCCGAAGGGGACTGATGGTTTACACATAGCAAATAGTTGAGAGAGGAGTAGATTTTTCCCTCACACCCTCAGAATGTAATACTGTACCCCCGACCTGCATTACTAATGTTGTATAACATGTTATTTATTATGTAATGATTGGATATTTACATGTTTGTTCTTTCAATAAAAAGAATTTAAAAAAAAATAGTAAAGTGCATACATTTGTGGAGTAGGATGGGGGTGGGGGAAAGCAAGATTTAACATACATTAAAGAAAGTGAATGTGTTGGGTAGAGATTTACTATTCGAACTCCAGTTTACCAAACACTGCAAAAAGTACATACATTAAGAGGGTCAGATTTACAAATGTTACTCTGGTCAAATATTAACATTATTTGATAAATGTTAATTATTTAAATATATTAAATATTTAAAACATTAAAAGAAAGATAAAAAAAATGGCATCTATTTCAGAAGCAAGAGCGCGCCGTCGGTCTGACTATTTTGCTTTGAATAACTTTACCATCGGCAGCGCCCGGTGCACTGAAATCGTACGGAGCGGATGAGGAGATATGTATCCCCTGCGGAGTGCACTTAGCACTTGAAGACTACTAGACCGGAATATCTGCATACTTCAAATACCGCCTGGCAGGGCTCCGTTTCAAAAGAAGAGCCTCATCGTTTACTAAAGGTGAAACTCGAATCTTTGGTTCTAGAGCACCGATGCGGCCCGTGAATGAGAGGGGAGAAAGGGTCTAGGAGTCAGCATTGAACTTAACAAACAAAGAAATGTCGTATTAAATAAGCAAGAAATACTTATGGGCAACCAAGCACTTAGCATAATAGAGATATGCACTCAGCAAGAACTACACATCCCATAATGCCCTGCATCAGACAAGAAGCACGACATGAGCAACAGCTGCAAGCAGTAACCATCTGAGGAGGTCGTAAGACGAAACGCGTCATGGAACTGTTAAAATCAGCTGAAAAGAAGCCGGTGCAAGAATAAAGAATTGCTTTTATTTAAACTCCTGGGAGTGCGGCATCATTTTTCTCCATTTGCTAGCCATACTTTGGGGGTGTGGTCTACCCCTATATGCCGCACCAGCAGCAAGAGCGCGCCGTAAGTCTGACCATTTTGCTTTGAATAACTTTACCATCGGCAGCGCCCGGTGCACTGAAATCGTACGGAGCGGATGAGGAGATATGTATCCCCTGCAGAGTGCACTTAGCACTTGAAGACAACTAGACCGGAATCTCTGCATACTTCAAATTCCGCCTGGCAGGGCTCCGTTTCAAAAGAAGAGCCTCATCGTTTACTAAAGGTGAAGCTCAAATCTTTGGTTCTAGAGCACCGATGCGGCCCGTGAATGAAAGGGGAGAAAGGGTCTAGGAGTCAGCATTGAACTTAACAAACAAAGAAATGTCGTATTAAATAAGCAAGGAATACTTATGGGCAACCAAGCACTTAGCATAATAGAGATATGCACTCAGCAAGAACTACACATCCCATAATGCCCTGCATCAGACAAGAAGCACGACTTGAGCAACAGCTGCAAGCTGTAACCATCTGAGGAGGTTGTAAGACGAATCGCGTCATGGAACTGTTAAAATCAGCTGAAAAGAAGCCGGTGCAAGAATAAAGAATTGCTTTTATTTAAACTCCTGGGAGCGCGGCATAATTTTTCTCCATTTGCTTGCCATATATATATATTTATATATATACTTCCAAAATGCTTGCGAACAGCCGCCGCAGCTCCTGAACAGCGGGCGCGTCGTCAGGCAGACCACTCAAGCTAGGTCCGTAATATCAAAAGACACACTCCTCAGGAAATAAGGAATGACGACGCCACGTCTTGACAATCCACATTAGATTTTAATCATCGGCAGTGTATATATAAAACACTTTGCATAATTAATACATTACTCATTTGCTATCAATATAAATGTTTAACTCAAACACTATCAACCCAATCCCCAATAAACCCCATAACCTGAAATTTAAATTTAATAAACAATTTAAAAAGATATCAAATGAAAAAAATTATCAAAATAATCACTTGGTATATAATTTTAAAAAACTCTACCCGCCCGATTGGCCAAATATAATGAAGCCAGATAAATATACGTTACTGTAATATTATTTAAAAATTAATTTTCACAATAACATAATGAAACAAAATCGTACACCAAATAAAATAACCTTAACATATTATACTAAACAATATTTTGAACTTCAATGTTATTGTAAAAAAGTTCTAAAACTAAGGCCCTGATTACGATATCGGTCGGAGTCGAACGACATCGCTGCGGATGGGGAACAGACCGACCTCAGGTCGGCGGTTTTAATACTGCAATTAGGATGCGACCGAACTTAGTGCGGTTGCAAACTTCAGTTTTTCAAGGGGATCTTGTACGATGTGCCGAAACTGCTCACAGCAGAAGCTCCCTTTGAAAAATTGAAGTTTTTACACATCCCTACACAGTGTGGCAGGCACACACGGGCAGGGAAGTTGAGACCACATGCAGAGGGCCAGGGAGATAGGTGGCCCTGCCAGGTGCTGCCAAAGACACTTTTCAATAGATTTCCTTGTCGGAAAGGCCGATATGGAACTGCTGTCAGAAAGTGCCATCATAAACTCGACGGTGGAAGCACCGTCCTCTAGGGATTATGAGGTATTTCCGACTGGCCGACGGGCTCCTTGAGCCCATCAGAACCTAGTCAAATTCCCCGGTCGGTTTAAACTTTGACCGCCATCATTGTAGTATGGCAGTCGGAGTTTGAACCTACAATGTCGGTTCGAAAGCCTCCGACCAGCGGTCGAAGGCTTTCCGACCGATATTGTAATCAGGCCCAATATACTAACCTTCAATACTTTTGCACTTGATATTTTTGTAGTCACAACTTTGACCACGATTTGACCACGATTTTGTGGTAAACAGTAATTTTGAGTTGATATTTAGGGGAAACACCATGGGATGTAGTCCTGGTTCTGGCAGACAACATTGAAGTGTGAGGTATTATTTATAAGCAGGTTGTGGAGATATAATTTCAAGATTGTCATCTTCTAATGATGCAGTTGTGTCCTTCTCTAGTGATTACATAATCTTGGTGGAATTTATAAAGTTGTCATGCACAACAATAGCATCACTAAGGATTGAAATTCTGGGGGAAATCACTATACACTGATCAAGAGCAATAAATGGTTGTTGGAGCAGAAGCAGCTGTAGATTACAGGGAGTTAGGCAACATTAGATTTGTCACTGAGTAGAAAAATGTAAGTGTTGTTATTTGTATGTGGAAAATTAGGTTGACAGTTTACTATTTGAATACAATGGTATTGAGATGAGCTCTTCCTTGATTTATGATTTGACATTTGTTTATATTATAGCCTTAGAGCCCGACCAAGCGGGGTCTACCGGCCATTAAAGGCCCGCTCCAGCAAGCGAGGGCCTTTAACAAGGGAGCAGGCCTTTAATAGCCGGTAGAGCCCGCTAGGAAAGCTCTAAGGCGATTAGAACATTCCGCCCCAGAGGGCAGAATGTTCTAATTGGTCAAAATAAAGGCCTCTCAGAGCCCGAGGGGATTTGAATCCCCTCAGACCCCGAGAGTCCTTTGTTCACGGCAGCAGCTGTGAATAAAAAAAAGCAATAGAATGTTGTTCTGCGGGTTTCTACCGGCTGTAGAAGCCCAGTGCACTCCATTGTCTGCAATGGAGTGCTCAACATTTCTTTTTTTATTATTTAACTGTTCGAATCATGTGAATCGGGCAATGTACCAAAGTGGAACCAAAGTTCGGCACATATCTTATCATTGGCACATTTCATGACAAATATTTAGTGAATGGGATACTTAGTGACAGCATTTTTTATAGACATATACACTGTTTTTATTTGCATTTCGAATTTCAAACAAAATAAGCGCAAAAACAGTTGGATGCATTCTTATATTAATATCAGACAGGATATCAAATCAACATATTTCACATAAATCCATCAACAGGGGTATTATCATTACTTACTTTCTCAATCTACTTCCCCCATATTCGATCATGTGTTTTGGACAACCACTGTTTTTGTATTTTTTCTCCCAGAATCCTGTTTGGTTCATACCTGCTCTCTATTTTGAATTTCTCTTGCCCGCAGTCCCCCTCCAGGTTTGCTCAATATCCCTATTAGAAATAAACATAGTGATTGTTTATTAGATTTTTCAGCCGTTTTTCAATGGGCGTTGCTGCCCCGTTGGCTTGTTAATGTGGTTCCATTATTCAGTTCTGTTTTTTATTTAGTAAAACTTTGCATTCTGGGACTTGAAGATTACTTTTAAAATTATAGACATGAGCTCAATACTTGAACAATGGAAAATAATTCTTGGTAAAAATCATGCCTCGCTGAAGGTGTCAATCTTACTGTAGAGCCTCTTGCAACCTGACAAGTTGGCATGTTTGCTTGTATGAGTTGTGCATGTCTCTATGAATGCCCTAAGTGTGCGTGCATGCCTGCTGAGAAGAGGACGTTTTTTACTTTTAAATGCCATCACTTACCTGTCTAAATATATCACTGAAATGCATTTTTTTTTTAAATAAAGATGTCACTTTTATTATACTGTGAAGCAAGAGATTGCAGCAATACACATTTCATCAACGACCCAAAGTTACGATTTACTTTTTTTGTATAATAAAGGCACATCATTTTACTGATACATATTCAGTAACACATGTTCATTTAAAGGATTTTTTTTTAGGAAGCTAGCAGATGTCACTTAGCTTTTCAAAGTTAATATAAAATTACAAATCCCCAGCGTAGATATATTAAAAATAAATGTGAGATGTCAATGGATACCTAGGAAAATACCGAAAACGCATGATATGCTGCGTTGTGAAATTTAGTTGTGCATTGCAAGTACATATAAAAACATCCTCTTAACATTGGCTATTTAGAAAAACGATGAATTTTCAGTCTGTTATTCCAGTAAGCAGTTTAAAAAAATGTTGCAATCAAAATGTCATAATTTTCAAAAGAGTTAGTATTTTAATGTAAAAGTGTTGTTTCCCCCAAAAGGAGAACCATTACCAAAATATGCAAAAGTTAAAGATGGGCTCATGAAGCACTGTCCACGCACTATAGAAAAATTACTGCAATCGTTGATGTACAAAATGGCAACACATTATCTCACTTGGATGCACCTGGCAGAGGCAGCAAGAGGGGTGACCCTACCGGTTACCTCAAGAGTATTTCAGAGGAATGCATATAGGCCCATAAATGGGGTCTTGAGGATATATACAACTAACCACAAGTTCAAGATTTCAAATATTAGCAGTATTGTAACAGGCTTTCTGGTGTAGTCCTTCACTTTGCCGTGTTTATTGGAAAATTGACCCATTTATGGAAAACCTTTCTTTTAGCGTAAAAACAGAAAAGGATCCCCTCTCACGCCCAAATAGCTGATGGTCTGTACGTTAAGGAAAGTGAATTAGGCTTCCCTTCCCTTATAAAAATCAATTTCAGTAGCCAAAGAGGCAGGGCCCTCATTTGTTTGACTTGTCTGAAAGGTAGCTACCGGACTCTCAAATTTAGGTGTGCTACTACTATAGAAGCGTAAATAAACCTGAACTTTACAACTCAAAAAATGTCCAAGCAACTTTGAAGTACAAGAAAAGCATATTTTGCCTTTTTTAGGCGAATATGATTTTTATTTTCCCATAAGGTACCACTGTAGTGCATTATCAAAACGTAGTCCAATATGGCTACCAGCGGAGATCAGTGAACGAAAACTTGTTCAGTTTGAACATTACTTTAAAAGGCAGGAATTAAAATTGGAAAATCCTTATTGTCAAAGTTGCTTGACGTTTTTTAATGTGGAATAATCTTCAGTTTTAGGTCATCCTTGGCTGAACTTAATGCAAGGGGAGCCTGTCCTAAGGGCGGCAGCCCCAAGGGCCCTGCTCATAAGAATGAAGGCCCTGGAGAGAAGGGACAGAGGCCACGCATCGACTACCACCCTCTGGGACCTGCAGGTACACCCTTAGGGAGTGCATCTTCTGTGCATGAACTCACAGCTGCTGAGGCTTGGCTTCAAAAGACGACAAAGTGACAATACGCTCCTCACTGGTGACGGCAGCAACAGTGTTGGCTTCATGGAGGTCCTTGGCTTTCTTCGGGCTCCAGCGCTGCTGCAGAGCTACGAGGAGTTCGACGAGCATCTTTCAAGGAGAAGATTGTGGCACACGTCACAGACCCGCACAGGTTTGGGGTAGGAAGGAAGGGACAGTTCATTGCTTGAGCAGCTGTTGCAGAAGATGTCACCGCAGTTTCTGCAATGATGCTTTCTCCTCGCTACAGAGAATTCTCTCTCGCACTGTTTACATTGCATAACTTCATCATCTTTCAACCACATATGGCCCTTCAGCGCTTTATTTACTTCTTTTATATCTTCCATCTTCATCTTGGATTGGCTGAGGTGCTGTCCCATTTCTTGTAAGGCCTGCTCTTGTTCTTCACAAATTTTCTGTATTTCCTCCTTTTCATCTTGCAAGTTCTTTAGCTCCTTTTTTAACCCCGACACTTGTTGCAGCTCAGTTCTAAGGACGCTGGTAGCTTCCTTTTCTTGTTGTAACTCATGCTGTAGATTCTGACGTTGTTCTTGTTCACATTTCAACAGTTTATCCAGGCTTGAGCATTGTCTGCCAAGTTCTGTGAGTTAATGCTGCAAGGCTTGAATCTTGCCACCAAACTCTTGTTTTGCCTTTTCATGCTTCTCAACAACTTCCTTCATGGCTTTTTCAGACAGTTTTACTGTTTCTTCTAGCTGTTTTGATGCAGATCCATTCTGATTTGCTTTGGCTTCCAATGAAGCTATAATTTCACTTTTTTGATGTAATGCAGTTTCAGCATTCTGGATTTTCTGGAACATATGCAGATTAATTGCTTTGACTTCATCCAGCTGCTGGCGTAGTGCGACTAAACTATCTTGCTTTTCATGGGTGTCCTTTTCCAAAAGTTTCATAGCAATTTCCATTTCGGTTTTCATTCCAATTTGAAGCTCTAAATCTTTTTCCATTTCCAATTGAATTCTTCTTTCTTCTTTAAACTGTTTCCAAATGTCATTGTACATTTCATCTAGACCTTGACGAGACTGTTTATAAGTTTCCAGTTCTACTTTAGTATCCTGCTTGGTTACCGCCACACTTCTTTCACTTTGTTCACGAATCAAAGCATTCTCGTGTTGCAACTGCCGCTGTTCTTCTTGAAGAGACACAATTCGATCTTTTGCTGCAGCAAGCTCCTCCAGCAATTTTGAGTTGGTCCTCTCTAAATTATCTAGCTTCAATTGGAGATCACCAACAGTGCAACTTAGATGCCTATTTAGTTCTTCCAAATAATGCTTTTGGTCAAGGATGGCAGTCATCTCTTCTTCTTGTTTGTCATTCTCACTGCTCTGTGAGTAGTATAGGTTGTATACTACTCGTCACCATGTATTTTTTGACAGGTGGCCACGCCCCTTTGACCACGCCCCTTTGGTCCGTGTGTCTATATTGGACGCGTTCCAAGTCTGATTTTAATCGGGGTTTTAATCGGTCCTTATAACGTATTGATAAGATTATAGCATTTTATTGTTTTATAGGTCGTTATTTTGTGAATCATGGCTTATAAAATGATACGGCGATGAAATCAAAAATAAAAATAAAAAAATAAAAAAAATAAAAAGCGTATAAAACGATAAGTTAGGATTTGTGAATCAAGGCTTATAAAATGATACGGCGATGAAATCAAAAAGCGTATAAAACGATAAGTTAGGATTTGTGAATCAAGGCTTATAAAATGATACGGCGATGAAATCAAAAAGCGTATAAAACGATAAGTTAGGATTTGTGAATCAAGGCTTATAAAATGATACTGCGATGAAATCAAAAACGTATGAATCGACCACGCATGCAGGAGGGTTGCTAAGAAGTGGGGGTAGTGTGAAATACGAGTCTACAAACATACCGCGGGGCGTGTCTAGTATGTTCACAGAGGATATAAGCCAGCATTCCGAGGACCGTGTGTTAAGAAACCCCCGCTTTTTTCCGACAAAGAAAAGCTCGAGCTTTAAGACAACTTTGAGAATGTCTTGCTCTAGCGTGGAAGCGGGGCCCCTTGGAGAAACTATAACAGCGATGCTGAAGGAAGCGGCAAATGCTGCAGACGACGCTGCAGAACTCGACGATAGTGATAAGGAAAATTGCGCGCCAACAACGCCTGCGGGTACTACGTCGGAGATGTCGTCGGCGATGCTGAATAAAAAGCCCGAGACAGACGTCGAGGCATCGGCTATGCCGAATATAAAGCCCGAGACCGGAGCCTGCGAAGAGGCGGTTGGTGGCGTTGCTAAAATGGCGTGCAATACCTCCGATGCTACAGACGGCGGTGGAAGAGCGGAACCAAGTGAAGATGACGAGGGTATTGACCTGCAAGAGCCTGAACCCGAGGACTCCAGCGACTGTACAGAGATGGATTCCGGAGAAGAATCTGTAAACGAAACAGAAAAGTGCGAAGTTGGAAAACGAAAAGTAAGTACGAACCGCAATTTTTCGGCAAATCCTCTGGGGTGTTTAAGAGTGTGATGATGAGGCGTGTAGTTGTGAGGAAGGCTGAGGTCGAAAAACCCCTTTTTTCTTTTTATCAGCAAAAGAGAGGAGGAGGAGCCCCAGGCGACAAAACCGCTAGCACGACTATGGAAGTCACACAGCCATCGCTACGTTTTTCATGTCTCTGCTGCTCAAGACAGAAAAAACTTGCCGTAACGCATAAAAACTGCAGCTGTAAGCGCTTAGACGCAATTGTACAATTTTGTCGTGGTGAAAGTTGGAGCACGGATCGATATCGCGGACTTTTGACAGCGATAGCCGCGATCATAAAATTGTGCTTAAAGGCGGGGTGGTACGACGAATGCGAAGGTTGTAAAATTGACGACCCGAGTCAGTTGCATCACGACTGTCTCACGACGGGTGATGAATATGAAGACAGTTTGATACGGAAACTATGTTACAAGCTGGACCCCTATAAGATTATGGCGACGTTGGGGGCGGTCTATGGCTTGAAAGAAATGTCAGTACCCGAAGATTGTAGTAAGATGATTGCGAATGTTTTAAAGTATATTAAGAGAGTACAGTCCCCATCAGAGCATGTGAAAAGTATGTATGAAGCGGGTGATGAAGACATACGCTTGATAATGAAACAGCATTTGAGAAGGAAGAATTACCGTAGATATTTTAAGATCAAGTATCTTTACAGGAGTTTAAAACCGAGGAACATGACATTTCTTAATGTAGAGTAAATGAAAACATGATGATCTTCGCGATTGCTACTATTATGTATGTGTGTTTTTCCGTTGCAGGAAAGTGTGTTTCGACACATGGTTGAGATCGGCGTGCGACCGAGCGTTAGATGCCTGGAAGACGCTTTTTATTTTCTGATCAGAGCAAAGATGGCGTACCCCAAACCAGTGTTTCGCCCGACCGCGCTATGTCGTAACAAGCGATGTGAAATCATCGAAGAGCTTGAAAAAGAACTGGGTCAGAAACCTAGAGGCTTTTACGACGTTGAAAAGAGCAAAATCTTCTTGGGCGCTGACGACGTGCTCGAAGATTGCGTCGACAATTATATCAGGCGGACATTTTGCACCCTAGGAACTACTCTGAATAAGAAACAGTTTTTCAATTTCATGAATACAATATCTGATTTGTTTTGTCGAGCCTTCTTGAAGGGGCGTGGGGAGGATGTAAGAAGACTGGTACCGTTCATAGCTAGCAAAATCCAAATATTGATTCTACGTCACGAGTTTTTGAGAGCATTGTGTTAAATATCTATGTTTTTATCGTTATTATCGTTTATAGCGCTGTACATTCCTATATTACCAGTTTAAATCATACACTGTTTAATTCGTGTGTTATTAAATAATCTACTATTGTAAAATAAACCGGCTTCTAGTTCTGATTATTTGATAAAGAAAAATAATAAAACAAAAGTGAATTAATAGAATAGGGGGGCGGGAGTAGGGGTTGCGGTATTTTAGTTCAAGAAGCGCTACGATGCAGAAGCTTTTCAAAAGAGTTTATTACAACCCCTCGAAAGTTGGTAGTTTTGGCGGTGTAGAAGCCTTGTACAAGGAGAGCAAAATCCACAACGACGGTGTTAAAAGAACACAGGTACGCGACTGGTTATCGGGCGAAGATGCCTACACGCTACATAAGGGGTCGAGAAAGCGCTTTCAAAGACGGCGTGTGATAGTCAGCGGCTTAAATCATCAATGGCAAGCGGACCTTCTAGACGTCCGTGAACATGCCGCGGTTAATGATGGTGTAAAATTTATATTAACGGTGATAGACGTACTGTCAAAGTATGCATTCGCCGTTGGCCTGAAGGAAAAATCGGGGAGCTCGGTCACAAAAGCCTTTGATTACATTTTCAGCAGCGGGAGAATTCCTAAAAAGTTACAAACAGATAGAGGAAAAGAGTTTGAAAACAAGACGCTAAAAGCTCTGCTGAACAAGTATGGTGTAAAACATTTTGTTACAAACAACGAAGTGAAGGCGGCGATTGTAGAAAGATTCAACAGAACTCTCAAGGCACGAATTTGGCGGTATTTTACAGCGTACAACACATTTCGTTATATAGATCGTTTACAAGATTTTATTGAAAGTTACAATCATAGCTATCATAGAACCATTAAGACGTCCCCTGTAGAAGTATCCCCGCAAAATGAGTTGAAAATTTGGAGAACTGTGTACGGGTCCGTGTTCACCAACAACCCTGTTTCAAAAAACACTCTCAAAAAAGGTGATCATGTTAGGGTATCTAGATGCAAGGGGGTATTTCAAAAGGGGTATGAGCAGACTTTTACAGATGAGATCTTTGTGATAGACAAGATTTCCAAGCATTCAGGCGTTACAGTTTTTAACTTAAAAGACTATGCTGGGGAGGAGGTCGAAGGGTGTTTTTACAAAGAAGAGCTGCAAAAAATAAAACAGGATCAAGATCGTGTGTACCGTATTGAGAACGTTTTGGCAAAGAAGGGGCACGGGGCACAAAGACAGTGCCTAGTTAAATGGCGGGGATGGCCTGATAAATTTAATAGTTGGGTCTCTGAGAGTGAATTAAAGGATATACAAAGTCTACAACAGCGGATATAGGCATTTAGGTACCGCGGAAGCGCCATGGAGGTCGGACCTTTTTATCTGACGCTCCCGAGTAACGCGTCTTTGGACACTTTCCCTAATAACAAAATTTCAAATTTTACGGTGAAACTAGCAAAACCTATTCATCTACAAGGAGATTGGGAGGTGGCCCTAACAGAAATTCAGTACCCGCACACGTGGGACACTTTTGAAACAGAGGATGTTAGATTTACGGTGGTACGCAAGAAGGAAAGCGCCCACGAACTTTCTTTCCCGCCGGGGCACTATGACAACATACGAGACATTGTAGAAGTAATGAATAAATCCATTGGTAACATATCGGAACTTGTTGACCTTAGATTAACGTATGAACCACGACTTCGAAAAGTGCAGTTGAGGAATGCTCAAGACTACGGTATTTTGGTGCGTGAAAAACTGGGGAGAGTGTTGGGGCTGACGCCTAACGTTCACCACTCTTCATCAGCGGGGAAAGCCTACACGGATGTACACGGCGGATTTTATATGATGTTTGTATACTGCGACGTGATAGAGCATCAGAGAGTGGGGGATAGCTACGTGCCTCTCCTCCGGTGCGTGGAAATCACAGGCAAGAATAATAGCATGATAAACATCATTTACACCAAAAGAGATTATGTACCGATCAGCAAAAAACATTTTCACACAATAACTTTGGAACTGAAGGACGATTTGAACACTAATATAAGATTTAAAGTGGGTAAAGTCATAGCGAAGCTTCATTTCAGGCCGCGACGTGGTGAAGTGTACTAGAATAATGATTTTACCTGAAAATTACGGCGACGCGTCGCTCTATAGGGATTACTATAGAGCACAAGCCGGCTCAGGCCTCCCGGGGTTCCACGGGGCACCTATTATGTACGGGGCGGGTGTTGGCGGTATATTCAGAAGCCTTTTCAGAAAAGCAGTACCGCTTTTAAGAAGAGGGTTCCAGTTGGTAAAACCGCACGTGAAAACCGCTGCAGCAAATATTGCCCGAGACGTCGCAGGGCACGTTTCGGGGGCGGTGATGAAAAAGTTTACCAAAACGGGTCAAGAAGGCTCAGGTTTAATCTATCTCGAAAGAGGAAGGAAGAGAAAAAGGGGTGTATCACTAAGGGGGCCGCCCGCGTTCCTTCAAAGCGTTGTGAAGCGCCGGCGACCGGCTCAAAAGAGTTCGCTTAAGACCCGGAGAAGACACGGAAAAAAACGAGTCTCTAAGGGCAACATATTTTAAATCGGACCATGGCCTCCGTCCCTTGCGGTTCCCAGGAATGCACAAAGTCAGAGTTGGACCTATTCCAAGTACCACCAACGCAAACCAGCATTGAAAGTTCTCTATATGTCGAAGTACCGCCACTTTCAGCCCTGTCAGACACAGCCCCCTTAGAGTTCTTCATAGCTCGGTCGGATGACTACCTGGACCTTTCAGCTACCCTGATTTATCTGTCGTGCAAAATTACTAACGCAGACGGATCCGATTTGGACGCCGCAGCCCGAGTGGCGTTTTCTCCATACCCCATAGCCTCACTTTTTAACCAACTGGATGTGAGCCTCGGCGACCGGCTCATCAGCCAGTCAAACAACACGTATCCATACAGGGCTTATCTCGAAACGGTACTTAATTATGGGGACCCCACTTTAAAACGCCAACTTTCTGCAGGTCTCTTCTACAGAGACACCGCTGGAGAGCACGAGGACACGACTTTAACCGGTGCTAACGCGGGATTTAAGAGCAGAGCTAGCTTTACAGCCCGAAGTCGTAAAGTGGAACTGATTGGGCAATTACACTGCGATTTATTTTTCCAAGACAAATTAATGCTTAACGGTCTAGATGTGAAGATTAAACTGATTCGAAATAAAGACACTTTTTGCTTAATGAGCGGCGACGCAGAAAATTACAAAGTGCATATCTTAGCGGCGTCACTATTTGTGAAACGTGTCAAAGTGAGCCCGGTGGTGCGTTTAGCTCACGCCGAGACTCTGTTAACCAGTAATGCCAAGTACCCCATCGAAAGAGTGGAGCTCAAAGTGTTCAGCATCCCAGCCGGTGCGCTACTATCGAATACTGAGAATATTTTTTTCGGATTTTTGCCAAGAACTGTAATAGTAGCGCTGGTCGATAACGCAGCATTTAGCGGTGAATATGGCAGAAACCCCTTTAATTTCAAGCATTATAATATATCTCACAGCAGCCTCTCCGTAGACGGCCAAGCTATACCGGCAAAACCATACACGCCGTCATTTGGAACTGGGGGTGTGGCTAGAGAATATTTGGGTGTGCTGCAAGTTGCTGGGAAGTACGCATCAGACCGACCCTTCTTTGTGGATCGTGTAGAGTATTCGAAAGGCTATTCTATGCTGGCTTTCGATCTATGCCCTGACAACGACGTGGGTGGCGGCCATTTTTCGATACAAAAATCAGGCAATGTACGTCTGGAGCTCCGTTTTAGCGCCGCTCTACCGTCTACTATAAACCTTCTGATTTACGCTGTCTTTCAGAATGTTATACAGATTAACCATAGGCGAGAGGTGCTAATCGACTATATGTGATGAATACGTGGCAACTGGAACGTTTTCTCGCCAAAGACGAGACGGCAAAACATTCATTTTTAGGTGTATTCGCAGCTGACACTCTACCAATGTATCTGGGTAATCGCCAGCGACCGCTTCATTTAATAGTTAATACAGACGGTAAAGATCAAAGGGGTCGACACTGGTTAGCAATATTTCTAACGGAAAAGGACTCTGAGTTTTTTGACTCCTATGGCGTGCCACCAAACAGTTATCTGTACCCCAATACCATATGGCAATTTTTAAAAAGAAACACTTCAGGCCTAATAACATTTCATGAAAACCAGATTCAGGATGATGTATCATTTACCTGCGGGGCACATTGTTTGTTTTATTTATTTCATAGATGCCGTGGTGTAGACTTTGAAAGCATTTTAAAAATGTATTCAGCTGATTTGAAGGCAAATGATGCTCTAGTAACAAGGTTTGTGTTGAGGCAATTACGCAGATTGAAAAGAGGCCGTGTAAATAACAGACCGATGCAAAATTGTATTTCATTCACTGATAATATGCATGTTTACAGTGTTTATGATAACTAGCAGACATCCACAAGGTCTATTTTACGCTCTCATTGGACTTTTAAAATCATATTTGTACCGAACATTTTTACTCTGTGATATAAAATGTATCTAAATAAATTGCATGAAAAAAGCCCTTAACTTTACGTGTCGGTCTGACTTTTTTCAGCACCTAGCTGCCACGTTAATGCACAGCTGTTATATTCATCCTGAAATGCTTAGACAGGCTATTGTACGCATATGGTGCCTAGTGTCCGGTCGAGGTTTGCAAAAAAAAATGAATGAATAAAAAAAAAAGGGGGCCTAACTTTACGTGGCGGTCTGACTTTTTTTCAGCACCTAGCTGCCACGTTAATGCACAGCTGTTATATTCATCCTGAAATGCTTAGACAGGTTATTGTACGCATATGGTGCCTAGTGTCCGGTCGAGGTTTGCAAAAAATATGAATAAAAAAAAGGGGGGCCTAACTTTACTTGGCAGTCTGACTTTTTTTCAGCAACTAGCTGCCACGTTAACGCGCAGCTGTTTATATTCAACCTGAAATGCTTAGTGGATTGTACCGTTGTGAATTGTGGCGGGAAACTGTCGGGTTTTGGGTATAAAACGTGAGGTCTGCAAGAACATTCAGGCTGGAGCTCTCAGGAAAGCTACGACGCTCCAACCAACGGCGCTGGTGACACCTTCATTCTCCCACCACATCGGTCGCTTGAAAAGCTGAAGCCCCTGAAAGATTTCACCACCTGATGACTGAGCACCGTTTCCATTTATGAACATGTCTGAGGACCAAGAATTGTTGGTAAGAAGATTGTTTTATGTTTTTTATATAATCCTCTAGCTCTTTTTGAAGTTGCGCTTCTATTAGCGTCATCTCTCAAAGGTTAAATGCTTTTTTATCAGGGATGTAAGCTTTTTTTCCGGCTCAGACTGTCACACTAAGACGAATTAGACCGAAGTCCCGGGCAATGTTCTAACATGTGGTTCTAATTAAGTCTTTCGCTCCTCTGTCAAAAGGTTTTAAGCAATAGATAAAATTAGGTGAAACTCGGGGTGTTTTGAATTAACTGTAACTGCTAGTCAGGAACCGTGAAAGATGCATAAAAAAAAGCGTGTGTGTGTGTGTGTGTGTTTGCGTTTTGTTTTTTTTTTTGTTTTGCCGGACCCCGTCTGAAATGCTCTAGCATGTGGTTCTAATTAAGTCTTTCGCTCCTCTGTCAAAAGGTTTTTAGTAATGTTACAACAGCTGGCATTTTAAGCAATAGGAAATATGACATGACTCTCGGTGTGTTTAGATTTTGCACATGCTCTTACCTCAAAGACTATCTGCTCATTGATCCGTGTTTTTAAGTCAAGGACTAGTCCGCCTCCTTGCTTTACAGATCATGATTTAATAGCGCCCGAGGTCTTAAATAATGTCACTATATAGCCTGGGGCCAGCGAGCCGGGGTTGAGCTGCGGCTTGAAAAGCAAATAATTTGACAACTAAGGTCTGGGTCTATTTCTGCGGTCGTGTGTGTGTGTGTGTGTGTGTGTGTGTGTGCTTTTGTTTGCATGAGCTTGTAAATACGTATAGCGGTGCTTTCAAGTAATTTAATTTAAACCGATATAGGAAATGTGTTACAGCTGTTTGCATTTTTGTCTTCGCAGGAAGTGGCCGAGGCGGCAGACGCACTTTTATTCGACACTGCGCTTGAAGGCCCTAATCCTATCGCAGCCAGTCAAATTTGCGGCTTCAGCGCGCATGCTGGTAAGAATTAATTCTCTTTTCTACTGGTAGTATGTTCTATCATAGACCATGCTGATGTGCGCGTGCTTGTGCGTGTGTGTGTGAGTGTGTGTGTGTGTGTGTGTGTGTGTGTGTGTTTGTGTGTGTGTGTTTGTGTGTGTGTGTGCTGCCACCAGCGAGCTTGCGCTGCCACTCTCAGTCTAGTTGTAGCACTGATGACTATTGAGGACTCTTCCGACTGTTCATTGCTTGAATTAAAATTGTGTTTTTTGCTCTTACTTAGATAAAACTGATGATGCAATCTCCATCCAACACGTGCAGCAATCAAATACACAACAACCGGTTGTACAAAGGAGTTCAAGGTTGCCGCCTGACGATCTGAAAAGCAAAGGTCAGAAGCGTAAAGAAGCGAGGCGGCGAGGGCCACCACAAACATTGCAGGGTGGTTTTGGGGGGAGTACTGTTGGGGGGCCTGCATTGCATGAGTTTCCACCGGTGTCTGTAAATGGTGGCGGTTTGAGAAAGAGACACTCTGGCTGTAAAGAAAAGGGTGATCAAAAGCGCAATAGGAAAGCGAATGCTAATGATAACAATTCTGCTACTCTACAGACCTTCCAGGTTTCGAATTCAAACACGCCTACCCCTGGTTGCGTTCTCCCCAGCCGAAATTCAGAACAGATTCTAGGTGTCACAACGCACCCTTGCAGCGATACTCCGGTATTAGTGCACCCCCCACCTACTCCTACCCCCAAGTCTCACTCTCAACCATCAAAGAACTTGCATGCGCAACCAGCAAACGCCATTATTCCCCCCGATGAACAAGAAATAATTTCGCTGCTTGACGATGATGACTGTTGGGGGGAAAACGCGAATGTACCCGTTCAACAAAACAGATCAAAAGCAGGACCAGCTGTACACAGCGAATGCTCCAAGAACCCACGCTCACAAGGGGGGTGTCACACAGATGTTACAATAGGAGGAGGACCAGCCATCACCATCCCCCCAGTAAGGGTCGCACCAGGTGCTATTCACCATAATTTAAAGACTGAAATTGCCCACAGTGCTGCAGCAAACGGGGCGTCCGCCGCGGCGCTACAAGCTCCTAGACATAACCCCACACCACCCCTAAACATTACCGCAGCAACATCAGCATTCCACGATATTTTACCTTTAATAACAAACCTTAGGGGAAGCACTCTGAACACAGCACCTCTCTGCGAAGCTATTATTTTTGCTTTAAGTAATCGTGATACAGTAGCTCAGATACAAGCCATTGAACGCATCAAAGCAGGCATCGTACTTATACAGCAAAATTTAGAGAAATCACTTTCAGCTGCTTTAGTAACTGCTCAAAATCAGCTAGAGTCCTCTGTCTCCTCACGCGCCATAGATGACGTCCTAAGTGTCAAAAAATCACTTAACGTTGAGATAAAGACACCACTTGACCCCCGCAGTGGGGCTGCTGCTGCTGCTGTTAAAGCTTCACTCCCCAGCGACGCGGCTGTACTTCAGGCAATTTACGCCATTTTTCCCCTAATAAATACCCTAGAAGGATTAGGCTTGAACTCTGCACCCGTCAGTTCATCCGTTTTTAATGTTCTACGTGTACAGGAAGCTTCCGGACATATCGGCGGCATAACAGATGTCAAACTAGCAGTAGAGGACGTGATCCAAAATACTCAGACTTCACTCGCATCTATTTTAGCAGATGCCCAAGCCAACCTTGATTCCTTGAGTCTCGACTCGGGAAACTGATAATGACCCCCAAAGAGCATAGGTCGCCGAGAAGGTCTGAAACTACAGTCGCCAAACGTAAAGAGAAATGGTTAGCCGCTAAAGTAGTCAGAAATCGGTTAGCCAAAAACCTAAAAAGAGCCAAAAACCATTTGAGAAATATACGCCGTAATATTCAAAGCAACAATGGGTATTTACCACCGAGCCCCACGCAGTTAGAGCAAACACCTCAGAGAACGGCTGTCGCTTGCGATAATTCTAGCATCAGTAACAACCCTGCGCCGGTGTTTTTAGAAAGCGTGCGACAATATCAAAGAGTTATCAAAAAATTTAGAGCTATAGAATTTTATGAAGAATTTCGTTTTGTCAATCTTCATCTCATAGATTCTATTAGACTGGCCCTAGAAGCGGTTATTAACTCTATCCAACTGCTGCTGGACCAAATGGCCCCAGACATAGGCCCCAACGATTATGTACAAATTCGCCTGAGCGGCGGTGGTCTGGCTAACTCTTTTTACACTCGCAGGCTACCGCATCACGACCTAGATGCCTCAGATTTCTTAAACAAAATTGTTGACATGATGAATAGCAATGCAGAGATTCTGGGGTCACAAAGTTTAACACTTGTTGTGACTGTGATAAAAAGTAGGGGCGGCGGTGCCAGACGGGCTCTAAATTCTGTATTGTTTACTAAGATCATTCAAAAGAAACGTCGATGGTTGATTGATTTGAACAACACAGCTGGAAATTTGTGCCTGGCGGGGTGTTTGGCAGGGTTATTGGCTCACGGTCAATCTACGGATAGAACGTTGACAGAGCAGGCACAGTTAATGCACGATGCCCTAAACATCCCCCCAGATACGGATGTCTCTTTGCAAGACATAGAAGCATTTGAAAATTACTTGGGTGTGACGATTAAAGTATTATATCACGAAGGCGGCTGGCGTTATTTCACCAGCGGTACCGCCAACAAATCTAAAATTCTGTTTGTTCTTTTACATGAAAGCCATTTTTACGGTGTGAAAGATATAAAAAAATTCCTCGGCGCTAGGTATTACTGCGAATATTGCCATTCGGCCTATACCCACAAATACAATCACTCGTGCGCAGACTTCTGCAAAGCGTGCGTTACGAACGATTGCCATGACATTGCCAACGATCTCCAAAGGTGTCCGCGGTGTCGACTGTTTTGTCGTTCTTCGGAGTGTTTAGAGCGTCATCGTGCTTTAGCCGTGGCGGGGGAGGTGAGCTGTCTCAGCAAAAAGTTGTGTGATTCGTGCGGTCTCTACGGCCCCGAAAGTCATGAATGCGAAGGCCTTGAATGCGGTGTCTGTAAAGCCCGGGTGTTTTCATTTGATTCACATCTCTGCTTTATGAGCAGACTCAAACCGCCGACCAAAACAAATGATTATATATTCTACGATATGGAGTGCCGTCAGGAAAATATCATTCACGAGCCAAATTATATTTTTGCCAGACATATTAATGGTGAGCCTACTTGGGAGTTTTCAGGTCCTACATGCGTCAATGATTTTATCAACACATTCATTACACCCCGATTTCAAAACTATAGTTTTCTCGCACATTTCTCTAAAGGATATGACTGTTATTTTGTAGTGAAAGCTCTAGTGCTTGAAAAGGTGGCAATGTCACTGATCACTCAGGGAGGAAAGCTCATGTGCGTTACAACCAAAGTACTCAATATCAGGTTTATAGACTCTATAAACTTTTTGCCCATGAAACTCAGTAAACTTCCACAGGCAATGGGTTTCCAAGAGTCTAAAGGGTATTTCCCGCATTACTTTAACACTTTGCAGAACCAAAAATACGTTGGTGCTATGCCCTCAGCAGAATTTTACGGTGTAAACTATATGTCACCCTCTGAGAAAACAGAATTTGTGTCCTGGTATGAATCGAACAAAGATCGGGAGTTTGATTTCCAGAAGGAGCTGTCTCATTACTGCCAACAAGATGTGAACATTTTAAGAGAGGCGTGTATCCGCTTTAGAGAAGGCGTCATTGCCATGTCTAGCAAGCAAATCTTGGTGAACCCGGGTCAGGCCAATGAGTATGCCTATGTTGACTTCATCGACCCCTTTCAGTACATCACTTTAGCTTCAGTCTGCTTGGCGATGTTCAGATTTTGTTTTTTAAAACCTTACACATTAGCGTTGCTACCTCGTGATAATTATCACAGACAGCAAAAGAGATTCTCAACACCCGCTATTCAATGGTTGATGTATTTGGAATACAGTGAAAAAATCACCATCCGTCACGCTTTGAGGGGCGGGGAGCTTAAAATTGGGTCCTATTTTTTAGATGGTTATGCCAATATTGACGGGGTCCCTACTGCCTTTGAATTTAATGGTTGCTTTTTTCACGGCTGTCCAATTTGTTACGCCGGAAACGATTTTAACAAGATGACCGGTTGTACATATGGTCAGTTGCTTAACCGCACAACTATTAAACAGGAGTTTTTAAAAAGACGCGGCTTCAACGTCAGAAGTATTTGGGAACACGCGTGGCGTGAGCAGTTAACATGTAATCTAGATCTGCAGACTTTTATCAAGGATCGTGACTTACCCGAGCCCTTGAAACCGCGTGATTCTCTCTACGGAGGACGAACCAACGCCGTTACTCTTTATCGCAAGGCCTCTGGTGATGAAAAGATTTTTTACTATGATTTTACCAGCTTATACCCCTTTGTTAACAAGACAAAAGTCTACCCTGTGGGACATCCTAAGATCCTTTATAAAGATTTTGGAGCCCCTCAAATGTATTTCGGTCTAATCAGATGTAGAATTCGTCCGCCTAGAGGACTTTTTTTCCCGGTGCTTCCTTACAGATTCGAGGGAAAACTATTATTTACCCTGTGCCGCTCCTGCACAGAAGCCAGACAGACCTTCCGGTGTGATCACTCTGATGACGAACGTGCTCTGACCGGCACCTGGTGCACCGTAGAAGTGAATGTAGCTCTGAAAAAAGGCTATGTGATAGATCGCATTTATGAGATATGGCATTTTGAAAATGTTTCTAGTGATCTGTTTACCGACTACATCAACTTGCACCTTAGAGACAAGCAAGAAGCTTCGGGTTACCCCCAGTGGTGTAGTGATAATGCCGAGAAACAGAAGTACCGGAGGGAATATTTTCAGAAAGAGGGTATTCGATTGCGCTCTAATAAAATCCATGTGAACCCCACTAAAAGACAGATTGCTAAACTGTTTCTCAACTCTCTATGGGGAAAACTGGGGCAGAGAGAAGACCGCTCAGAAACTACTCTAGTGACAGAGCCGGATGAATTTGATCAGTACTTTTTTACTTCCTACTGCGAGGTGTCATCTTGCGAGTTCATAGATGATGATACCGCTTGTGTGTGTTGGCGGTATACCAAAGAACATTACCCGCCTTCATGCAACGCTAACATATTTATTGCCAGTTTCACCACCGCTTATGCTAGATTGGAGTTGTACAAGCTCCTGGAGTTGCTTCAAGACCGCTGTCTTTACCACGACACAGACTCTGTGATTTTTGTGAGCAAAAAGGGCGATGTTAACCCTCCGGTGGGTGACTATCTGGGGGAACTCACTAGCGAAACACCTCCCGATGAACACATCACAGAGTTTGTTTCAGCCGGCCCCAAAACCTACGGTTACCGCTTATCAGGCGGTAAAATCTGCTTGAAGGTGAAGGGGATCACCCTCAATGTTCAGAACCGCGAAAAAGTAAATTTTCAAAACTTAAAAGAGCTGGTCACTCAATATGCCAAGCACGCCGAAAGAGGTGAATGTGTTCCAGAAGATGAAAGCTTAGTAGTGCAGCACCCCTGCATTGTGAGAATTAAAAAACGTTGGGATATTGAGACACGCCCGCTTCGCAAAACGTTGAGGGTTGTATATGATAAGCGCGTTCTTAAAGAGGACTATAAAACCCTGCCCTACGGCTTTTAAGAGTTATGCAGCCTCTGTGTAAACACGGGGCTAGCGAGAAAAAGGACTTTCCGCTTTTGGTGTGTATAGTTTATTAGAGGTTGTTTAAAGTATGGATATTAGATTGCAACATCCGTTCTCATGCATCCTCGCAGGTCCTTCCAATTCTGGTAAAAGTTACTTTGTAAAAAAACTTTTGGAAAATGCGCATCAAATGCTGACCCAGCCACCCACCAACGTAGTGTGGGCCTATTCCTGTTGGCAGCGGCTCTATCAAGAACTCGCGCTAAAGCTTCCACACCTCAAATTTGTCGAGGGGCTCCCCGCCGCCTTAAATGATGACATTTTATTTCCACCCTCTAGTGTTAATATGTTAATTGTAGATGATCTAATGGCCTCTGCTTGTGACAGCGGTGAAATTGAAAAAGCTTTTACTCAGTATGTTCACCATCGTAATCTTAGCATTTTATACATTGTGCAAAACGTCTTCTGCCAAGGTAAGAGCTCACGAACCATCGCTCTGAACACCAAGTACATGGTGCTTTTCAAAAACCCCCGAGACAAGCTTCAAATAACGACTCTAGCCAGACAGATGTACCCGGGTCGCTCTAGTTTCTTTCTAGAAGCCTTTGAGGACGCCACTCAGAGCCCCTATGGGTATCTTTTTGTAGATTTAAACGCCGGCACGCCGGAGGATTACAGATTAAGGACCGGGCTTTTCCCACCGGATCTTCCTGTTGCTTATACTCTAAAAAAGTCCTACCCGGCTATAAAAAGAAGATAAATAAAAAGCAGCGCTCCAGTTTAGAGCTCCAACACACTCATGACCATGTCCAGCCGGATAGCGCGCAATCTAGCTCTTTTAAGACTGTTGGTTTCATCATCCCCACAACAAAGGAAAGCTCTTCTATGCTCCGCGTCTGACGATTTAGTAGCAGCGATATCGGAGATAGCCCTAAATACCTTGAAGGGCAATGTCCCTTTGAGTCCTCAACAGATCCGAGTGCTTAAAAAGAAAAGTAATCTTGTTAAAAAACTGAGCAATAAGAGGATCTCTATTAAAACAAAAAAAAGTCTTGTCAAGCAGTCTGGGGGCTTCATAGGATCGCTGCTAGGCATTGCTATCCCGCTTCTCTCGGGCCTGCTGCGCCGCCGGTGATGGCTCACATTGAAAAAATGTATCTCGTTCCTAAACATCAGCTAGACAGAATGCGGAGTCCCCCAAGCGCCGATACCGACATTAGAAAATCAGCCACGGATCTGTTGGACGCTGAGATGCGCGAAATTCTTCATCGTAGTGATTTACCGGTGCACGAGAAAGCTAAGCTTTATACCGCTATCCTTCAAAAGTATCTGAACTTTGTCCATCATGGTAAAATGGAAAAAGAGGGCCTGACTTTATTCATGCCTGAAAGTCAAGAGCCACCCGTTTCACCGGTCAGAGAGCCAGAATCACACGCCTTTAATCTAGTTAATGAAATCCTTGACAACGTTAACCCCCGGCACAAAAAGAAAGCAGAATTACTTCTTAATAAAATTCATCAAAATAAAGACATCGCTTTCTGGAATGATAAGGGGGAACTTCTTTATAAAGGTAATGTTATACGTGGTTCAAACCTGCATGATTTGATCAGAGGCGCCACCCAAACACACTCTTTTGCAAATAATAAAGCGCCTGTCGGTTGGGATGCCTTCATGCAGAGCCTAGCAGAACTGAACATTCCGACATCGGTGCTAGGAAATGGTGGTCATCGTATCCACTTAGAAGATTTAAAGAACAACGCCGTTGCACCATTTGTTATCCCTTCTCCCCCCGCATCACCATTTTCACTGACCCCTCGAAGAGCACCGACGCTTGCCCTCCGTGATACCGCTGACAATGCTCACGAACCCGTAACAACACACGGCCAAGCACTCCCGCCAAAAAAAAGAAAACACTTCGCGAGATTGCCATGGTTGTCTGTTTAGCACCCGTGACTTATAATAGAGACCTATGCTTTTTACTGGGTAACTAAATATTTTTTTATGTAAATACCTCATCTGTATCACAACATATAGTTTTTGTATAATTTTATGCCCGGTGGCCATACTGCGTATTACTGGTTGATGTTAATACGCTATGGTTTCTTGATTTTTATGTACATCATTTTGTTTTCAGTGTTGATACTGTGATTTATATGCCAAGGTGCATAATGTATTTGCTAACTACGGCTACCTCATTATTCAACTATAAGCTTAAATATGTGAATTCTATATTTATATATGTATTATCGCTATCCGTGATTATTATAAGTTAACAACGATAAGCTGTGATTCCTCTTTTAAAAAATTTATGTAACTTCCGCATATTTGATGTCTGCTGTTGATACTGTGATTCATATGTCTTGGTTTATAATGTATTTGAGAACTACCGCTACCTCACTATTCAACTATAAGCTTGACTATGTGTTTTCTATACTTTACAAATGTTTTATAGCTATCTGTGATTATTACCGGGTACCAAAAATATGCTGTGATTCCTTTTTTAATGTAACTTCCGCAGATTTTATGTGTGCTGTTGATACTGTGATTTATATGCAATGGTGCATATTATATTTGATAACTACCTCTACCTCATTATTCAACTATAAGCTTGATTTTCTTTTTTTTTTCTATTGTCACTAAATGCTGTCAGTATATGTAATTCCATATAATGAAACTGTAATTACATAAAATGTGATTTTCTGTTATGTAAAAAATGGTTTCAATTAAATTGTAAATATTGACCCAAAATAAAACTTCTCCGAGCTTTCATTTTACATTTAATAAAAGCAATTTGTTCTAAAACGCGTTATTATTCTTTTCAATAATGTGATGATGGGAAATGTATAAAATATCATTTTAATTCGTAGCTGCACCCCATATATCCGATTACTGAGCCCCCATAAACACGCCTAAAGCAAGACATGCCCGGGCATGCCTGGTCGATTTATACGTACTGAGTCCCCCATAAACATGCCTAAAGCAAGACATGCCCGGGCATGCCTGGTTGTTTTACACGCTTTATGATTTCATCGCCGTATCATTTTATAAGCCTTGATTCACAAATCCTAACTTATCGTTTTATACGCTTTTTGATTTCATCGCCGTATCATTTTATAAGCCATGATTCACAAAATAACGACCTATAAAACAATAAAATGCTATAATCTTATCAATACGTTATAAGGACCGATTAAAACCCCGATTAAAATCAGACTTGGAACGCGTCCAATATAGACACACGGACCAAAGGGGCGTGGTCAAAGGGGCGTGGCCACCTGTCAAAAAATACATGGTGACGAGTAGTATACAACCTATACTACTTCTGTGCATCCTTGAGGAATAAAGAAAAATCAATAACTCCAACCTGGGAATCCAAATCTTCTCCTTTTAAGCAAAGATTTGCATCAATGACATTGAGTCCAACCAATAGCCCCACAATCACTGCTCCTTCTTCCTCCACCATTAAGGCATCAGATTCATAAAATTCACTTAATTGCTCTTTGTGGTCTATAAGAACTTGCAGGTAATCTGCCAATTTCTTTTGCATAAGGGCAAGATGAAGCCAAGCCCTTCCTCTTCCAACAGGCGTCTTTAACTCTGGGAGATTTTTAACACTGGTTGTTAAATCTGATGCTTCAGGAAGCAGTTTTTCCACCAGTTCTAATGGACCAAAGAAAGACTTATTCTGTCCTATGAAACTCTTCTTCACTTTCAGGCCATGTTTAAGGCAATGCTCCAACACCACAAAGAACTGTTGGAGTGGAGGATAATCAGAATCCAATATTCTGCCCAAGGATAGAGAAGACTGAATTAAGACTTTTATACTGAGTTTCATCATGTTCATCAAGTTAGCTCTCTCTTCCATTATGGCAGTTTGAATGGACAGACCGTCCGTAAAATTCAGCCCAGTGCCCGTAATCCGTTATTGATATTTTTATATGAAATGCATTTGAATAAAAAGCTGAAAATGCCATTCCTTGTCTTACGAGGTGCCACCAACAGCCTGTTTGGTCCCAGTGTTAATTTTCTCATTCTGGTAGCTGCATCCCTCCATTTATAATGCTAAACCTACTTGAATACAAATAAGAATACAAAAAGAAACTTGTGAACTGGCCTCACCCTGTGCTCCCACAATGTATTCATTCCTTAGTCCCTAAACTGTACATTACCCAGTGCACACCTCAGAAGCTGCAACCCACACTCATCTTGTCACGACACAGAATGCTCCCCTCAGTCACAGTAAACAATACTGTCTCGAGGCACATGGTCCAGTGAGGCACAAAAACCCAGAACCTCTCTGAAGGCTGTAACCCAGTGCTGCACTGAAGGGTATCACCCAGGAACCCCCTGAAGCGATTCACCCAGTGCTCCCCTGAAGGGTATCACCCAGGAACCCCCTGAGGCGATTCACCCAGTGCTCCACTGAAGGGTATCACCCAGGAACCCCCTGAAGCGATTCACCCAGTGCTCCACTGAAGGGTATCACCCAGGAACCCCCTGAGGTGATTCACTCAGTGCTCCCTGAAGGGTATCACCCAGGAACCCCCTGGCGATTCACCCAGTGCTCCCTGGAGGGTGTCACTCAGGAACCACCTGGTGTGTCACCCATTGCTCCCTGAAGGGTATCACCCAGGAACCCCCTGAAGCGATTTACCCAGTGCTCCCTGAAGGGTATCATCCAGGCACCCCCTGAAGCGATTCACCCAGTGCTCCCCGAAGGGTATCACCCAGGAACCCCCTGAAGCGATTCACCCATTGTTCCCCGAAGGGTATCACCCAGGAACCCCCTGAGGCGATTCACCCAGTGCTCCCTGGAGGGTATCACCCAGGAACCCCCTGAGGTGATTCACTCAGTGCTCCACTGAAGGGTATCACCCAGGAACTCCCTGAAGCGATTCACCCAGTGCTCCACTGAAGGACATCACCCAGGAACCCCCTGAGGCGATTCACCCAGTGCTTCACTTAAGGGTATCACCCAGAAACCCCCTGAGGCGATTCACCCAGTGCTCCCCAAAGGGTATCACCCTGGAACCTCATGAAGCGATTCACCCTTTGCTCCCCGAAGGGTATTACCTAGGAACCCCCTGAGGCAATTCACCCAGTGCTCCCTGGAGGGTATCACCCAGGAACCCCCTGAGGCGACTCACCTAGTGCTCCCTAGAGGGTATTACCTAGGAACCCCCTGAGGCAATTCACCCAGTGCTCCCTGAAGAGTGTCACCCAGGAACCCCCTGAAGCGATTCACCTAGTGCTCCCTGAAGGGTGTCACCCAGGAACCCCCTGGCGATTCTGCCATTGCTGCCCAGATCTGCAAAGGAAATGCTGACCTGTGATTTTATTTTATCGCGCTTAGACTACGCCAATGCCTTATACATCGGCCTTCCTGGCTATCAGCTGAAAAAGCTACAGACCGTCCAGAATGCGGCAACAAGAGCGCTACTGGGCATCTCTGGTAGGTCAGGTACAAAGCAACATCTCCGAGATCTGCATTGGCTTCCGGTGGGTCAGCGGGTGCTGTTTAAGGCTCTCACTCTTGCCCATGGTGCCCTATACAAATCCGGGCCCCTGTATCTCAGGAGACTCTTTGATTTTTATGTGCCTCACAGACATCTACGCTCAACAGGGGAATGCCTCGCTGTTATCCCTCGTTACCGCCTTGCTAGAACAGAGGGTAGCTCCCTTTCATTCAAGGCGGCTAAAGCTTGGAATGCCCTTCCTTACTACCTTCGAAACACCAAGGACCTTAGGTGCTTAAAAAGCAGTTAAATCTTTGCTTTTTAATTAACATCCAGTCTCGGCTCACTCCCCTCTGTCTCCTTTAAACTGGCTTTTGCGCTGGGACACTCCTGAGTATCCGTGCGCGCTACAAATGTCGGATAACATAACATCACCCAGGAACCCCTTGGCGATTCACCTTATGCTCCACTGAACGGTATCACCCAGGAACCCTCTGAAGCGATTCACCCAGTGCTCCACTGAAGGGTATCACCCAGGAACCCCCTGAGGCGATTCACCCAGTGCTCCACTGAAGGGTATCACCCAGAACCCCCTGAGGTGATTCACTCAGTGCTCCCTGAAGGGTATCACCCGGAACCCTCTGAGGTGATTCACTCAGTGCTCCCTGAAGGGTATCACCCAGGAACCCCCTGAAGCGATTCACCCAGTGCTCCCTGGAGGGTGTCACTCAGGAACCCCCTGGCGAGTCACCCATCGCTCCCTGAAGGGTATCACCCAGGAACCCCCTGAAGCGATTTACCCAGTGCTCCCTGAAGGGTATCATCCAGGAACCCCCTGAAGTGATTCACCCAGTGCTCCCAGAAGGGTATCACCCAGGAACCCCCTGAAGCGATTCACCCATTGCTCCCCGAAGGGTATCATCCAGGAACCCCCTGAGGCGATTCACTCAGTGCTCCACTGAAGGGTATCCCAAGAACCCCCTGGCGATTCACCCAGTGCTCCACTGAAGGGTATCACCCAGGAACTCCCTGAAGCGATTCACCCAGTGCTCCACTGAAGGACATCACCCAGGAACCCCCTGGGGCGATTCACTTAGTGCTCCACTTAAGGGTATCACCCAGGAACCCCCTGAAGCGATTCACCCAGTGCTCCCTGAAGGGTATCTCCCAGGAACCCCCTGAGGCGATTCACCCAGTGCTCCCTGGAGGGTAACACCCAGGAACCCCCTGAGGCGATTCACTCAGTGCTCCACTGAAGGGTATACCAAGAACCCCCTGGCGATTCACTCAGTGCTCCACTGAAGGGTATCACCCAGGAACTCCCTGAAGCGATTCACCCAGTGCTCCACTGAAGGACATCACCCAGGAACCCCCTGGGGCGATTCACTCAGTGCTCCACTTAAGGGTATCACCCAGGAACCCCCTGAAGCGATTCACTCAGTGCTCCACTGAAGGGTATCCCAAGAATCCCCTGGCGATTCACCCAGTGCTCCACTGAAGGGTATTACCCAGGAACTCCCTGAAGCGATTCACCCAGTGCTCCACTGAAGGACATCACCCAGGAACCCCCTGAGGCGATTCACTCAGTGCTCCACTTAAGGGTACCCCAAGAACCCCCTGGCGATTCACCCAGTGCTCCACTAAAGGGTATCACCCAGGAACTCCCTGAAGCGATTCACCTTGTGCTCCACTGAAGGACATCACCCAGGAACCCCCTGGGGCGATTCACTCAGTGCTCCACTTAAGGGTATCACCCAGGAACCCCCTGAAGCGATTCACTCAGTGCTCCACTTAAGGGTATCACCCAGGAACCCCCTGAAGCGATTCACTCAGTGCTCCACTGAAGGGTATCCCAAGAACCCCCTGGCGATTCACCTAGTGCTCCACTGAAGGGTATCACCCAGGAACTCCCTGAAGCGATTCACCCAGTGCTCCACTGAAGGACATCACCCAGGAACACCCTGAAGCGATTCACTCAGTGCTCCACTGAAGGGTATCCCAAGAACCCCCTGGCGATTCACCCAGTGCTCCACTGAAGGGTATCACCCAGGAACTCCCTGAAGCGATTCACCTTGTGCTCCACTGAAGGGTAACACCCAGGAACCCGCTGAAGCGATTCACCCAGTGCTCCACTTAAGGGTATCACCCAGGAACCCCCTGAAGCGATTCACCCAGTCCTCCACTGAAGGGTATCACCCAGAAACCCCCTGAGGCGATTCAACCCAGTGCTCCCTGAGGAGTATCACCCAGGAACCCCCTGAGGCGATTCACCCACTGCTCCCTGAAGGGTATCACCCAGGAACCCCCTGAAGCGATTCACCCAGTGCTCCCTGAAGGGTATCACCCTGGAACCTCCTGAAGCAATTCACCCTTTGCTCCCCGAAGGGTATTACCTAGGAACCCCCTGAGGCAATTCACCCAGCGCTCCCTGGAGGGTATCACCCAGGAACCCCCAGAGGCGATTCACCCAGTGCTTCCTGGAGGATGTCACCCAGGAACCCCCTGGCAATTCACCCAGTGCTCCACTGAAGGGTATCACCGAAGAACCCCCTGAGGCGATTCAACCAGTGCTCCCTGAAGAGTGTCACCCATTAACCCCATGAAGCGATTCCCCCAGTGCTCCCTGAAGGGTGTCACCCAGGAACCCCCTGGCGATTCAACCAGTGCTCCCTGAAGGGTGTCACCCAGGAACCCCCTGGCAATTCACCCAGTGCTCCACTGAAGGGTATCACCGAAGAACCCCCTGAGGCGATTCAAGCAGTGCTCCCTGAAGAGTGTCACCCAGGAACCCCATGAAGCGATTCCCCCAGTGCTCCCTGAAGGGTGTCACCCAGGAACCCCCTGGCGATTCAACCAGTGCTCCCTGAAGGGTGTCACCTAGGAACTCCCTGGCGATTCAACCAGTGCTCCCTGAAGGAGCACCCATGGGCGTGTCAGTCAGTGAACCCTTAGCTGCATCACCCACTGCCTGCCTTAGGTGTGTCACTAATGCTCCCATAGTGCACATCATCTTGAACTCTACTGGCGCACATTACCCAGCACTACCCTGCTGTATAGCACAATGTCTCCACCTTTTGCACAGAGACATGTGGTATGTGAGGATCGATGCCCGTTTATTGGTCTAAGTTCATGGGTGCATGTATGTTTGTTGAACTTTGTGAAAATGGGTGTACCTGCTTTATGTGTATGGCCGTATGCTGTGTGGTTCTGTCCTCCGGCACAACACTAAAGCTAAACCTATGCACCCCTCTTGTCCTCTACAGATCGAAGGGTGGCTCCTGGCGATAGACCTTGCACCTCCTGGGATGTATTACATTTTTCATGACTCTACACGTAGGAACTTCCAAGCACACAAAATAACCTTTTCGTACGGAATATACAATGTATCTCCTTGCTTGAGCAGCTCTGCCATGGTCCTTTTCCCTCGAGCAAATTACCATTCGATTTGGACCCAAAAAAAAGTATAACTTGGCCCACGAATTCTTAGAACACGTGGATCAAATGAATAGGACAATTAGAAGGAAAGACGCTTATGTTTTATTGATAAAACAGGCAAATATATATGAGCTGAGCAGTTGTATATTTTTGCATTAACATTATAAATATCAGAAGCACACGGAGTCCAGAAACTCTCGAGCAGTACGCTCTTTGGAGTTTTCTAAGCATAGCTTTGGGGCCTGGATAGTTTGATCTCTAACCTTGAGCATAAGTTGTCCTGCAGTCGAGGCTGGCATGCAGTCCGGACAATTAAAGGAAACTCCTTCATTAGAGTAAAGACTCACATGGAGGGGGGTGGGGGAGGAAACGTGTCAGCACAAGCCTCGGTGTGCTTTTCCTGGCAGCGTAAAGTACTCACTCATTCCCAGCAGCTTTTCAGTTGCCCTGTGTGATCCTGTAGATCCCAGCCACTCTTGCCCATGGACACTCTCAAGATAGGCCAAAGGTACTGTGATACAAGAGCACTGTGGTAAACGACAGTACTGCTAAGTTAAAAGCTGTTTCTGCTGCAGGCACAGTACTTATTCCCAGGGCTACCACTGTCATGCTGTGTGATCTTGGGAGAACCACACACGCCCCGAGCAGTAGGTGGGCAAATACAGGTGCATTGTAGAGTGGAATCTTTTTGTAGTAGTTGAGCAGAAATGCTGCGTCACCTGAGAGCTGGCAAATGTCACTTTTGCCACCTGTACGGACTGATAGTTGCAAACTGCATACCATGTGTAGAGGCCTTCCTCCAGCTGGCTGGCTGTAGATGACTCCATGGAAAGTAATGGAGCAAATAGAAGGGGCCAGGTTTCAAGACGTTTGAAGGATCGATGCCTGTTCTTCGGCAACATTGGCATTGCACAGAACACATCGAATTGTAGCTCGTAACAGTGAATAACGGATGTTTTCACTGAGGGGTTCATAGTGATATCAGTTAGACAACAAGAGTGAAGGTGAAAAACATCTCGTTATTCATTTTTTACACATCTTTAATTTTATGACATGTATGCCCCTTTCCCCCCTCCCTAAATCACCTGCCCCTCCTTTCAACATATGTAGGCCCGGGGCAATGGGAGAGTCGTACATAACATAGTGCTGAGAGGGGAATGTGGTGGTTGGGGCAGGTACAGCGCCGGCCATGTTTTCTTGCCTCCCTCGGGTCTGTGGAGACCCAGAAGTGGTGGAAAAATATGGGTGAAACGCTCGCTGCCTTGCTCGGAGATCCACACAGCAGGGCGGTAGTGTCATTACAGTTGTAAAAAGCCTTTGTTACTCGTTGCAATGAATAATCAGATTTAGATCCAGTTTTTCACGCCGATGGCTTCCAGTGGCAGCTATACATAACAAATGCATTGCTGCCAACTCATTTTGACTGCCCTCACCAGCATTCCAGCTCCAGGCATGTTTAGTGACGCCTGACATCTGACCACCCCCTCCAGCATGCCAGTGCACAGCATGTCCAGTTGGAGCCAGGCTTCCTGCAATGTATAAAACCTGTCAAAGAGCCGATGCTGCTGGGAATCTCAACCTCATCTGTGCCAAGTATAATAGTGTGCTGAGCATGAGTGTTTATTTGTCTGCATTGATTTCAGGCGTGCTTGTGTTTCCCCACCTGAGACTGCCCATGCTGCAACTGCACTTACCCTCCTCGCTCTGATCGATTATTAGTATTCCTAGAGGAGGTCAGGCTATCACTTTACTTTTAGAACATATCACCCACAATCTCAGCGGATAGCACAATCCATTTTTTTCTGTGCTGGGTTTCACTTTTTTTTAAATCTTCTTGCCTGAATTTCCTTTTCAGTACCCACTCCCAGTTTAAAATATGTATGTTTCGCCATCAAGCTGTTTACATGTAAAGTGGTTTTGTGTCTCCTTACCAAACGTCGCCCAATGTTCATGCAGCAGTGCCTTAGTACCTTATTTATAGTGTCGCTGAACTTTGCTTCAGAAATGTGATTGGCTACAGATAGGCAAAAATATGATTTTAGGTATTTTGAAGTCTCTAATTGTGCGTAGACTGGGCAAGGGTAGATCGACATGCCAACCAGTGAGTCTAGTGCCCTAGAGAGTGACCTTCCATTCCCTCTGGGCGCATCGGTTGTTTCTATGCGCTACAGTTGATGACTTGAGTCAATGTTATACATAAACAAGGATGCAAGATTGACCCCAAACTTGAAAATAAAACTTTAATTCCGAGCATTCATGGAGGCCATAACACCTTTAGACTCTACCCACTTCTGTTTCTGTGAGATCGTCCCCAGCTTTATCTTTGATCACCCACTCACAAAGCTTTCCGGCATATTGCATGTTCCTTTTTTGGTAATTGGGTCAAAAATTCAGGTGCCACGTTCTGTACCCTTCAAAGAGCATGGCAATGGTGCCACTCAGAAGCAGAGTGTGTTTGAAGCTCCTTCTACCAAGGAGTACTCAGTTTAGTTATATACCACATCGAGGATAAATTTTACCTGCGCCTTCACAGTCACACTCGCGCTATGCAACTGAATTGTCCCATTATTACTTATGCAGCCGTGTCACTGATCATGATCGCAGACTCTTGTACTGCACTAAGATATCTTTGATGCTGTATGTGATTGCTTCTCCACTGAATAGGCCATATCTACATGAAACATCATGTCACTGTAAAGACCAAATAGAAAAAATGTTAACGATTTAAATGACAGACAGGGCAGCTAAGGAGAGAGATGCAGTAAACCAATTTTATATATGAGATTTGGTTACCTCTCTGTCTTCGGTGTCCTGTTGGATAGCATGTCTTTTGGAGGATACAAAATACAAAAATGATTTAAAAAAGGTTTAGCTAGAGTTACAAGATTGATTATTCTGTGAAGAAAATGTATAGTTTTCTGTTACACTCTACTACCGTTGTGAACGGGACACCCCTGGCAGCAGCCCTCTTTTCTGTTTCCCATCTCACCAACCAGTGAACACGAACACATGACTAGTGGGGTAGTGATAGAAGTGGGGAAAGTGGAATGTGATAAGGGAAAAAAACAGAGCCATAGGGCTTCACCACTTTAGTTATCACATACACATGTTACTCAAGGGTGCCTGCAGAATGTAGAGGATATATTAGCATTATCTTTTTGTGTAAGTATTTCTCTATACTTTGATTTGAAACTGGTAATTAAAACTCAACTTTATGCTATTTTGTGGAAAATGTGTAAAGTTTCTACTTGGCTTGAACTTGTGCATGATATTCATATATATGCAAAATAGTCCACGCTTCGAATCTTTCCTGTTCCGTCACAAGATAACCCTTAGTATAATGTAACAAACACCAGCCTTAGACAATTTCAGGAACTTTTCAAGAAAATAGTTAAAAGTTCACTTTCATCAACCACACAGCTTTTCCAAATATTTCCCTGTATTCCCATTGTCCAATACCATGCCTGAGGAAGCAATAGGGGCATTATGAGATCTATGCAGCAAGCTTCTCAAAGCAGCAACAATGTATCACGATTACCTAATAAAAGCCTTGAACAAGACATTAGTTATACTTGATAGTCCAAGATGGCGGACAGCTCTCCAGCATAAGCAAACATTTGTGATCTCCTGGGAATTGTAGTTCAATGGCAGCCTGCTGTCATGTAACGTTTTTCCATGCATATGTAGCTTTAGTCCAGACAGTAGTGACACTAGCCTTTCCTTTGCTGAAAGGAACTTAGGGCCTGATTACGAGTCTGGCGATCTTGCGACTGCCAGACTCGTGATGGCGCAGGGGTGGCAGTCCACTGTTTTGCCGAATACGACTTACAAAGTTGTAGTGATGGTGGACCGCCTGCTGCGCCAATGAACAGTTGTTCCCTGCCGGTGGCACAGGAGCGCCAGAACGCATTATGCTGAGCATGGACTAGGGCAGTCTCGCTCAACATATTTTGAGTTTTTGCACCAGCAGCCTTTTCATGGCGGAGCCCTGCCATGAAAGAGTAAGTGGTGCACGAACAAAGGGGGCCCTACAGAGTCCCTATGTCCCCCACGCTATGGGGATACATTCATGGGGGCACATTTTGTGCCCCCCTGTCTGTATTCCCCCCTGTTTCAGCACAGCATGGACATCACCGTCCATGCCCTGCAGGAACGTTTGGCCGTTCCCATGGCGGTGCCAGTTGTCAAGGCACTACCATGAGAAAGGCCAAAGAACCACCGACCATATTACGAGGTGCACATTTGCAACTCGTAATATGGTCAGCGGTGCTTTCACAGTTTTGACGCAGCGGAGGCGGCATTGCGCCGTCGCCGCTGCACAAAAGTCATAATCAGGCCATTAGTGTGTGAGGGTTTTGAAGTACTGCTTCTCTTAGCTAAAGCCACACAGAACAGTAAGTATACAGTATCTTCGGCTCCATTTCCTGACAGTTTGCCACTCGAAAGGCCACCATCTTGGAAGTGGGGCTCAGGGTTTTAATGATGTCATGCATAAAAGTCTCATAGGTAACATGGCACATGGAGATTTGAAGCAAGTTCCCAGATCACTACTCAGAACCAAATACCTTCAAATATTCCGGCTAGTCCATCTTTTTTCTTATAATGGTTCTATCTAAATTCTTATGTGCCTCTTATTGATTTTCCAAATTCAATTTGACTGGCATATAATGGGAAACAGGCCATGCTTTTGCCGTAAAAGGTTTCAACAATGATAAATGAAACACTGAATGATTTTTCATACATTGAGACAATTAAAATCTAACATTAACTGGATTTACAATCTGATCAATTACAAATGGGACCCTCAAATGTAAGTTGCAGCGTACAAGATTTTTTCAAATGCACTTTCTTGTGAGTAATCTTTTTCTCGTACAATAAAATGAGGTGTTGGAATTCTGTTAGGATCAGCATAAAATGCATAAGCATCTTTAGTTTTTCCCAAGGCCTCTTATGCAGATTTCTGAATTTTAACTCAGTTACATATTGTGACACATAAACAACTGATGTACACAAAGGCTGATCCAAAGGAAAGGGAATCTGTGGGGATGATGGCCACACCTACAAACGAAAAGTGACATTCCAGTAGATGAATGTTCCATGTTATTGTATGTTACCTCTTCCAACCACAACATCTTGCTCCAACCCTCCTCTTGTGCCCAGGCTGGATATCTCAAATGCTACTCAACAAATTGATTCAATCTTTCATTCGATCCATCCATCTGAGGATAGTAAGACGTAGACAGACAAACTTCAACATTTTATTCTTTACACCAAGTAGACCAGAATTTTGAAATAAATTGAGATCCTCGCTAAGTGATTAAAATGCATGGAATACCATGCAATTTAATAACATTTGTGAAAATAGCCTTGCTAACTCTTTAGATGTTGGCAAACCAAGCAAAGATATAAAAGAACCTATCTTGGTTAAATGGTCCCAAATCACTAGAATCACTGTACAACTTTGACTCTTTAGCAACTCTGCAATACAATCCATTGACACAGGACGCCAAGACCCATTTGGAAAAGGTGAAGGTCTTAACATACCCATTGGTTTACTGTGAGAACTGCTAATTTGTACAAGCTTATAACATTAGTAAACAAACCTGGCAACCTAAGAGATCTCCGCCCTGCTTACAAAGTCCTACTAATTTCAGGATGTACAGCCACATTTGAATCCTAAAACCAGTTCATAGCATGTTGTTTTTCCTGTTGTGGTGGTAGATATACAGTTTTCCTTGATGCAGTAATCCATCCTTTTCATTGGCTTTTTTTTTGTTTTTTTAACCAACCCCACTTTATCTGCAGATTGACTTTCTGTATTTACTTTGGTCAAAAATTAATGTTCGTTAATTAAAGCAATCAAATGATCATACAAAATATTTAAGGACAAAATTATTGGTGGATCCTCTGTCCCTTGATTTTCACTCTCCAGTTAATTTTAAGATAAGGCACCAGCCTTCCTATTCATAGGATCTGGGCTATATTTTATCACAAAGTCTTAGTTATAGAAAAACAAAGCCATATGAGTTGCCTTCTGTTGTGGGTTTGTCCCTAACAAGAAAAGCCTCCATTCTTCAAAAGATCTCAAAATCGCCAGATTTTCCTTGCCAGTGATTGTATGATTCACCTTTCCTTATAAAAATTTCTTTTAAAAGTAAGGTACTGAGTAAACCTGATTAATGTTTGGATTCTTTGAGATAACACAGGTCCCACTACATGATAGAAAGCACCTAATGTAACAATGAAAATATGTTCTGCGTTGGGATGTTGCAAATTTGGGGCACTAGAAAAGCATTCTTTAAAAATATAAAATGGGCGCGTGGCCAAGATGCCGGCGAAGTAAGACAGAGCATCGTGTCCCTCCGGCACCGCCACCATATAGCGTGGTGATCGAGCCCATTGCTGGTGCCCTTGCGCATTGTAGCGGGACCGGGCGGCTCCAGCGATCAGTACTGTGTCTGCCTGCCGTGTTTCCGGCGTGTGGAGCGCTCTCTGCTGGTGCCAGAGTCGAGAGGCGGCCTAGCGGGAGGAACGAGCGGGCCCGTGGCCGGGAGGCGTGCTCTGAGAGGTGCGGCACGGCTGTAGAGCTGCGGGAGGCTGCTGCAGTATGGACGCCAATTGTAGTGCAGAGCGGAGGGTACCAGAGTGCTAAACCAATGTGCTCCATAGCTTTTAAGAAGGTGAGGACTGGCCAGTTCGGAGGCTGGGATGCGGGGATGCGGGGATGCGGGGATGCTGGCCATTACGGAGCACCCGCTGGGCGCCAAGGGCTGGATGCTGACCACACTTGATTGACGGGGAGCATATGCAGCCAAGCAGGGGGGCAGCCTCTCTTGGCGGATGATAGCAAGTGGAGACCCCCGGTGACGGGGAACGATTTGGGGCCTTGCTCTTGACTCGGCAGCACCCAGGCAGAGGGCGAGGGCCCTGGTATGCCGGGGGAGCGGGAGGCGTGTTGGGCTCTACCCTACATCCCACAAGTTCGAACGCTGAGAGGCTGGCCCTGAACTCAGATAAAACAGTCTCTGGGGCCATTGACGGAGGCAGCAGTTGCTTGATGAAACAGCCTGGACCAGAGTCCCACTCTGTGCCTGGTGGGCCTTAGAGGCTGCGTGGGCCCAGACAGAGCCCGCGAGGGGTGAAGTTGCCACTACGCTGGCCTGCGTTGGAGAGGCATCAGACGAGCCCACACAGTGACGCGGAGCAAGTGCCCTGAACAGTCATCAGCCCTGTGCCCGTGAAGGAGTGAGGCCTGGTGGTGCGACAGGGAGGAGACCGGGGGTCCCCTGGGGCCTATCCAGCCAGGAGTGCACAGAGCCTAATTCTGGCGGCGGGGACCCTGGCTATTGTGTCGTGCAGCCCCGGCCTATCTTGCACAGTCCCCCTGCGATAAACCCCCTTGGTGGACGCCTGCAAGCGGGTGGAGAGGAGCTGATCCCCGCAGTGGGTCGTCCCAGAGGCTTTGGGTCCAAGTCGCTGGCTGGGAGTGAGAGGAGCACGGACACTTAGCCCTTGCACTATGGCGGCAGCACGCACCAAGAAGGACAAAAGACTGAAAAATATGCTTGTGAAGCAGCCGGGGTCCACTGCCTCTACCAGCGAGAGACACGATGGGGCCATGGAAGAAGGCGATGGCACAGCCACTAAGACTTTTATGATGGAACTACTTGCTGAAAAGAAGACATACAGGAGCTTAGGGGCCAGCTCTCTGCCGATCTCCGGAAGGTGCGGAGGGATCTAGATGAGGTGGGAGAACGTGTGGCCACGCTAGAGGAGCACAAACTCAGCCGGGAAGAGGAACTTCACAGACTGCAGCAAGACATGCTTCGCCTCTAAGAGCAGCACCTCGATCTCCAAGCACATGCCGAAGATCTCGAGAACCGCTCTCGGCGGAATGATAAACAGATCCGGGGTGTGCCGTGGCTAGAGGAAGGGACGATCTCAGGGCTTATGTTGGGGCTCTGTTTCAACAGAGACGGGGCAAGGAGGGCTCGACTGATATCCAGATGGACCGGGTCCACAGAGTGGGTCTTCCCCAAGGAAACAAGGCTCCACCGCCAGACATTCTTGTGTGCGTCCATAATTTCCAGTTAAAAGAACGGAGGACGCAGGATGCCAAACAGTCCAGTTCTGTGGCCAGACGCCCTCCATTTTCCAGGATTTGGCAGCCTCCACTTTGACCAAACAACGTGACTTCAGGGCGGTCACCTCCCATCTTCGCGAGTGGGGCATCCCCTACTCCTGGGGCCATCCCTTCCGCATCATCATTAAACTACAGGGGAAACTACACCAGATTCGCTCACGCACGGAGGCCCTTGAGGTACTTGGCATCGATAGGACACCGACAGCGGAGCAGGTGGAGAGGCCTAAGGAACGGGCTTCTCGACGAGCAACACGATGGCAGCGAGTTGGCAAGCTGGCCTCCGCCTTGAAGTCCGACCAGGCTACGATGACCAAGGAACGGGAGGCAGTACTCTCCTCACTATCACATCCGTCGGAACGTCCGGCTACCCCATGAGCTGCGCAATTGGACTGCACCGGATTGGGTAATATGCTGGGCTGCTGAGGGGGGCATGGGTGGCTAGCCCCGATGCTTGCTGACGAACGAGGGCAGCCTCGGCTCTCTGAAGCCCGGATTGCTGTTTGAGCCACGACCTACTTGGTACTCCATTCCCTGACGAACTATGGTCGTGTTATGTTCTTTATACATGTTATGACACTTGTTTTCCCTTTGATTACATTTTTGGGTGTTAAGATTTCTTTTTGGGGTATAACCGCACCAGTTAGCCCTCCTGTACAGCTCCCCTGCCGAGGCCTGGGGGCCTTTGGATCGATATAGGTCTAGGCGGCGGGATGCTGGCACACCAGAGCGGTACACCTCCACACCTACCCGATGGGGAAGGCCCTCAAGATAGTTAGCCTTAATGTGCAGGGTCTAAACAACCCCGTGAAAAGAGCAGCGGTGCTATCCTCACTTGAAAATGCAAGGGGCGATATTTGTCTTTTGTAGGAGACACCTTCTTTCGAAGGACAGCCCACGTATGCGCACTAGGCGCTTCCTGCAGCAATTTTGGTCCGCGGGCCCATCCAAGAAAAATGGGGTAGCAATTCTGGTTGGAGCGCACTTCCCGGGTAAGGTCATAGCAACTGATGCAGAAATCAAGGGGCTCCTGCTAGCGATTTGGGTGCAGTGGGGGGGGATTACACTTAACTGTGGCCTCACTTTATTCTCCAAATACACAACAGGAGTCCTTTATACTCACTGCCCTCACGGAGGTCCTTGCGATACAGGATGCTGCGTTACTGGTGGGTGGGGACCTTAACCTAGTGATGGACACAGAGCTGGATAGATCAGGTCAAAGATCACATCAGACGGGGGCATTCTCTCCACGGGGTCAGGAGTGGTTGGCGGACAATGGGCTACATGAAGTTTGGCGCACCCAACATCCTGGGGTACGTGACTACACTCATTACTCCTCAGCCCACAAAACCTACGCGCGACTTGACCATTTTCTGACTCCCACTCCCTTAGTCTGTCACCTGCACACTGCCACGATCGAGCCCCGATCCTTGTCAGATCATGCTCTCATTACTGTACATGTTCCTGCGCAGACATCACATGCGATTCCCCCGGGTGGCGCTTACGGGAGGGTCTCCTGCTTTCCGCAGAGTTGGTGCAACGCATCAAACAAAAATTGGAGGACTATTTACAGCTCAATGATGTGGGTTCAATGTCTCTCTCAGCAGTATGGGAGGCCCTGAAAGGTGTGAATTAATAGCCATATCTGCAGCTGATAACAAACTCCGGAAAGAGAAGCGCAGCGAACTAGAGAAAGGGGTGGAGGAGCTTGAGTCCATACACAAACGAACTGGGGCACGAAGGGTGTGGAGGGAGTTGGAGAACCGCAGGCGCCTGTTGAAACATCTTGATCTCGATAGGGCAGAGTATGCCCTTCTTCGCCTTTGCCACAAATTCTGCCTTAGCATTGATAAGTGTGGTAAGCTCCTGGCCCACAGATTACGGGCTAAAACACAGACGACTCTGATTCAATCGATCAGGGATCAAAACGGGGATGAACTGAGTGCTGACGTGCCCATAGTGGAAGCCTTCTGCTCGTTCTATGGCACCCTGTACACTGGGCAGGACCCGCCGGCACGGGACCCGCTTTCATACTTGAGCACCTGTGAGATGTCCCCTCTCCCCAAGACTACAGCAGACCTACTTGGTTCTGCTATACGCATAGAGGAGGTGATTACGGCGATATCCAGATTGAAATTAGGCAAGTCACCAGGTCCCAACGGCTTTTCATAAAACCTTTTGTAGAGAGCTGGCTCCCTTTTTAACTAAACTGTTTAACTCCTTTTTGGAAACCGGGGCAGGAACACCCTCCATGTCGGAGGCTGCTATCTCAGTCATTCTAAAACCGGCTAAAGACCCGCGAGAATGTGGCTCCTACAGGCCCATATCCCTCCTCAACATAGCTGCGAAGATCTTCGCCGGCATTTTGGCGGCGCGCTTAAACCCATTTATGGCAGACCTCATAGACCCTGATCAGGCGGGTTTTATCCCCACGCTGCAAGGGGGGACAATACTAAGCATCTCTTCCACCTTATGGATGGCATACAGAGATCGGGTAAGCAGGCCTTCTTCCTGTCTATTGATGCCGAAAAGGCATTCGACAGGGTGGGCTGGACCTATTTGTTTGATACCCTGCGCTGCTTCGGGTTTGGGGAGAACTACATAAAGTGGATCCAATGCATCTACTGCACGCAGACGGCATATGTGAGAGTCAATGGCAACAGATCAGCCGCCTTTCTGATATCCCGGGAGACCAGCCAAGGTTGCCCCCTATCCCTCCTTTTATTCACGCTTTATATGGAGCCACTGGCCCAACGTATTCGAGCAGACAATCGCATAAAAGGCTTGAAATTTGGGGTTGATGTCCACAAAATAAGTCTCTATGCAGACGATGTGATTCTTTCCCTCACCAATCCTCACTCGACTCTGCCAGTTCTCCTTGACAAACTGCTTGCCTTTGGGGAGGTGTCTGGATTTAAAGTCAACCTGGGTAAATCCAACATATTGAACTTGTCGATTCCCTCCAGCTATGGTGGATGCTCTACAGCAACAATTCCCATTCCAGTGGTCCCAACACGACATATCACATTTGGGCATCCCCCTTGCGCCGACCATCACTTGGACAGTCGCTCTTAACTATGTGAATCTCTTGGAACTCACGGCGAAAGCGCTGGACGCTTGGTCACGCCTGCGTCTAGCATGGTTTGGGAGGATCGCGTATTCTTTATATATTTCAAATGGCCTCCATGACGCCCCCTCCGCTAGCGATAGCGCAACTGCAGACCCTTATCATTATGTTTTTTTTATGGGGGAAAGAAGCTGCGCCTTTCGTTAGCGTGAATGGTCCGCCCGAAGAATCTGGGTGGGCTGGGTCTCCCTTTGATTAGTGGCTACTACCAGGCGTCCTGCCTCCGCTACATAGTGGAATGGAAAAGGCCCCTATCCGGCAAGCACTGGAACTTTATGGACCAGACGGTAGCTGTAAGTAATATCTGGAGAGAGCTCTGGTTGCCCCGCAAGCACAGGCCCTGGGGATTATATTCCTCCCCTGTCACCTCCCCGACTCTCACAGTCTGAGACATGGTGGCTGTTAAGAAGGGGTGGACCTTCTTTCCTTCGCCTTTGACCCCCATTGTGGATAACCCGGAATTCCCCCCAGGACAGGCCTCAGCGGTGTTTCAGCACTGGAGAGAAGAGGGCTGCAAAAGGGTGGGGTCCCTCTTTGACACAGAGGGACTGGCCCCGATTGAGCAGCTCAAGAAAGACTATGGCCTCCTAGCAACTGATGACTAAGCCTATAGTTAACTGTACCATTGGATCACGGCGCCCTCCAATTACACCAAAATGTCTCATCCCCTTCCCATGTCTGAAAAATGGCAAACATGACGATCACTGTCTTATCTCTGAACTGTACGCTGTGATTATGGCGCGACCCACCGAGCAACGCACAAAGGCGCAAGTCCGCTGGGAAACCGAGCTGGGTAGACCACTAACCCCTAAGGAATGGGATCACATACTTTACAGAACGCATTACACTGCACACAATACTGCTGGAGCGGAATCCGCATTTAAAGTTTTCTCATACTGGTACTATACTCCTATGCAAATTCATAGTTGGGACAAGAGCAAATCTGATCTATGTTGGAGAGGATGTGGGATGTCCGGCACTCTATCACACCTGTTATGGCATTGCCCCCCACTGCAGCGCTACTGGACTGAGGTCCTTAACAACATAGACGAAGCGTTTAGCATTTACTTACCCCGATCCCCAGAATACACTCTCCTTGGTCTCTCACGCTCAAGAGTTTTTCCATTAAGGTCCATTAGGGTCAATGCGAGGTAGGCAAATAGCATTAGCCCTGTTCGCGACACAACAAGCTATATTTGTCAAATACTTTCCTTCTGCATCCGTCAGTGTCCCAATATTGTATTTCTTAGTATTCTACCACTGCATCAAAATTGCCCCAACCTGTAAGAGTTGGCATTTTCCGTCAAACAAGTCACTGGCCCTGCCACATATGTCTGTAAAATCAGAGCTGGAGCAATATCGCCTTTCATTCCTCCAAACAACTATTGGAATCTGCAGTCCATACAAATTCTTCATTTTTCTTTAGTACTTGTTTAAATCACTGTGTCTTGACATAAAACCCTTTAAGAACTTAGCGTCGAATTCACACATACCTATGAATGATCAGTTTCCTCTCAATTCACATATCTGGGACATTTGACAATTCCTTTCCACGGCTCTGGTCTTGATCTTACATTTTATCATAAAACAACATGACCAAAGTTTTCTACTTCTTTAATTTCCAATGCACTTTACTCTTCTATCAGCATCCCCCAGTTCCATTGAACTTTCTCATCACCTGTTCAGCAGCCTCATCATGCTCTGCCACACTGTTCTCAAAGATCAGCATGTCATCTGAAGATGGAGCTTGCTATTCATGTCCTTCAATCATCTGAACCATAAGATCCTGAAAAATCCAAGCTGCCAAAACCAGCCCAGATGGCATCCAGAATGTAAATATTATTTCATGTTTAGCAAACACCATCAAATGATTTGAACCCTCCCCCAACACTACCTTATGATAAGCAACATGTAAATCTAAATCTGTATACAGTTTTACATCTTCAACCTTTCTAATTAAATTCTCAACCCGAAGCAGACGCAAACATTCAATCAAAACATCCTGTTTACATTGTGCACATCCACACACAGCCTGATCTCACCTGTTTTGTTCTGTGAAATAAGCCCCAGAGACAACTCCAAAGTTGGCTCGATACCATCCTCACTCGTCCTCTTCAAGAAGCTAGACAACTCCTCTCTCACGATATATACTAAATAGGTTTGTGCACCCATCCTGTCAATGAAAACACTGCCAAACTGCTCACCCACCACCTTTCAGCGCCTTTCTCAACTGCAGAATCCTGTACAGTCTCAACGATTTTATTTTCAACTCTTTTCTCGCCACATAAATCTTCCCTTCAATAAATGTTCCACCGAAACATATTCTACCTAATTTTACTCTTCTTAAAAGCACTAAGAACAAGAAGATCTGGCTCTAACATCTTCTACTTCAAGATTACGGGGGTAACCCCTTCCCCAAATTCACCCCATGGGAAGCAGAAACACTGTTTTGGCATTTTGTTTTTGGAGTCAAGTTTGGCGGTAGGGCCGCTGCCACCCCTCAACTTTTGCCCAAAAAATGAATTCCATGAGATCCAGTCGGCTTTCTTACCCCTGGAAACTAATTGGGGGTACAACCCTGAAAATTCTCCTGTTTTTGGCATTTATTTTTAATGTAAACCCCAAATGTAATTTTTTTTAGATATGTTTTCATATTTACTTACTGCTTTTATGTGACTGAGTTCTATACTATTTTAATTTTAGGGTACCCTTTTGTTGTCTAAATTGCAATCCCAATATGCTCCTGATTCAATCATTGTACTCATTTTAATGTTGCTTCATTTCTTAGCCGTTTTAATTATTTCTATCCATGTATATTTATTTTTAAGCTGATATATCTGTGTAAATCAACTTTAAATGTCCACACTCCAGATTTTTTATTTAATGACCAATTTAGTATTTATACTGCAATTTGTCCTGCCAGTTGTCAGATTCTGATAGTTCAGACTTGTTGAAAATCTCTATCGTCCATAGATTCTTGTGCAGCCGTGTCATTGCATCAGTGCACTCATTAGAAGAACGTTAAACACAGGGAAAGGGGTGAGAGAGAAAGCACTTGATTCACCCTCAGACAGACCCCCAGGATTTTGCGACCTGGGATGGCAAATTTAGCGCGAAAAAAAGCAACATTTGCAATCCCAAACCCCAATAGGGGCGGCATTTTTGCAGCAGGCAAAACATGTGCTTGTCACAAAAATACCGCTAGATCACTACTGGCAGGGCCAGCTTTAGCGCTGGTGGCGCCCAGTGCGACAATGTTAGTTAGCGCCCCTCCCCCCAAATGACCACCTCCACCATGGATTATCTCACTAGCACCCTTTAACAGTGACCAAGTCCCCATAAATACTCTCTGTCAGATGCATTGAATCAGTTATATAGCGCCACTCATACCAGTAACGCATGTCAGAGCACTTTGCATCACACACACGTTACACAGAGACAATCAAACATGTGTGTGAAAATCAGTTTATAGGATATGCTACATGAGCCAAAGGACTAAAAGTGTAGGAGTCACATGTCATCCATACTGGTAGGCCGTATAGTTTAGGAGTGCTTGGTGTGGCGAAGCACAAACTCCGCGTGGAAAAAGAAACAGCATAGTTGAGAGTTTTCTTTAATAATAAGAATCGATTTCTACCCAAATTAACCTTTTTTGCAAAATTAATCTATGCTCTAAAATATACTTTGCAGTGTGTATGCAACTCTATGATGAAAGTTAATACCTCACTCTTAAATATTAGGATTTAAAATTATAACAAAAGGATTTCTCTTTTAAAAGCAGTAACCTCCTGACATATTTACATTATACGCACTCTGTAATCTACATGGTACACGTTCTGTGCAGCAGGCATATTAACCAACTTCACATAAGTCAAAACATCAATTATAAAAAACTCCAATCTCTCTCCCAGAAGAACATTAATCACAGGAGTAACTTGACATTTTTGTGAGTCCTGGTAATTGCCGGAGGAAAGGAAAGCGGCAGCAGGTACTTTAAAAATATAATAAACTTACAATTGCAGGAAGCCAGCACCCAGTGAGGTGGCACCGGTCGCACCACCCTAGAGCCGGCCCTGACTACTGGAGACTTAGATCAGTCACATTCTGTGACTTTGCACCTCAGAACACGATGATGTCTGATGCCAGAGAGTGCATTTCTAAATTTAAAAACTGCTCTCTCTGGCATCAACCTCTATTCTTAAGTTACACAGGGCATCAGGGGGCAAATGGAGTGGCTGGTACACTGGAGACTTGGGAACATGAGTGTTTTGGTATTATTGGGGGTAGGGGCATGTAGCACAGGAGGAGGGCTTGTGCATTTCAAAGGCAGACGTCAGAAAAAGTTAACACCTCTGCCACCTGTTGCTCACCCTCCTTTTATTGTCGCAGCACAGAGTAGAGCTAATAAAAGGTTTATTTACAGTGGCAATTTTTGTTTGCACTTTTGTAAAAGTCAGTTTTGCGTTTTTGGGCATAATCACGAAATCGCAGAATTAGTCCTAGTAAATGGAAGATATCAAGGACTTCACGGGCCCCAAGGCCCACAATTTTAATGGCAGGTGTCATAATAATTACCTCCTGACAAACCAGGATTTCAAGTAGGAACTCCAGGATGCCACAAGACTGATGAGTAACAAGCTGAGGAGACAAGCAGTATGTTGGATACTGAATTTACCAAAGAGAACAATAAGAAACTGAGGGAATAAATAACAAGGGAGGACCTTGACCAGAGGAGAACTGGAAATAACAAAGGTAGAGAATACAGTTGTCCCGTGTGAGGTCTTAGGAACCTGAGATCCTCAAAAACGAAACAATATATTGCCAGGCTTCAGCTCCATCTTGTATTTTACACATTAACTGTTCTATGTGGAAATCAGTCACACCATTAGCCTTAACATTTTTGTTTGAGAATAAATGTAAATGTAAATGTTGTAGACTTGTAAAGCGCACAGCTGCCCCAGCAACGGGGCGTCCCAGCGCTGTAGACCGCTGGGGAACCCGTCCTGGCTATCCCTGTGAGATGGTCCCTTTCTGGGTATCTCCAAGGTGAAACCAGGCATCCCTGGCGTCTGTGGGGGGCCGTTGTAGAGATGAGGCAAGCTTAATGCCCAGAGTTGCAGAGTGTGTTCCTGGTTAGAGTAGGTACCGAGGCGAGAATTATCGAGTCTGTTTTGACCCTGGTCCACGACCCTGCCGCGTCGGGAATTGAACCCTGGTCCCTAGCCGATTCTCTGCTTACGGGTCTGCCGCCTCTAACCAGTGAGCCACACCTCTCCACAAGTCTAAAGGGATTTTGGGACTCATGCATCAGCTAAGCAATTGCGAATATTAAGGGATCGCTATGAAGGAATTGCAATTGCCTATGCATGTAGGTTTCGCTAAAAAAAATAGCGATTCCTTCACATTTCCTAATTGGGAATTGCGATTCGCTATTATGGAATGCTTTCCCATTCATTCCTATGGGCCCATAGGAATGAATGGGAAACCATTCGCAATTTGTGATTACCAAATAGGCAATCGCGAATGCAATTTCAAGGGTGCCAGGGGGCCTAAAGGGTTGTAGCCCACGTTAGGACTAGGTTCCTAACGCGAGGAGGCATCCATATGATGAAGCATGACACCTATGGTGTGTGAGGGGAGTCGTCCTTAAAAGGGATACCTTCCCCTGTCTGGTTGGTTCCTTCTTTTGAGTGAGTTTTTTGTGTATCACATTCAAATATTTTCACACTAATTGGACCCGTGGGCTCCTTTGTGAATTGATTCTTGGAATAGGGAGTGCACCCACGCTGGTCCTTAAACCTCCTCTTGGGTGTTTGTTGTTCATCTTGATTCACCCCCAAAATTGGCATCTGTGCACATGTGTCGCACACACGTGCCCTTAGGCGCACAGACATGCCCTAAGGGCATATGGGTGCGCCACATGGCACTTAGAAAAATGCAATTTTGTGCATTTTTCTGAGGAATTGCAAATTACCATCAACTTGAAGTCGATGGTAATTTGCGATTCCTTAAAGCAGTGTCGCATTCTGAGAATGCTTCTTGCAGTGCATTTGGGGAATCGCAAATTGCGATTCCCTAACTTCATTCGCAAAATAGGAAATCACAAATTTTGCAATTCCCTTTTTTTGCAAGTGGCTTTGGGCTTGATGCATCCCCAAAGGCTAATTACCGGTCGCAAAGGGGCCGATTCTGTGAATCGGCCCGTTTGGGACCGGTAATTAGCTTGATGCATGTGCCCCTTTGTACTTTATCTCTTGGGAATAAAAGCAACAAACAGAAATAGATATTTGCTGCTTAACTAAAGGCGGTGTTGAAATGATTGTACTCTTCTACGAATTATATTCTTCACAAAATTGTAGGGTTCAAGATAAGGAGAATCATGCCAACCATCTCTATTAAAGCTGCTCCAAGCTTCTAATATTCAAACCTACACATTCTCTTAAGGAACAGCCCTAGTCCAGCATAATTCCACTAGAATGTGACACCTCCACCATTCCATTATACAAGATATCACACACCTCCATCTTATACAAACAACCAGCTCCCACACCTCATGGCCTTATACGTTTACACAACTAAAGCTTAAATAAGAACATGCGTCATAAACAGGCTAGGGAGCAAATAAATGATACAAGCAAACCGAAATAGATGCTATACAGTACAATAGATACAATTCACAAGGATACAGAGGATTTTTCAGGAATTATTTTCAGGCAAGAACACTACACTAAACACCTGAGGACTGTGAGAAGACCTTCACAATTTCCTACAATAATATTCTAAATATTTGGATACCTTTACAACTCTTTGACTCATGCCATCCTTTCCAATTTCATCATTCTCACTACCTAAGGTCTCCAGTCTTTTACCATCTCTTACCACAACCACACTATTCAAATTCCACACTCTTGAGACTGCAGTCTTAACTGCATTTTTGAACAATTTTATCACTCTTATCGGATTGAAAAACTTTGCACCCTGACCACTACCCAGTTTTCTGATTTGCACTCAGTCAACAATTTGCACTCTTGTGACTTTCACTCTTCTTCTACCATCGAACCATATGTTTCTGTCATCCATTTCCCTCATTGCTTTCTCCCTGCAATTCTTCCTGCAGTTCTCCCTCTTTCCACCGTTCTCCTCGCACTTCTCATTCAACCAAGAGGAAGACATCACACTGTTTGGCTTCATCCCTTTGAACAATTCAAAATTAATTTTCCATGTAACAGTGTGGAGTCAAACAATAAACCTCAATTTTCTTACCTACTTCTCCTTTCCACTCCAACCCACAACTGTTGGCAAGTTGGATGCTTTCTTTAGACACCCTTGTCATGTAGTTCCTATAAATCTATATAGGATCTGCACATTTAGACAACATAGACTGTGGGATTGGTGTCCAGACAGATTCCAGATACCCCCACCGGGTATGTTTGCCTGTATACCAGCTAGCTCACAGTGCCACTATAGACTCCTCTTACCAAGGAGAGAATAGTTCTTGGCAACTATGAAACATGACAACTCTGTCCCATCAGGGACCGTGGAAACAGTACAGTACTTTTCGCTCAGTCACTCGTGCCCACTTTGTCTCAGAGAGATACACAGAATAAACTGTCTGAGGTGGGCCGTGACCGGGCCGGTCCTCGGTCGAGGGGCGCTGTGGCCGGCGGGCCTGGAAATTGGTGACGCTGAGACCTACGGCCTGAACGAGCGTTTGCCATGCGGTGCGGCTGTTTGAGACAACAGAGGACTTTTTCCCAAGGTCAGTGTGTGGTCCCCTGGCCTTGGTTCTGCCCCGGGGACACTTGGATGTCTCCCTGATGTGCCGTGCTCCTGCCTGAACCCCCCTATCTGCACTGATCGCTCGACCCACCAGGGCCCTTGGGGGGGCCTTCTTCTGTGCTGCAGCCTATTGATAGGGCGGTGGTGGAGCGCAGCTAGTGCCACGTTAGATCGGATGCGGAGCTGCCCCCCCCCCACGCCCTCTGTGTGCGTTACTGCTGGGGCTGGTGTTGACTCCTAAGGCGTGGATCCCTCTACAATTCTGTGGCGTGGCTGGGGCGACGGGGTGGAACTTCGGCCCTCGTTGTGCAGTCGCCTTCTACCGACGATCCTGCGAGGTACCTGCTCACCGCGTGTGGCGTGAGGGAGTGCTGCTGCTGGTGTGTGCCAGGGAACAATGTATTCATGTAGCAATTCCTGTAAAGTGCCCCCTACCTACAATACACGCGGTGTGGCAGTGCTTCGGCCCGCCAGTGGCGGCCAGTAGGGGGGGCGAGGAGTCGCCTACGTGCGGAGGCAGCTGGGCTAGGCCCCGGTGTGGCTTTAGTGTCGGTTGGCTCCGCGCCTGCTTCCCTGCCAGCCAGAGAGCCGCGCAATATCTGAACTGCCTAATTGCTGTGGGGTGCCCTTCCCCTTCTCTGCCTCGCCGGTGCTTCTGCCTCCGCAACCGCTGATTTGGGTGCGGACGTGCCGCCTGTTGGCATCTACCGATCCCAACTGGCGCTGTTATTGCCAATCATGACTCGCGAAAAGCTGTAGAACACCAAGCAGAGCACAGTCAGAGGATCCTCCGAGTCAGGTTGCTTCTGGTCCGGATAACGCTGCGTTGATGGCGGCAATCACGCAGTCACAAGACGCTCTGGAGGCCAAAATCGGGGCGGTGGGGTTGGACGTGATGCTGATCCGCCAAGATCTCCACAAGGTTGTGGACAGAATTACGGAGGGAGAGACCCGGATTTTAGCCACAGAAGATACATCCCTCCACAAGAAGGTGTCAGCTCTGGAAACTATCACCAAGGGTATGGCACTTAGGGCAGGGGACGCCGAAGGCAGGGCCCGGAGGAATAACCTGCGGTTTGTTGGCTTTCCTGAGGGCTGCGAGGGCAACAATGTTGAACTATTCTTTACTACGTGGATCATAGGCTGGATCCCTCAAGCGTCTCTATCTAAGTTTTTTGTTATTGAACACACGCACCGAGCCTTGATTTTTTAAAAACAGACTTTTATTAAGTTTCATGTAGAGATACACACGCAACCCCGCCACCCACTGACTGGGCGACAGCGAAAACCAGCAGGAAGTGCCACCAACAGCCCCCCAATCTCAGTCTAGCCCCACATCCAATGTCCCATAAAGTGTCCACAATACCCTACAGCCCGTCTTGCATGAACTATCCAGTGCAACAACGTGGAGCAAAAACCCCCCACAGTCCCCCCCACAGTCCCCCCCTCCCGCTCAAAAACTTCCCCAGTAAAGCCCCTCCCCAGCCACACTCCCAAGCATGTCGCCAGCCACTAAGTTGTACAATAGTGCAGATATGCCTCTCATACCACCTACCACACTCCCCAGCACACAGGGTACAGCAGTGAGTTAGTCAAGAACATCAGGGGAAATCGCCTAACATGGTCCCATGGGCCTCCCCCAACCCCATACTCACACCTGCGGTGAAGGGTCGCTCAGGGACCCCCTGCCACGCCCCCCTCCTCAAGGACCTCCTCATCGTCTACTGGAGAATGCTTGAACAGCTCCAGGAGTGCCACCCATGCTCGTGCCATTTCCTGAGATTTCTCGCTGCCACTACGCCTGGCCAACTGCAACCTATAGTTCCCTTAGCTCTCTGCCCACTTCACCATCTCCCTATTCCAGTGCACTAAACTAGGGCCCTGCCTTGCCTTCCAGTGGGAAGTAAGCTCTCGTTTAGCCAAGATCAACCCCAGGTCTAGAAACCGGCTAGTAACCTTAGTCTTGGCGGTGTGCGGGAACCAATGCAACAAGCAGAGTCCGGGCGACATCTCTAGCTCCCTCTCTGTCACAGTTAGCAGGGCAGTCATCACCTTCCACCAAAAGTCTCCCACCCGCGGACAATCCCAGAGCATGTGAAGGAAATTCACCTCACCCTGGTCACAATGGGGGCAATTGCCCGACCCCCCCCAAAGTACAATTTTACTGAGGGTGAGGTAGGCCCTATGGAAGATATAAAATTGAAATGAGTTGGAAACGTGCGTTTTGGGAACATTTCCACGGCCGCTCCACAATCGCCTCCCAAGCCTTCTCTGCAATGGGTTCCCTCAGATCCGCCTCCCACTTGATGCGCAGTGCCGTCAGCGGTTTGCACATGTCACTAGTGATCCGATGATAAAGGCAGGTCACTGCTTTAAAAGTACCCACCGCCATCACTACATATTGGCAAGCGAGGGACGTATCCGGTTCCACCAGTCCCTTTCGCCAATGCTTCCTAATGGCTGCAGTTAGGGCAGCTAGCAAGAGAAAATCCCCCCGTGGGAGATTATGGCGCTCACAGAGGTCCTGAAAGGGAAGAAGACTACTGTCCTCATAGAGATCATCTATGGCTGTGACTCCCACTTCCTCCCAGGCAAGCAGCCGGTTCCAGTCTCCCCCATGAGGCAACACCTCGCACATCCGCAGCGGGATCTCAGGACCATAAGGGGTCCCCACATGCACCCTCCTGGCCAGTCGCGCCCAGCATTGTCTGATCGTCCCCAATTCCGGCGGCAGTGTAACGCCTCTCAGCAGGGCCAGTAGCAGCACGCAGGACAGGAGGTGCCAACTCGGATCCGACCCATCCTGGTCCTCCGGCCGCCTAATGTGACCCGCCACCCACTTCATGAACCATTGAAGTTGCGCAGCATGATAGTAAGCCTCAAAGTCCGGCAACGCACGGCCCCCCTCTGCCCTAGGCCTCTGCAGGGTAGTGAACGCCACCCTCCGTCATCCAGTTTCCCACAGAAACCCAGTAATCAAAGTGTTCAACTGTGTGAAGAGCCTACTCGGAATCCCGACGGGGAGGGTCCCAAAATAGTAGAGAAACCTAGGCAAGATGATCATTTTCACCAAGGCCACCCTACCAGCCACGATAGCGGAACGGTCCCCCAAAAATCAAAGCAGGATTTCGCTCCCCGCACTGCCCGCCCCACATTACCCTCCAGCAGGTCAGCGGGATCATGATAAATCTGAGTCCCCAAGTACGGCAAACATCGGGACTCCCACGGGACATCCCCTAACCTCGAATGATCCCGCTCACCCTGCCTGGCAGGGAACAGACAGGACTTGGTCCAATTCACCCTGAGGCCCGCCCCCCTCCCCAAGATCTGCAGAAAGACTTGCGCTCCTCGTAAGGCATCCCCAGCATCTGGCACAAACATAAGGAGATCATCTGCGTACAATGCTATGTGGTGTACTCTTCCCTCCATTAAGAGCCCTGCGAAATACCGCCCTGACCTGGAGTGCGCAGCCATAGGCTCCATTGCCAGGGCAAACAATAAAGGGGATAGCGGGCATCCCTGTCTCGTTCCCCGAGCGACTACGCAGGCTTCAGATATCAGGCCGTACCCGTGCAGTGGAAGCACTGTAAAGCAATGCCGTCTAGTGTACAAAGCTTTCTCCCAGGCCGAACTCTCGCAATACATTAAAAAGGTATGGCCACTCTAGACTATCGAAAGCTTTTTCGATATCGACCGCGAAAATGCAAGCTTCTTCCTTGTCATAGGAGTTGGACCCCAAAATTCATAGGAGTCTGCGTACGTTCATTGCAGTATTGCGGGAGGGAATAAACCCAGCTTGGTCTGCATGGACCAATGCCGTCATATGAGGCATCAAACGACTGGCCAAGATGCTGCTTAAGATCTTGTAATCAAGATTGAGCATCGCTAAGGGTCTATAGGATGATCGATCCGAGGCAGGCTTGCCCGGCTTGAGAAGGGGGACTATGAGAGCCTCACGCGTGGAAGCAGGGAGGGCACCTTCCGGGTGCACCGTGTTATAGAGCGCCACCAGATGGGGAGCAAGAACATCCGTGTAAGCTGCATAAAATTCAACGGGGAGCCCGTTGGTCCCCGGCATTTTATTCCGGGTCATGCGCTTTATGGAACCTCTCCCACTTCAATATCGCGGCCCAGAGCCTCGGCGGCGGCAGCCTCAAGCCGTGGCAACTCCGCCTTAGGCAAAAATTCCTCATCTCCCGGCGTCCCAGGCCCCAACCTACTCCGATATAACTCCGCGTAATAATGCAAGAAACAGTAATTAATGCGCTTCTGGGTGTGAAATACCTCACCTCCTGGTCCCCTCAGCTCCAATATCTGGGTTCCCCTATGCGCCGGATTTGCCAGCCAAGCTAGCAACGCCCCCACATTGTCCCGCTCCACATGCACCTTATCTGTGTAGGCTTTGAAGTCAAAGCAACGCAGTCCCTCAATTTGGACTGCCAGATCCTCGCGCGCCTCAAGCAACCCTGCATGCCTGTCTGGGTGTTCCGGGCGCTCCCTCTCTGCCTCGCGCAGCCGCTGCTCTGCCTTCTGCACACCATTTAGCACTACCACTACCCACTACCTCGCCTATACAGTGCACCTGAACTACTGACTTGAACGCGTCCCATTCAACCACCCTAGACGATGCCGTTCTGACGTTAAGTCGAAAATAGTCATCAATAGCCGACCCAATAGTAACCCGGAACACTGGGTCCTCTAACGTGTCTGGACGAAGTCGCCATGTGGGGCTGGCGGGACGATCCCGCAGCCAATGCAAGATTGTCAACAGTGGGTTATGATCAGACGCCGTCCTAGCTAAATATTCACTATGGACCATCGCCCCGTGGACATCTGGGGAGCTAAGGATCGAGTCCAACCGAACATGTAAGTCATGTAATGGCGAGAAGTAAGAATAATCCCTGTCAGCCGAGTGAGGTGCTCTCCAGGTATCAGTCAGTCCCCACTGTTGCTGCCAGTCTTGCCGCACCCTAGCCAACCGATGGACCGGAGAATCCGGGAGAGGAGGATGGGAGCGATCCAGAGAGACATCAGTAATACAATTAAAGTCGCCACCCATAAGCACAGAGCCAGTCAACCAGGGGGCCAATTTCCCAGAAAGGTGTGCAAAAAAGGAGGCCTGATCTGTGTTCGGAGCATAGATACTCCCTAAAACAATATCCCTACCATCTAGTCGCCCCGCCACCACCACATAGCGACCATCCGGGTCGATCACCTGCCCAGTGATCTGGAACGGCACCCCCGCCCGAATCCAAACCAACACGCCCCGTGCATATGTCGAGTATGTGGTACAGAACACCTCCCCCGCCACCTCCGTTGCAGTGCTTGCCCCTCCTGTTTGCTTAAGTGCGTTTCCTGCAACAATGCTATCTGCACCCCCCACCGTCGAAGATAAGCATGAATCGTGTGCCGACGAGCCATGGTGTGCATCCCCCTAATGTTCCATGATATACACTTAATACCTAGGGTGGCAGCCATGACATGGCACTGTAATCGCTGCTCAGTCCACCTCCTGCTGCGACATGCTTGGCCCCTCCCTCCCCTCCCCCTACCCCAGCATCCCAACTCCCCGAACTCCCACACCCCAGGATAGGCACCCTAAAACTAGCGCCCATCCAAACAAAAAGAACCATCAACCTTGCCATCATGGATAGTGAGACGTGTGCCGACACAAGGGACCCAAAGCCCTCCCGGCTCTCCACCGCCAAGTGTGAATAAACCAGCAGGTGCCTCCCGAAAACCCCCACAATGCCCTTCCAATGAGATCAACTCTCCTCCGCTCCCAGGACACATCCCCTCCGATAGCCAAACCTGGGTGGCATTACAAGCAAACCCCACCCCGCTGGCCAGGCCCCAATCAGCCAAACAAGTCCACTGTTTGCGGAGTGACCTCCGGCAGATCAACATCGGAGTCCCCATTCGTGCTGGCAGCCAGAGAAGATCCAGACCCCTCCAACCCTCGGCTAGAAGCAGCAGAAGCCGGACTGGAGCCACCTTGACTGATCGCTACCACCGCCTGTACAGCTCTGTCGCGCTCCAGACGACGGTCCGGCAGCAGCAGGGTCCCCAGCGGACTCACAGCAACAGGGGATCGCCTCTCCACGACACTGCCCGGCAGACTCCGCACCAATCCGGCCAGTGCCACACATCCTGCGGGGTGGTGAAAAAGAGGGTACTGGAGCCATCCACCACCCGCAGCCGTGCCGGGAAGAGCATCGCATTGGTAATGTGGAGTTGGCGCAATTTCCGCTTTAGAGCAAAGAAGGAGGTGCGCTGCTTCTGGACCTCCCGGGTGTAATCCGGAAAGAGCATCACCCTGGAGTTAGCAATCTGCAGTTGTTGTTTCTCTCGAGCCTGCAGCAGGAGGTGGTCTCTGTCCCGGTAGTGCAGCAAACGGGCCACCATGGGTCGTGGGGGCGCTCCTGGCTTAGGAGGCCTAGCCGGGACACTGTGGGCTCTCTCGAGAGCAAAAAACGGGGATAACCCCTCCGGTGCAACCTCGGATTGGAGCCAGCCTTCCAAGTACCGAACTGCATCGTTCCCCTCCGCCCGTTCTGGGATACCCACGATACGGAGGTTATTCCTGTGGGAGCACCCTGTTCGCCATCTGTTCCAAGGAGTGCTGCAAGGCGGTCAACCTGTCCGGTACCTCCTCCATCGCCTTCTCATTCGTCTTCAACCGCTCCTTCAACTTCTTGTGATCATCTTTTAATAAAGCAAGATCCACTCCTATATTGTCTATCTTGGTCTCGAGGACCTCTCGGGACGCCGTGATGGTTTGCATTATATCCACCAAGGTAGGACTGCTCGGAGTCTTCGCCCCAGGGGCGTTCGTCGCGACGTCCTCGCCTTCAGAGCGGTGCCCCCCATCCTCATCCTGTAGGACAGCGAACCCCCGCCTCCGCGACGTTTGGCCCATCGCAATTGCACACCCAGTGCCCCCAGCCTCCAGGCGCCCTCCACTCCAGCAACTCCCAAATGGCACAGTCAGGGGCTACTTCAGTGAAGCAAGAGTGGGGAGGTCAGCTACCGTGGGGCCAACAGACCAGAAGCGTCCAGGGGCAGAGCCCCGTATCCCCCAGTCACCACTAGAAGGATAGACGAGGGAGCTCCGTACAGCCCGCACTTCACAGGGGACAATCAATAGCCCGTCAGCGCTCTCCAGACCTCCACACCTCCTCGGATCCTCGCAATGCAGCGGCGCTCTCTTCAGGGAACCAACGGCCCACAGGCAGGCCCCCTAATCACAGCCTCCCCGGAGAAAGTGCCTCCAATCTACAGGCCTTAGGCGCGAAGCACATTGCCACTCCTCCAGCGCTCGCCATCTCCACTAGCTCCCCCGCTCTGACCCCACACGCACCACCAGGCAGTCCGATGCTCCACAGGGGTCAAGGAATAGAGGCAGTCTATGGGGGCAGCAAGACCCCAAGAACCAGCAGCTCTGGTGGGCTCACGGCCAAGCTCCGCCACCAGCAGCAGGGCCCGCTGCCAGAAAGGGGATCCACTCACCGCTGGCCAGGCCTCTTCACCGCCAGTCCGCAGCGTCCCCCGCACCTGGAAGGGACCACCAGCAGAGCCGGGCAAAGCAGGAGGCAGGCAGCAGGCTCGCTCCGCCGGCCGTCCAGCAGCGTCCTCACCGCAGACACAGCGTCGTACAGGCCGCCTCTCCAGGCTGTCACATGGCCGCCATCTTAGGGCCAGGAATCAACGCCCGATCGCGGCGCCTCACTCGTACCGATCTCCGCTGGGCCAGCTCCGCTGCCGCCACCCACCAGTCTCCACAGCAGGGCTTGCACCAATGCCTCGGGCACCTCCCAGGTCGAAGTCCAGCTCCCAGGGAGCAGCGGGCCGCAACTCTCTCACCGGCCAGCCTCCGCCGCCATCTTGAGGCGCCGCAGCCAGTCACGCGGCAGAAGAAAGAAGGAAGCCGCTCTCTGTCGCCAGCAGGCCCCCGTTGTCGAGGGAGCACCCGCCGGATCACCAAGTATTCCCTTCACTATGGGGGGTTAGGGGCTCCCGTTAATCCGCAGGATCAATGCCAACGGAGGGAGACCACAGAGGAGCTTTGGAATCCTCAACCCTCTACATCGGTGCCAGGAACCCGCGCGCACCGTGCCTTGATGCAAAATCCTCCACCAGGGGCCAGACCTCGACCCATTATTGCCCGCGTTCTAAACTTTCATAACCGTGATGCGATCCTCACGCAGTCCAGGTTGGTGGGTAAACTCCAGCATGACTCCCATCACATTCTAATCGTTCCTTACTAAACAAGACTGGTGCAGCAAAGTCGACAATCGTTTACAGCTGCTAAAGCCTGGCTGCGTGATCTTAAACTCCAATATGCACTACTCTTTCTGGCCCGGTTCAGAGCAATTTACAACTCACGTACACTTTTCTTTGATTCCCCTGAGGAGGTCTTCGCCTGGGCAGATGAAAGACAGAAACTCAAACCACACACCCCGCCGCGCTTTGACTCGGACGGAGTCATCCTCTAAGGAGGCCGCGTGTCAGCTTCCCAAGCCTAAAGGGAAACCAAATCGAAGATCACACTCACGGTGCCGCTCGCACTCTCAAGGTGCCTCCAGCTCTCGGACAGCCAGAGATCCACAAAACTCATCACCGTCGCCCCATGGAGACTGAAGACAACATGCAACGTCCCTATGCAGACAGTTGGGCCGGTGAATTCTGCCTCACTTTCCTTGTTCTCTTCACCTCTTTAGACTAGACGACATTGTTTTGGGACTTGGGAGTGGAGACTTGTTTATTCATTACGCTGATGTCAATATGCATGGGCCTACGTGAGGCCTCCCTCCCCCCTATTCCTCTTTTCTCAATATATGAGGAATCTACTATTTGTTTTGGGGACAGGTCTATGGGGAACCATTGGTGTGGTGCCGTGCCCCAGTTGGGGCGATGATACGACACTCACCACAACAGATACTTCTATTGTTTTGAGGTATTGGGTGGGGTGGGTCGGGTGGGTGGGGGAGAGGATGGGTTTTTCCAGCTGTTTGATGTTATTTGCCACTGTCACTAGTCTCTCCGCTATATATATTCCTGGGGTTACCACTGTCACGCATCTCGTTAGTTTTTTCTATACATGCCACTACCGTCTATGTCGCAGACCTTAGCAGGGGCCAGAAGTAGAGAACTCCACACCCTTAGTTGGAATGTCAGTGGTCTGCTTGATAAGATTAAACGTGGGGCCATGCTGCGCCAAGCAAAGAGACACAGGGCAGATGTGCTCCTCCTACAGGAGACCCACTTAGCGGGCATTAAGACACCTTGTTTGGATTGATTTGGCTTCGCTAACACGTATCTCGCTGGCTTTACTAGAGGTTCCTGAGGAGTTGCAATCCTCATACATCGCAGCGCCCTCTTCGTTCACAGCCATACGTGGTCAGATCCACAGGGTAGATTCATTGTGGTATACGGGACTCTTTATGGGGAACCTATTGTTCAAGGTAGTGTGTATTCCCCTCTCCCCTCTAATGGTCCCTAGTTGAAAAATGTACACTGCTATGGAGTGACCTTCTATCGGGGTTGACTTTAGTTGGAGGGGATTGGAATGATGTTATGTTCCCATCACAAGACAGATGGTGCACCACGCCCTGATCTCAGGAGCCTTCAGACTCCAAATTATTATCCCTGGTTCAGGGCCTAGGGTGGGCTGACTCGTGGAGAACTGTAAACCCTGACACGTGCCTACACATATTTTTCCGGAGCCCATTCTTCCTTCTCTCGTCTAGACTACATCTTCCTCTCGGGTGCCCACACTCATAGGTTAATCAAAGCTGTGATCCTCCCCATAGGGCTCTCTGACTATTCACCGGTGTCTGTTTTCCTGTCCCTAGATCCCAGGCGTTCCCAATTTTGGTGGCGTTTGTCACCGTGGTTGCTGCGAGACGACAACTATAGGGCGCATTTTCATAAGTCTTTAGCGGACTATCTATCACTCAATACAGACACGGTGGAGTCTCCGGTCACCCTGTGGGAGGCAATGAAACCCACTCTCAGGGGAGCAAACATCGCCTTCTGACCCGTACCACGCAGACAGACATGATAAACTGACTAAAATCAAGGCCCAATTGCTTGAGCTAGAGCGTGCTAGCAGGGACGCAATGGGGCAGATTGCGCGCAGACAGTTGCTAAATATGCAACAGACGTATGCCAGTGAACTCCTAAATGAAGCCTGACTTTACTGGCTTGCTACACGTAGCCAGATATACCAATGGGGGGACAAATCCAGTGCTCTGTTGCATTGCTTGTGTCAGCAGACACTACGCCCTCAGTTGCTCCCGAGTATAAAGGGCCAAGACGGGACAGCGCCTACAGACCCATCCGTCATTGCAGACCACTTCGCCTCATATTTTGCAGATCTATTTGCCCCCTACGAAGTACTTCCTGCTGCCCTGCTACAAAAATTTATCGACGACTATTCCCCCGGGCACTATCAGATACAGCACGAGATGTGCTGGACGCCCCCCTGTCGGAGGACGAACTGCTGCCCGCGTTACTAACTATGAGTGCCGGGAAAGCACCAGGCCGGAACAGCTATCCTTGTGAGTTCTTCCAGAATATCATCCGCAACTGTTAAAGCCCTATCTAGTGGCGCTGGAAGCTGCTTGGGAGAGTGGCAGTCTCCCGCCAGATTGGCGACATACCAAGATCGTTGTGTTCTTGAAGCCGGGTTGTCCACTGGAGCACTATTCATCCTATCGCCCAATCTGTCTACTTAAAGTGGAAGCTAAGATCCTGGCCAAGGTGCAAACCGCCTAGTCCCCCATATTGCGGAGCTGATCCACCCAGATCAGGCCGGATTTATGCCTAACCTAGCTTTATGCGGATGATGTCTTGTTTTTCCTCACGGACCTTGACCGAACTGGTCCACGCCTTCTCCGCTTCATCCAGATCTTTGGCGAAACATCCGGCCTTTACATGAACCATGGAAAATCCTCTTTGTGGGCACTGCAAGGTGGAGACCGGGTGGGCGACTGATGGCCGTAAGTGGGAGTGGCCCCAGATGGCTTTAAATATCTGGGAGTATATCTCTCCTCGTTTTCTACACTGGCGTGGAACAAGAACCTCGTTCCCCTATGGACGCAAATTGGCAGCCAAATGCGAGTGTGGTCCTATCTCCCCTTGTCTCTTTTTGGTAGATCCGCTATTTTTAGAATGATTTCCCTACTTCTCTCCTCTATCAATTACAAAATCATCCTTACCCGATAAAGCCGACATGGTGTCGTCAAGTGAATGCTATCCTGGCACGCTTTCTTTGGGGTGGGCGGCGCATTGCGAGTGGCCCTGAGGACTTGTTTCCAGTCCACATACTCCGGTGGAGTGGCCACTCCAGACGTTTAGGCTTACTACATAGACTCCCATCTACTTGTCCTCAATGACTGGTGATATGGCGAATGCGGGGACCCGGCGTATGCTGTGGAACCTTGGCTACTAGGAGACAACACCCTTCATACAATTCTCTATTCGGGGGTGTTACTTCAAGTCTTACCACCCGCTACACACACGGTTTTTAAGATTTTGAAGTCAGCGCTCCATCTGATGAGTTGGTAGGGGAAACTCCATTGTGGAATAACGGACAGCTACCACAGCTTACGCGACTGTCCGGCTTTCAAGGCTAAGAGACCATTGGGATAGATACAGTGGGGGCAGTTGTACATGGATGCACTCTTAAGTCCTTTCTTGATATACAGACGGAATATTGTATGCCCCGCACACAATTTTATCGTTATCTCCAATTCCGACACGCCTTTGCCTCGTATATTTCTCACCTAACAGAGATTCCTGAATTTAGCCCTATTGAGGCAAAAGTTTTTATGAGTGACCTGGGGATCATGCAATATCCAAAATATACCACACACTTAGCAACCATTTCCCTACTACATTGCACAAAACCAGAGAGGCATGGCAGCAAGACTTAGGGCCTTTAGAGGAGGATGACTGGGTGGGGGCTCTCGAATCTCCACGCAGCGCAGCAATCGCTGCCCGCCTACGACTTATTCAATTCAAATACCTACACAGAGCCTATTATAACAGACACAGGCTGTGGCGTGCTGGGCTTATCGCATCCCCACATTGTTTACGCTGCAACTCTATGGAGGGTACCTACCTACATACTGTCTGGTTCTGCCCAACATTGTCAAAGTTCTGGAAGGGGGTATTCATATGTTTTTCTGAGGTTTTGGGGTGGGACGTTGCTTCCTCACCGAGGCTCGCCATGTTGCACATTCCAGAGGATATAGGTGGGAATAGATACAAGCGCCATCTCCTGTTCCTTGGTCTTAACCTGGCAAAACGAGATGTCGGCCATCTCTGGAAAGACGAGGCACCACCTCCAGGGGTTGAAAAAAAGGGCTAGACTTTTGTATGGGCCTGGAACTCCTGGTCTTTGCAGCGAGGGGATGCCCCGGTAAACATTACACAATCTGGAAAAGGAGGGCCGACTACCGTGGGTTATATCTGGAGCCTCCTCCCCCCCGACAGACGCTGAGGAACCACTGCTATGACATCAGTAGACCAATATTTAAGTAGTGCTATTATTCAATGTAATTATGGGTGGCAAGCATTCTCCCTATCTTCAGAATTGTGGAATTTAGTGAACAGAGGTAATGTGGCACTGTTGTTTTCTTTTCCTTCTTCCTTTTTTTCTTCAATTCTTATTTTTTCCTGCAATATACTTCTATGTAATCAATTCTCTAGTATTGCTGAAAATGTTGACTTTCATGTAACTCACCCTGTATACATACCCTGGGTGCCCCATAAGGCTCTTGTATTGTATTGGCTGTCAACAATAAAATTATGTTATGAAAAAAAAAAAAGCTTTTCAGATTGGGGGTCATAGCAAAACTCTTTATAATCACCTTGATTTCTCACTCACATTTTTGGTTCCATACAAACTCCACACCCCTCTTCAACAATCCCCTCCTCCCTTTGCTCTTCCTGGCAAAATTGGGCACACATTTGTAAAAAATTCTGCCACGCCCAGGAAATTTATAAGTTCTTTCTTATTCGTAGGTGATGAGAAACTCCTGATCGCATGAATAAGGCAGGTCTTCGGGCCGTATGCCCTCTGCTGAAACATCATTTCCTAGATACCCATTGTGAGATTGTCTGAATTGACATTTCTCATCCTTGAAAGTCAGATTCACTTCATCCAACTTCTTGTGAACCTCTCTTACCTGTTTGTCATCTTCTTCTTTATCAAGGCCAAAAATCAGCATGTCGTCTTGATAGACTTTGATTCCCTCTAAGTTCTTCAAAACTTTCTCTATTGCTTTGTAGAAAACAGATGCCACCGACAGCAGTCCAAACTGTTTTCTTTTATACCTCAATTTCCCAAAAGGCATAATAAATGTCATACAGTTCTTGGATTCATCTTCTAACACAATCTGGTGAAAGGCTGACTTAAGTTCGATAGATGAAAATACCATGACGCCACCCAACAACGTCAACATGTCTGCTATTTTGGGAATAGGATATTTTTCAACCGCCACACATTTGTGCAACTCTCTCAGGTCCACACACAGCCTTAGTTCACCATTACCTTTCCTTGCTGCAACCACCAGAGCCAACCATTCCGTCCCCTCAACCTCTTCAATTGCTACTCCTTTATCAATTGGTCCAACTCAATTTTTATATCCGCTCTCAGAGAAAACAACACATTATGCACCTTACCACATACTGGTTGTGCACCTCTTTTTATCTTAATCCTGTGCACAGAACCTGTCAAGTAACAGATCTCTAGCCTGAAAACAGAAGGAAAATCTTCTATCATGACCAGTCCAAATTTTGCACTTGCCAATTTATCCTCCACAGATCTAAGATTCTGGTACAACTCTTTTAAAATTATAGGGGGACCACTGTTAGGATCCAGCATCACTCCCAGGTCCCTTTAATGCAACCAACTCAGAATACTGTTCCCCGTGACGACACATAAACCTTACCAGAGACGTACCTCCATTTGTATTCAATCAAATCTACAAAATACCCTTCCTATGTTATTACTTCCCCTCTATAAGGATATGGTTTGATGTCCGGTTTCTGTAGTGTCACCTTCTACTTCAGTTTTTGATTGAAAAATGCATTAGAACCCAAGGTTATTTTTGCCCTTGAATCAAACAACATTCCCTTGCTTCCCCCTTTCACCTGGATCTCACAGGACTCTTCCTCTTACCATTGACAATCACTACAATGTTTCCGCACTCAATTTCTCCATCACCATCCTCCTGTCTTACATCGATTTCTTTCATATTTTCTTTTCTCCTCTTACTCTTACAATCACTTTGGAAGTGACCGTTCTTCCCACACTTTCTACATACAACTTTTACTACAGGACATTCTTAATGGAAAACCAAATGGTTTTTACTCCCACACCTAAAACATTTCCTATCAACAATAGATTTCCTTTCTCCTGCATTGAACTCCTGCTTAACCACACTAACGTCTTGCACTGAGTCTTTCTTGATAACATCCACACATTTAATGAAATGTTCAATTCAACCATCACCTCCTCCAGCGTAGGATAATCCTTCTGCCATAATTCATCCCTGACTTTGGGCCTGATTTAGATCTTGGCAAACGGGTTACTTTGTCACAGAGTATTTCGGTGTACAGCATACGCCGAAATAAAAATCACATTATAACCTATGAGATTTATATTTCGGCAGATGGACATCCATCACAATTGTGATGGATTAATTAGTGAGCCAAGATCTAAATCAGGCCCTAGAACCTAGCATGAACTGATCTCTTATTATTTCTTCAACAGTTCCCAGATATTTACATGAAGATGCGATCTTCCTTAAGTCTCCAGTTTTTTGATACACAGCTTGTATTCATTCAAATTTAACGCCTCACTATTAGAGACTGCAGGACGGTGATCGAAGACCTGTTACCATACAAGCCCCAAACAATGCAAAAACAAAGCTGTCTTTCATTCTGAGTTTAATGAGGATTCACACAGTCTCCCATACCTCTCAAATACCTTCTTCCATTTACCCCATTTTATGTTGGGTTCTCCAGGAGGCAGTAAAAAGAAAGGAGGAGTTGTAACAATCTCCATGTCTGCTTCAACATCACTCTGCCTGAATATTACAAATATACATAGAGAACAAATGCACTAGAATATGCAATGCTCTTTAAAAGTATCTCTTCGCCCTTCCTATTTTCCCCAACTAAGGGATAGATACTCCACACCCTGCATCAGAATCTTTCTTCCTCTGGCTGTACAGAATTACAATAACAACCATTTTAAAATCAGGAATGTCCATCACTGTTTACCCCAACAGACACAATCTTCAGAGGTGTGCCTATCACCATGTCAAAGAGCCCTTTTGTAGTCATCTGATTGTGAATTTCCCTCTGTGTGTGTCCAAATATAGGCACCAATCTTCTGCGGTCTGCCTATCACCGTGTGATCTCCTTGGGAGGCACCATCCATAAAAATGCATGCTTATCGCAGCATAGATGTTTTTGCTCTCACAACATTGTTAAATCAATTAAAAAGTGGAGCTGGCCGTGCCAAGTCCTTCAAAATGGTACAAAGGGGGGTGGTGATGGACGGAGCATCAGAACCAATCAAACACTCACACCCAGTCAACAGATCTGGGTTTGATCCATCACCGTTCTTTAGCCCACTCTGCCACCCCAGTTCAGACATGGCCATATGCAAATCAGTCTGACCCTGTGCCTCATGGGAACAGTCCAGCCCGAACTGCCAGGCCATGCCTTCCCTGGACCAGAAACAAGCTTCCTAGGACCGGTTTCTGGCATTTCAGCCGTCTTCAGCCAGGCTTGCTTGAATCCAGTGGCAAAGTGAGCAAGGGACTCACGTCTGAGCATACCCTGCCAACTTATGGCGGACAAAGCGGTACAAAGGGGGGTGGTGATGGACGGAGCATCAGAACCAATCAAACACTCACACCCAGTCAACAGATTTGGGTTTGATCCATCACCGTTCTTTAGCCCACTCTGCCACCCCAGTTCAGACATGGCCATATGCAAATCAGTCTGACCCTGTGCCTCATGGGAACAGTCCAGCCCGAACTGCCAAGCCATGCCTTCCCTGGACCAGAAACAAGCTTCCTAGGACCGGTTTCTGGCATTTCAGCCGTCTTCAGCCAGGCTTGCTTGAATCCAGTGGCAAAGTGAGCAAGGGACTCACGTCTGAGCATACCCTGCCAACTTATGGCGGACAAAGCGGTACAAAGGGGGGTGGTAATGGACGGAGCATCAGAACCAATCAAACACTCACACGCAGTCAACAGATCTGGGTTTGATCCATCACCGTTCTTTAGCCCACTCTGCCACCCCAGTTCAGACATGGCCATATGCAAATCAGTCTGACCCTGTGCCTCATGGGAACAGTCCAGCCCGAACTGCCAAGCCATACCTTCCCTGGACCAGAAACAAGCTTCCTAGGACCGGTTTCTGGCATTTCAGCCGTCTTCAGCCAGGCTTGCTTGAATCCAGTGGCAAAGTGAGCAAGGGACTCACGTCTGAGCATACCCTGCCAACTTATGGCGGACAAAGCGGTACAAAGGGGGGTGGTGATGGACGGAGCATCAGAACCAATCAAACACTCACACCCAGTCAACAGATCTGGGTTTGATCCACCACCGTTCTTTAGCCCACTCTGCCACCCCAGTTCAGACATGGCCATATGCAAATCAGTCTGACCCTGTGCCTCATGGGAACAGTCCAGCCCGAACTGCCAAGCCATGCCTTCCCTGGACCAGAAACAAGCTTCCTAGGACCGGTTTCTGGCATTTCCTTCAAAATGGCTGTTTTCTAAAGGCAGTATAGGCTGTATTGAAGACTAGCTTCAGGATGTGCAGCGTCACTTTCTACTGGCGGTTTGGCTTGTTTAGTCCCGCCAGCTTTGCGTACATACTCAGCAAGAGCAAGTATGCGCAAACATAATGGCTCCTCCGAGCCTCAAGAGACAGCCACTGGAGCTCCAGGAGCAGCACGAGGTGGGCACTCGCCAAGTAAGCATTAAATCTTTGCTTGAGTAAGGCGCAAGGACAATATTAATCGGGGCAGCATTAAAATCTTATTTATCAGCTTCAACCATAAGACGATCTCCCCGTCGTACTTGAGAACGCTGCTTTACTAAATCCAGTATCATGTTTGCCTCACCACTCTCCGCTCTCCTCACCCATCATGTTGAGATGGATAGTTGTTTTCTCCACATCTGATTTTCCCAGTGGCCAGTGTGGAAATGTTTGTTCTCTCCTACAGATGATAGTTTTCAAGAAATGTAACTGATCAGAGGTTTATTATAGGGTTCAGGGTAAAGAGAACTATCCCGGCCATTTCTCTTAAAACTGCTCCAAGCTTCTAATATTCAAACCTGAATATTTTCTTTCTTTTTTTATTTTTTTTAAATCTTTTTATTGAGATTTCAACATATCATGTCAAACAAACTGAAACATGTCAGTATACATTGTACTGTAAGTTTCGGCTCTCTTCCAAACATAAGTAGTCAAGCTATACAGGACTATGCATATCAATTCAACAGTCAGTGCACAGATTGTTCAGCATCAGTGAGAGTCCGAACACTGCCCGGGAGCAGTGCAGCTGGCTGATCCTGCAGGTAGGCCGTCAAAGGTGCCAAGAAGTCTTTGGGCCGGGACCTGGCTGGCAATTCTTCTTCATAGGACTTTAAGGTGTCTTTGCAATAATCAGATCCGACACCCATTGCTTGAGCGCTGGACTGCTCTTACTGTCCCAGTGTATTGATACCCTACATTTTGCTACGAGCAGCGCTATTGCCAGCAACTTTCTCTTCGCTGTGGGGACTCCTCGGAGAAGGGCCAGGAGACATTCCTGCGGAGCACCCTCTAAATTGCACTGCACAACCTGTCTCATCACCGCCCCCACCTGTACCCAATAGGCCTGTACCCTCCCGCAATTCCAGGCCAAGTGGACAAAGTCTGCATTCTGCGCCTCGCACCTACGACATGTGGCGTCCTCCCTCAGATCCTGACGCTGGAGCTTCAGTGGTGTATGGTAAGCCTGATGTATGTATTTGAGATGTATTATGCGGAGGTTCCAGTTTGGTGTTAACATTTCCATTAGACCGCAGCAGGTCATCCAGTCCTCCTCTGATAGAGGATCATCGAGGGACTGATTTCATCTCTCAAGGGCCCTTGTGCCGGTAGGCACACACTCCACCTGCATGGAGTGGTATAGCCGGGCCACTAGGTGTCGCCGGGATGGCTCCGGTATTATCATTTGTAGTGGGGTGAGGATCGGGGGCTCCGCAGGGAAGCTAGAGAACAGCACACGCAGTGCTGCCTTCAATCTGTGATAGTTAAATCGGAACAGTAGTGTTTGATTGGTTACATAGTGCAGTTCGGACTCCTCCACAAATTGCCCCGCAGCGAAGAGGTCACCCAGTGTGCTAATACCCATATCGCGCAATGTGGCAATATTGCCCGCGTCCTGCGTTGCTGAAAGCTGTGGATGATGCGCCAGTGGCATTGCAGGGGCATAAAGAGGCAGTTGCCCTGTCACCTAGTCACCGCCAAGCTTCAATGGTCGCTTGCACAGGGTTGATTTCCGTGCGTGGGATCTCCCTCCGATCGTGTGGCAAGATGTGGCGCAGTGGAATAGGGTGTGTGTCCCCCTCCTCGACCGCTAAGTGAGGCAGATATGGTGTTGGGTGATACCAATAGCTGGCGTAGTGTGCCTGTGCACAGAGGTAATAGAGCTTAAAATTTGGGGCTGCAAACCCACCTTGGTTGTAGGGAAGCGACAAAGTGTCCCAACTAATTCTTGCCTCCTTTCCCGCCCAGACCAGTCTGGTAACCTGTGTTTGGAGGGTCTTAAAAAAATAGTTGGGCAGTATGATCGGAATATTGATGAATAGATAGAGGAATTTGGGCAGCACTATCATTTTGATAAGAGCTATCCTATCCGCTAGTGATAATGGCAGCTGCACCCACCTATTCACTTGCTCCTCGAGCCTGTCGATCTCTCTCCCATAGTTTCGCCTGAGTACCTCCTCAGGGTCCCGGTGAATCCAGATGCCCAGATATTTAACTGGGTCGGATTGCCATTCCAGAGGATAGTCCAGCGCACAGACGTACGTACCCACCATAAGGGGCACTATGGTTGACTTAGTCCAGTTTATCTGGAGGCAGGAAAATCCCCCGAACCTGACATATTCTCTCAGGAGCCGCAAGAGGTTATGCTGAGGGTCTCGCACATAGAGAACCATATCATCAGCATATAAAGAAATGCCTATCTGACGTTGATGGAACCGAAGCGCCATATCAGCATATTTTTGACGGACCTTGCAGGCGAGCGGTTCCAAGGCGATAGTAAAAAGTAGTGGGGATAACGGGCAGCCTTGGCGCGTGCCGCGTCGTATTGGGATCGGGCCAGACACATGTCCGTTCACCCTAATTCTGGCCAATGGATCCGTGTATAACAGCTGGATCCATTGGAGGAACATAGCAGGCAAGCCGATCCGTCGCAGAATGAGAAATAAATAGTCCCATTCCACTGTGTCGAAGGCTTTAGCCGCATCTAGGAGAACGGCGGCCGCCTCCATCTCTGGATTTAAAACGTGCAGGAGCGCAAAGATGGTGCAGATGTTGTGCGAGGTCGATCGGTTCGGTATGAAGCTCGATTGATCTGGGAGCACAATGGTGGGCATCAAAGGCGTCAGCCTAGTGGCGATCACCTTGGCCAGGATTTTTGCGTCAGTATTTATCAATGACAGCAGGCGATAAGAGTCCCATCTATCTCGGGGCTTATCCGGCTTAAGTAGCGTGACTATGAGCGCCTCTCTGAGTGTGGGGGGGGGAGTATCTGCTTCTCATGGGCCTCCGCGTACATCTCCAGGAGGTGGGGGCAGAGCAAATCAGCGTATGCCTTATACAATTCATTTGTAAGCCCGTCAGGGCCCGGCGCTTTGCCGTTGGGCAAGGAGCTGATCACTTCCAGAAGTTCTGCAACCGTAACGGGACGCATCAGGTAGTCCCTGTGGCCGTCTGCCAACCACACCAGGGTATGTCCTCCAAGTATGCCGTCAGTGCCTCCACGTCCATGGGACCTGCAGACGAGTACATGCGAGTGTACGCTGTTGTGAAGACAGAGGCGATGCCTGCATGATCGTAGTGGGTGTCGCCGTCATCATCCGTGATGTGTGTTACTGTGTGTACCGTATTTCGCTGCTGTATTTTCTGGGCCAGAGTCCGTCCCGATCTGCCTCCCTCCCCGTATGCCCTGGCAGTCTGTCTTTTCGAGATGTGTCTAACCTCATCCTCAGCAAAGTCGTTATATTGAGTGAGCTGTTCTTTTATGCGCCTAAGTACCTCTGGATTGTGTGTGCTTTCATATTCGCATTCTAATGGTGACCTCTATGCTCCGTTGTTTGGAGCGGATATCTTTCAGGATTCCTGCGCTGGTGCTAATGCACATCCCCCGGATGGTGGCCTTAAAGGCCTCCCACACTGTCCCTGGGTCGGCAACGGGGTTCGCATTATGCCGGAAGTAGTCTTCTATCGCCCCCCGTATCGTGTCGTTATAAAGAGGGTCGAGGAGGGCTTTTGAATTAAACCTCCAACTGAACTGTGGCGGCGCAAAAGTGGGTATAGTTATCGCTATTAAAACCGGCTTGTGGTCGGATAGCGTCCTAGGAAAATGTTGTATGTCTTCTACCCACCCCTGCACACGCGTGTTGGTCAGCCAGTAGTCCAGCCGAGACCAGCTGGCATGGACCGTGGATGTATGCGTGCCCTCCCTGATGTCCGGGTGTCTGAGCCTCCACACGTCCACTAAATCAAGCTCGTCCATACAGGCCCGCATTTCTGCCGCAGCCAGTCCGTGATGTTCAGTCGCATTCCCCGACCTATCCCATTCTGCGTCAAGCGTGAGGTTGAAGTCCCCCCCAGACAATATCAGTGCAGTGCATCTCTCTAAGTTGGTTTCGTATGCCTGCATAGAAAGCGGGGTCATCTGTGTTTGGTCTGTAGGAGTTAACCAGCCCTACCCGCGTGCCTCGGAGTATACCCATTAGTATCACCAAGCGGCCCTGATCATCTCGGAAAATTTGTTCCAGGTGGAATTGCGTGCCCTTTTTGATGAGGGTAATGACTCCCCGTGAGTAGGAAGAATATGATGAAGCAGCAGCCAACTCCGCCCAGCTTCTACCCAGTGCTTTGTCATTGTGTGCGGTGAGGTGTGTCTCCTGCAACATCGCTATCTCTATGTGGTGTCTATTGAGATAAGCTAACACCTGACGCACCTTTCTGGGATTGTTCAGTCCCCGGACAATCCAAGTTAGACATCTTAGTGACCGACTTCCCATGGGGTCTGGCATCTCGGTGTGCTACTTATATATGATAGACATGTGAAAGAGGCCACTTGCGCATTGCAGGACTGACATAACATGGTCGCGTAGGCGAACATACAGAAACTGATATATCTTCCGTTTCCTCCCCTCACCCACTCCCGCATCCCAAATATGCTGGAGAACAGTCCCATAACTCCGGAAAAATGAACCTTCCCAGTAGTGCTAACCGCACAGACAAAACATTCAATAACAGTGGTTACTACAGTTCCGGGCTTACCCATCGGAGGGGTGCGCCTGAGTCCCAACTAACTCCCCTGGTGGTACCGGGGAGGGCCGTGAGGGCCATAGTGAGTGTTGCGCCAGTTCTGTTCAGGTACGTACAGGATCCTACTTGCTTGATGAGAGGCAGTATTGCTGGGTCCATGGTGTCGTAAACGGGTCACACTGTGCCTCTCCAGTCTGCTTTCTGGGTGCCGGCCATCATCAATCACTGATATCGGAATTGCGGTCAATGGCGACCATTTTTCAGCAAGGACTTGGCGTACGCCATGGCCGTCTTCGGAGTAGTGAAGACTTTGTCGTGCATAATTTTGAGGCGAGCCGGGTAAAGCATAGCATATTTTATGTTGGCTTTTTGCAGGCATGATTTCACTTGTTGATACTCTCGCCTGGCAGTTTGCACCGCCACTTTGAAGTCCGGAAAAAATTGCAAGTTATTTCCCTGATGATTGATGGTCCCTTTCTCTCGCGCCAGCCGGAGGATCGCGTCGCGATCTCTGTAATTGAGCAGGCGAGCCACTATCGGCCTTGGTGGCGCCCCCGGCTGAGGGCGTGGCGCCAGCGAGCGATGTGCTCTCTCAACTATCATCATGCTGGATAGTGCCGACTCGCCAAAAACGTCCTTAAGGAGGCTTTCCACATACTGCTCCATGCGCCCTGTATTCGTTGACTCTGGCACTCCCGTGATGCGGACGTTGTTGCGCCGGGAGCGTGCCTCCAACTCTTCGTTCTTAGCTTGAATAACAGCCATGACTTTCTCCATGTTGAGGCTTTTGGACTGAAGCTCGTGCACTGCGTCTTCGGTCGTCGAGACGCGGGCCTCCACTTCAGTGATCCGGGTCGTCTGTTGGTCCAGCTTGGCGGAGATGTGGTTGATACGGAGATTCATATGATCAATCTTCCCATCAATGGTGGTCAAGCTCTGCTGCACTGCCGTCAGGGAGGCCGCAATCGCCTCCAGACTCGTGCCCTGCTCCCCCATACTGGACGTTGCTTCGCTGGTGGCACGATTGACCTTTCGCGCTTCAAAAGACAGCTTCGGCTGCGCCCTGTCCGGCTTCCCCATTCGCGGACACGTGTAGAGAGGCAAGAGTGGGACTGCGGTGGGTAAAGCAGAGGCCCAATCAGCCCGCGGGGGACCCCCACCGCCCCTGGCCACAAATCTGTCCACTCCAGCCACAAGGCTCCGAAGGAGGGTCCCCCCCGCCTCGGGCAGCTCACTCCGTCCACCCAACGGCCCCCAGGAACACAAACAGCTATCTACAATAAACGGGGAAGTGCAGCTCACCCTTACATATGAATCTGGCAGGGCCACCCAAAGCTCCTGTGCAGAGTAACAGGGGCCACAACAACAGGCACAAGGGCCCCAGGTGTGCACTCAGTCCGGGCAGCAGGGAGTCTCCCGTGCGCCTCCCCCGCTCTGGCTGTCACTCTCCACTTCGTTCTCCTGCCTCACTGAAGCTGCAGCGCTGTCCATCCCACAGAGTTGTGTGATGGAATGGGCGCCCACTCGCTCCCTGATCTGAGCTCAGAATGATGATCGACCTCAGCAACTACATTTCAGAACCACCGCTCTCCGGCACTGGGTTCGCGGGTACTTCGCCTACAGCGGCCGCCGCGCACCTCCCGCTCCAAGGCCGCCACCATCAGCATCCGCGAGGCAATCCCAGCTGCCACTGCACCGTACCTCCGAGGCCGAACGTTGAATTCTCGGATCCTCCGGCACTTTCTCTCACTGTCCGAAAGGGCCGCGATCACGGCAGTCGCTACTCCTGTGTCAGAGACAACACAATGAGTGGCACAGGACGGGAACCAGCGGGCCGCACCAGGCACTTGCAGCCGCGCCCGTCCACCCCAGTCACCGCGGGAAGTACGTTACCAGAGGGCCGCCATGTTGTCCGCTGCCTCCGAGCCGGTCCGCCACAGCCTCCGAGCGCTCTTGGCCCAATCCGACGTTTTTCTGGGATCCGCCGGCACCCTACAAGTTCTGGGAAGCGTCCTCCACAGGTTACCACACGTAGTCTGGCGCAACTACAGGATTTTGGTGCATTTGTGGCTCACGGCCGGCCGAGCTGCACTAAAATGCGGCCATTTTGCCGTGGGCACTCTAGCGCCCCCCAAACCTGAATATTTTCTTAAGGAACAGCCCTTGACCAGTATAATTCCACAGGTATGTGACATTTCCACATTCCATTGTACAAGATACGACACATGCCTCTCTGTTTCGCTCATTGTATAATGCAATTGGGTTTAATGTTTTAAACTGAAATAAATATTTCTTAATTCCCTGCTTACAGTAAATGTATATATATCAAAGGAAATCATCAAGAGCAACTGGTATTTTGCACCACATGTCTAGCGACTTAAGGGCTAAGTATAAAGCCCTAATCGGTGTGAGAAGCAATATCTGTGGTGATAGGAGAGATAAGGGGGAACAACATCTTACTCAACATAACATAACGGGGCAGGGGATGGGTAAGGGAGGAAACCCGAAGGTGCCGTAGGGTGAGCCCTGATGGGCTGGCAGTAGGGATAGGAAAGGGGAGAGCAAAGGAAAGGAGAATGGAAAGGAAGGAACAAAGATAGACAAAGAGTTAGAGGGCGGGAAGAAAGAAGGAAGGGTGCAGGTGGAGGACGGAGGGCAAGGGGGAAGGAGAGTAGGGAACAGGGCATCCCTGGATTGGTCCATCAGGGCCCCCGTAGTGAGCTAGGGGGAGGGTGTTGAATTTCTCATGTAGTGGGATTAGGCATCTCGCGATGGAGTTTCAGCTCCACGGGCTAGGAGGACATCTTCGAAGAGTTGGAGAGCGCGGAGTTGGGGAGGAGGGAAACAGGAGACCCCTGGAGATTGCAATCTTATCCCAGATGTGGAGGACTGTTTTCGTAGGAGTGGCTATCTATGCATTACGGGGTCGAGTATGTCTCGAGAGCCAGGCCAGGTCCCACAGGGTCTACAAGTCACCGCGTGGTCCATATGAAACCAATGTTTTTTGCTTTCGCGAACAACGCCCCGGTCCCTGGGTAACATGAGAAGTTTATTAGAGAATCTCGGGCATCTCCTCCCACAGATAAAGGAGTTCAGGTTGTGTTGAATACGTAGGATATCCACGTGCGAAATAGTTGTGGGCAGGATTTGGAATAAATATGAGACTTCGGTAGGATGGACATATTGACCGCATTGAGACAGCGAAGCCTGGACATAGGAAGCGGTCTCCAAGTTTGTCTACATTCCGGCAAGTTAGCTTGAGACCACAAGGACAGGGATGGGGTCAAGTTCAGACCTAAGTAGCGGAGCGAGTGGGGAGCCTATTGAAAGGGGGTAATTGATTATAGGTCGAGTACATCCGGTGGGGGGATCGATAGATTCAGTGCCTGGGATTTGGCCATATTAATTTTGAATCCCAAGAGCTTCTCAAAGGATCGAAGAATAGATACTAGTGCAGGCAGTGAGGTCCAAGGAGTGGTCGGTGGAAGCAGAAGGTCATCCGTAAATAGAGCAACCTTGTGTTCAAGGCTGCCAAAGGGGATGCCCTTGATATCTGTTGTCTGGCATATGGCTATCGTCAGTGGTTCCACTACCAGGGCGAAGAGCAGAAGGGAGAGTGGACAGCCTTGCCTGATGCCCCTTTGTATGCATATGGGTGGGGAGAGATGACTGTTAACTTGAATATGTGCTGTAGAGGCGGCGTAAGATGCCATGATCCAGGATATCATAGTTGGGCCTAAGCCGATTTTCTGCAGCAGAACTGCACGCAACATGACCCAACCAACCCAGTCGAAGGCTTTTTCACCATCTAAGGAGAGTAAGCATGCCAAAATGACCCAGCAGTGGACCTTCTCAACTAAGGGGGCTACCCAACATATGTTATCCGCGCCCTGTTGCTGAAGTATAAACCCAACTTGGACAGGATCAACCAGGCCAGGTAGATACGGCTCCAGACGATTCACCAGGATTTTATTATAAATCTTGGCATCAGTGTTTAGCAGGGCAATAGGGCAGTAAGAGGGGTCCTTTCCTGGTCTAGGGATTAGAACTATTTCCGACATAGACATGTTAGGGGTAAGGCCCGTGGTTTCAGAGAACGAGTTGAAGAGGCATAATAAGTGGTCTTGTAGATGGGGCAAGAACATGCAGTAGAATGAGACCGAAAGGCCATCTTGACCAAGGGGTTTGCCCACTGGAAGGTCTTTAAGTGCATGCTGCAGTTCGGCTAACGCAATTGGGGACTCTGGAAGTTGTGTATGGTAAGAGTCAAGGGGCGTCCACATGCAAGAGGTTAGTAAGGAGCTAATGTCATCCTGTGGGTGACTTTCCTTCTCATAGAGAGTAGTGTAGAAAGAGCGGAACGCCTGCTGCTTGTCACACTCGGAGGTAGCCCATGTACTGTCTATGTTTTTATTCTTTAAGATGTGGGTACGAGCTGCCCGGCAGTGGAGTCGGCGGGCCAGGATAGATCCCACTTTATCTCCTCCCTCATAATATCTCTGGTTTAACTCCAGTAGTGATCACTCCGCCTTGTTTGTCTAGTGGACCCTCAATTGGCTACGTAGTAAAGCCAACTGTTTCTTATGCTGTCTAGAGGGCGCTGAGTGGTCCAGCCTTTCCAGGGCCTTAATGTCCCTAGTTAAGTACAAGGGTGTCCCTGAAACAGGGAAAGGTGATCAGGTCAGTGGAATAACCTCCAATTGGAGTAAGTGCCCTCACACACCACGAGAGGTGTCATGCTTCATCATCTGGGCATGCTCATTGTTGGCCCAGCGCTGCAATGCCCGACGGGCACCCGCAAAGGGGCTCTTTGGCAGAGTTCTTTATTTGATAACGCCATTGGGTGAGTGAGGGTATTTGGACTGTGATAAGTAGTGTAATGAAGGGATGAAGGTGGTTAAAAAGATTTTGTGATGCTCGGTTTTACTAAACTTTATTGGTGGGGGTCACTAACATAATTAAAATCAGTGTAGCTCAAGTGGGATATAATGGTCCTATAGAGCATACGTGCTGTGAAAATGCTTGGTCAACATGTTTCTTGCCTCATCCAGTCCCTAAGGGGTCTAATGGCAATTCATCAGGACCGAGAGAGAATTTTTCTTTGTATCTTACACTACTGCAAGGCTGGTTCTTCAAGTAGTACTGGTAGATGGAGGTTCCAGCCCCGCTATGTCTAACAAGGTTTTGATTTACTTTGTTTCTTGGAACGACCTGAAAGAGAAGGGAAAGGTTGGGGAATAAAAGTGACAGCATAGCACATAGGACGGATAGGTATTATTTGTTAAAAAATTGGTAAAACGTATTTTGGTTTTTTTACCACATAGAAATTATTTCTCACCCAAGCACCCTCATGTCAATCTGGTTATGGGCGTTCGGCGATCATGAGGAGCCCCGCTGCAATATGTGGCCATCTATGTGAGAGGGTCTAGCCTGTATTGTGAGGGCAGTATCAATGTGTAAAAGCCAAAGAGGCTCAATGTTGTTTGTCTAGGCAATGTTTTTTATATTAAATTAACAATACCTTTATTATTGCAAAAACCTTTATTGTTCCAAAAGCTAGTTTTTGGCGATTTTTCACAAATTTACTAAAATTTGTTATCATGAGCAGGACAGTGAAATCACTGTATTACGATACATTCTTTTTTGCAAATATTGAGTAGAACACTCACCCGATATGTAGTAGGTCTAAGGCATACAGGAATATTTTTCCGAGCAAGTAGCTCACTCATGACCTGGATATGGAGGAGCAAAGCGGGATCATTTTAAAAGATCACACTGACGCTTATCGCTGGTCTTGTTTGCGGTCCTAGTGATCAATACTCACTGGTTCTGGCATGGTGAGTAGCCCTTCACCTAATATCTCTAGCCAGACTGATTTCCACCAGCGAGCCTCCCGGGTACGGGCGATTACAATTGAGGTAATAACCATTTGAGTAGTTGCCTTAAAGGCATCCCATAGGATAGGTCATGGGGTCTCGGGTACAGCGTGTGCTTCAAAATAGGCTGAGATCTCCAGACTGATCTCGTCAACGTTAACCGGGTCATGTAGGATGTGGGGGAGAAGCCGCCAGCGGGGAGGGGAGCATGGTGCAGGGCTTCGGTATCGTAGCACCATCTCCAAGTGGGCATGAGATGGAGATGTCTGAGATATGCGCCAACTCCAAGATTCGTGATAGCGAGTGTGAGAGAAAGAAGTAATCAATACGTGAATATGAGCAGTGAACATGTGAAAAGAAAGAATAGTCCAGGGTGTCTGGAAATTTGTACTGCCATTCGTCTGTGAGGCCCAGGTCGCTGAAGTCCCTCTTCAAAGCAGCAGACATTGCCCCCGTGCCCTGGAAGGAAGCAGTGCTGTGGTCTGGTTCAGGACCCCAGACCAGGTTAAAATCTCCTCCCATGATTAGGCGCTCCTCTACCCGTGATACCTGTTCTTTCAGTAGGTTTCTAAGGTATGTATCCCGTGACTGGTTGGGCGCGTACAAGTTGAGCAGGGTGAGAGGCTGTGCATCTTGCTGAACCCTGATTTTAATATAATGAATTTCCCTGTCCCGTACCACCCGCGTTCCCTTTGAGCAGAATCTTGCTTTACATAGGATTGCAACCCCGGCCGTCTTGGTTGGGGAGGATGCCCAATATTGAGTTGGGTATTTTGGGTAGGCCATGCATTGTGTATCAGACTGTAAAAGGTGTGTTTCTTGTAAATAAATGACGTCCAGGTCATGTATGAGTAGGTAGTGCCAGATCTTGTGTCGCTTATTAGGGGGGTAAAGTCCATTCACATTGAAGGAGAGAAATTTTATGTATGGCATTATTCAAAGCAACTACAAGTCAAATAGGGCTTTCAAACAAAGCACAATGTCTGGTCTACTCCCGTACATGGACTTAACACTGTTAAGCTTCTCTCAATAATGAATTTTGTTTTACTATGTATTATTTTTTATTGTGATAAAAGATTGTTATAGTTTTAATTAACTAAACAATACATTTTGAATAGTTGGTATTCAAAGCAAGGGGGTCAACTGCTATGGGGAGCGAGTGTAAAAAGGTGGACATCCCAGGTATGGAAGGGTCCAGGCCCAAAAGTCTTGGTGGGCATGTGTGGTGGTCGAAGAGAGTGCCCCTATTCCCAGGGGGTGGACCGTAGGTGGGGTGAAGGAAAGATGTCAAGGTGCTGTGCTGGCATTTGTGGTGAGTAACAGTCCTCTCCTAGTGTTGAGCAGATCTAGGGAGGAGCCCAGAAATTCCCCACCTCCGGGGGGGCGTGGCCTGCCGGCAACCAAGATGGCCGTACTTGGTTAGAGCTCCTCAACTGATAGATCAACCCCCCACACATCCATCACAATTATCCGGACATAGCCCAGTATCGAGGCTACCCAGGTGATCCTATGCCCCCCGGGCGGCACTGAGCCCGAAATCGCGATCTCTGGACGTTCCGGGATCGTGAAATACCGAGTTGACGGCGTCCCGTTGAGGGCGTTGTGTGAGCCCCGAGGACTTCAGGAACTGTAGCGGGAGGCCCGGGAGCTGAAACGGGCCTGATTCCGGTGGCCAGATGTCAGATTGTGCCTCCTCCTTGCTGCCCTGTGATCGGGGGCATAGCACGGGACTGTGGCAGAGTCCTGGCCGAGTGGCTGACTGAGCCGACTACAAGAGGGAACCCCTGCAGGCACAGACCGGGAAACTGGTGGAGTGCGGCTCCTGGCTCCGGTTGAAGGCGTGAGAGTCACGGTGCACAGGAGAGGAGCTGCAGGACTTTCCGCTCCCTGCCATAACACAGTGCTGGGGCGGGTGGGAAGACCGGCAGCTTGCTCGACGTGGCGTTGAGAATAGTGATACTTCCTGCGTTCCGGGTAGGCCTCCACGGCTGGAGGTCTACCAGGATTATAGTGTAAGGTCTGTGCGGGGACGCAAAATCTGTTTTGTGAAAGCCTGGCCGAGACTTTTGCTGCGGGGCTTCACAGAGGAGCTGCCATTTTGAAGTAAGGTGAAAACAAAGAGAGCAAGGCATGCTACTGTTTAGTGGATCACTACAAACAACAGGGGAACCCTACTCACAAGGAACCAGGGTATTAAGTTATATACAAAGAAACAGTGGTTCCAGTGGATAATAAGGAGATAATTTAAACAATAAATCTGCACAATCGCAATAAGTCTGTAAGGACTAATAATGTCAGGAGGCAAAAAGAATTCTCTACACAGTATATTCAAGATGATATTTTATAGAAAAACAGCAATAAGTGTATACACTTCTTTAAATCAAAAGCGCAAAACTTTGTGCATAGTCTCCCCAAGTGAAACATGGAACCAAAAAGTGACTATACATTGTGAAACAAGCACATTTTTAGTACAGGGTTTCCATAAATTTATGAAGAACGGCCATTTAAATGCATTTTGACAACAGTCCACATATACAATGATGCAGGCTGGGTAATGGTCCGTCCTATGTACTGGTCGACGGCGTTTTCGACCCTTCTGCAAATGTAGGGTCTCTTCAGGACTAGCAATGTAGGGACATCTAGAATAAATTAATAGGAATTAGCAAAAGGCCCATATACCGGCACAGATGCGAGAAACTAAAAAAAAGGACTTGAATATGCACTAATTACCTGGATTGTAGAAAGGAGCGCAATCTTAGTGACGGTGTGGTGTCTTGGTGAAAAGTGAAAAAAGAAAAGAACAAGGAATAATATTGCCGCGTGAATAACTAATGGCAATTGATTGAATTACTGAGCGCAATAGCCATAGTACGCCGTATAAATAATAAAGATACCTCACGTGATGGAGCGCTGGCTCTACGATGATGTGTATATGTCAATGGTATCTTCAAAATTCTTGCTATCGCTGTGATGCTCAGTCTTCCGTTAAAGAGCTCCACTCAATGTAGCCACATATTCACAATTAGTGGAATCGCAATAGGATAACTGTGAAAGTTAAAGAATTGTGTGAGGGAAAGCAATTAAAATCGAGGGGAATTAGGGCTGACGCAGTGCCTATATCGCGTTGTCACTTACTTTGTACAATGCGAGCAGACAAATCTCCGCAAGTAACGCTTGTAATTCCCTGGATCTGGGTTTGTTCCTGGTGCGATGACCACGAGTGACTGCGCTGCTGCGTTAATATACAAGAAGTCCCGCCTATCGGTCGGCAGTTCGAACAATGGAGCGCCGAAATTGTGAGCGATCTATTGCTCAGGGTGCCCCGAGAATAAAAACAGAAGACAGACTAGTGCCTAGACGGCGATAATGCAGAACAATGCTCTAAATGCTATAATTGCATTTTCTAACGTGAATTAAAGTAAATGTATTACTCTTTGCGTATACTAAGGGAGAAAAACGCAACAATAAGCATTAGATAGCTCTGTCTAATCAGAGCAAAATTACAATGTGTACATAGTGTCACAGCTCCTTAGTAGGTACGTTACATTTCTGTGTACTACATGATGTCTGTCATACACCCTCATATAAGGGATATTTGCTCACATTCTATAAACCCTCATTACTACAAAGTACAAACAATAATGAAATTTGTGTTATACATACTTTTATATCGATATGAAGGATACCTAGATAAAAACCGGTTTCACTAACATCGGCTGCATACATGTGGCGTCTGTGCTGTTATCTTTGAAATATAAACAAAATGGTGATTTATGACTGTTGGTAGGGGCATTGGTTACAGAAATGTTCTATAATGGGTGACGAAATAGATGGTGCTCTTTTCATTCATTAGTCTCAGTGTAAGGTGGTGACATAGCCTCTCCATTCCTCAACGGAATTTAGGCCCTGTTCGATTCAATTAATCCTATCTATCCATCTGCATTCATTGCGTTGCAGTATGTTTGTAATATCTCCTCCTCTCTCTGGTAGGCAGGCGATATCAATCACCTGCCATCTGAAATCATTGGCAGTATGATTTTTCTCCATGTAATGGGAGACCAGGGGAGCATTGGGAACAGATCTTCGAATGCGGCGCCGATGTTGGCCAATCATCGCTTTGATAGGTTGTTGAGTCTGGCCTATGTATGAGAGGTTACAAGGACACCAGATACAGTATACCACATTTTTTGTGTTGCAATTGGAAAAACTTTCTAACGTGTATTTGAGATTGCCATGCTCAAAGGTGGAAGTATTGAATGTGAATTCACAGGACACACAGTTGCCACATTTATGGTGTCCTTTAATTTTTGATAAACCCCATGCATTAATAAGAGTGTTGGGTGAATTCGTTTTTTTATCAGTGGCAGATCTTACAAGGTGGTCTTTTATATTTTTCCCTCTCTTATAGGCAAAAAGTGGTGTATCAAAAGCCGGATCTATACTTCTGATGATATTCCAATTGCTTACTATGAGGTTACACACTTGATTTGTATGTGTTCCAAAAGTGGTAACACATTCTATTTTGTCTATGTCTGGTTTCTCTTTGGTCTTCAATAGTTCTTCCCTTGGACAATACCCGGCTCGTTTGAGTGATCTTTTTACAAGTCTGTTTGGGTAGCCTCTGTTGACTAGTTTTGTTTTGAGTATTTCCGCCTCTCTCATATAGTCTGCTTTGTGAGTACAGTTGCGGCGGATTCTAAGAAACTGCCCAAATGGCAGACCGTCTCTCAAGGCTCGTGGATGGTGGCTACGATATGATAGCAGCGTGTTCCTTTCCGTGATCTTTCTATGAAGGGAGGTATAAAGTGCCCCATTTTCATGGTTGATATTAAGATCTAAAAATGCTATAGAGGATGGATGAACAGTAGATGTAAATGTAAGATGTGTTTGAACTGTGTTCAAATAGGTAACAAAGTTATTGAAATCTGTGACCGTGCTGCCTGTCCAAATAATAAAAATATCGTCAATGTATCGCTTCCAACATTTAATGTTGGAGCGATACATATTGTCATTATTAAGGGCAAATTTGTGCTCTACATGGTCCATGTAAATGTTCGCTAAATTTGGAGCAAAAATTGCTCCCATACTGGTGCTAGAACACTGTTGGTAATAGTGACCATCTGAAATGAAATAATTGCTCTGTAGAGCAATTCATAAGAGACTGATGATGAAGCTGGTAGGTACTTGTATAGGCCTAGGTCTTAATTCTAGGAGACTCTCTATTATCTCTATACTTTCTTTCTGAGGTATATTCGTATACAATGAACTGATGTCTAAAGTAGCTAATAGGTCACTGCCTAGATTAAATGGCATACCGTCTACTAGATTTATCATGTACATAGTATCTTTGACATATGTGTCCTGCAGAGGGACAAAATCTCTGATGAAATAGTTTATGTATGAGCCTAGGGGTTCCAACACGGAACCACAATCTGATAGTATCGGTCGACCTGGGGGATTAGTGGTACTCTTATGTATTTTTGGTTTAGTATAGAGGACCGGGGTCCTGGGATTCTCAGCATTAAGAAATTCAAATTCTTTTTTTGGTAATATACCCATCTTCTTTTGCCACTGTGGTGATTTGCAGAGTGTCTTTACAAATTTGAGGGAGAGGATTGCTACTTAACTTTCTATAATGTTTTTCTTCATTTATTTGTTTACGAATTTCTACCTCATAATCTTCACGGTTTTGCACAACAATACCACCCCCTTATCTGCAGGTTTCAGAATTATAGAATCATCACTTTTTAATGCCTGAAGAGCTTGACGCTCCAGTAATGTGATGTTGTATGGAGTATAGGATTTCTCAGTTTTCATGTTGTCAATTCCTTGTATAACCAATTTTTCGAAGGTTAATAATTCTGGTGGCATCATACCGTTAGTAGGATAGAAATTAGAAGGGGTTCTAAGTCCTGTACATGAGTCTTGAACAGAGGGTTCCTTATCTTTGAAAAATAGTTTCAACCTTATTTTCCTAAAAAATTGAAAAATCTCTGTTTTTAATGCAAAAAAAATTGTGTTTTCTGTGATCACAAAGGAAAGACCCTTACTGAGCAGCGATACTTCTGCTGATGACAGTATATGTTGAGATAGATTAAAAATGGGGATAATTTCTGATTGATTATTATTGAGTGTTAGTATGGCTGAGGGCCCCATTGATAATATTTCCTGCGAGTCTGTCTCTCTCCTGGATGTTGGTACCATGTTTTGGTTTTTGCTTTGCCTCCTCGATCTAAAAAAGGCTGACCAGGGTGATTGTCAGTACGAATGGGGCCCGCTTGAGCGTCTGAGTCTTCTGACCCTCCTGAGGATTTAGAGAATGTCACTGGTTGGTTCCTTCGAAATCTACCCCAAGTATTCTGTCTATTTTGATTTCCAATAGTTGAGTAATAGTCCTCTCTGAGATAAGGGTATGCCCTTTCTTTCGAATAATTTTTTATGTCTTTGGACACCTTGTCTGCTTTTTTCTTAAGCTCAAAGGAATTGAATTCTTCAATGGTTTTATTAAGTTTATCTAGTAGTGTTTTTGCTTCAGTTATGACGTCTCCACTTAGAAGTTCTTTTTCAAGTTCTTCAATCTCTTTTAATTCTGCCTTTGCGTGTTCTAACGCTGTCTCAACGCCTAACACCATCCAATGGCGTGAACAGGTGGTAGAGATATTACAAAATTTTCCCTTAAATTTAGGATCCTCTCTGAAGATTCCTGGAACGTTTCTAATTTGTAGCCCCTGTGGAATTATGCCTGCTTCCAGGTATTCTGTTAGCATCCGAGCATGAATCTCGGTTCTAACATGCTTCTTTTTTGCCTTTTCTAGTTTCTCCAGCAACTGTTGCCTAGGGTTAGTGTTTTTGCTAGAATATGTGGAAAAAAGGGAAGGTCCACTAGTTATCTTAGCAATATAATCTTCTGTGTAGAGAGGAGCTTCGTCCTCCGACATTATAGCCTTAAATAGAATGAAACCCTATTTACAGATAGGGTATGAAGAAAAAATCTGGTTAAACGATAGATCCCTCGCGGTGTAGCCACCACTTAAAAAGTCACTACAAACAACAGGGGAACCCTACTCACAAGGAACCAGGGTTTTAAGTTTTTTTTTTTTTAACAAACTTTATTGATGACTTCAACAGTTTGAAATGTAATAGCCATTCCACAGAGACAGTCTTTTGTCGTTATATTAAAGCATTATACATATGACTTATACTGGCTACATGTGACATTTCCTGAGCTAGAAAAGTGAGCATGAGAATGTCCAATGGCGTTGTTAACATCAATACAATTTGACCTGACAATGGAAATCTACAATAAATGACAACTACATTCCAATCAACAAGGAATCTTGGTTAAACCGTCCCCAGGGTATTAAGTTATATGCAAAGAAACAGTGGTTCCAGTGGATAATAAGGAGATAATTTAAGCAATAAATCTGCACAATCGCAATAAGTCTGTAAGGACTAATAATGTCAGGGGGCAAAAATAATTCTCTACACAGTATATTCAAGATGATATTTTATAGAAAAACAGCAATTAGTATATACACTTCTTTAAATCAAAAGCGCAAAACTTTGTGCATAGTGTCCCCAAGTGAAACATGGAACCAAAAAGTGACTATACATTGTGAAACAAACACATTTTTAGTACAGGGTTTCCATAAATTTATAAAGAACGGCCATTTAAATGCATTTTGACAACAGTCCACATATACAATGATGCAGACTGGGTAATGGTCCGTCCTATGTACTGGTCGACGGCGTTTCGACCCTTCTGCAAATGTAGGGTCTCTTCAGGACTAGCATTGTAGGGACATCTAGAATAAATTAATAGTAATTAGCAAAAGGCCCATATACCGGCACAGATGCGAGAAACTAAAAGAAGGACTTGAATATGCACTAATTACCTGAATTGTAAAAAGGAGCGCAATCTTAGTGAAGGTGTGGTGTCTTGGTGAAAAGTGAAAAAAGAAAAGAACTCACGTGAGGACCCAGCCGGGTTCTTCAATGGTGTGTTCAAGGAAAGGGAAACAAGGAATAATATTGCAGCGTGAATAACTAATGGCAATTGATTGAATTACAGAGCGTCACCCATTATAGAACGTTTCTGTAACCAATGCCCCTACCAACAGTCATATATCACCATTTTGTTTATATTTCAAAGATAACAGCACAGACGCCACATGTATGCAGCCGATGTTAGTGAAACTGTTTTTTATCTAGGTATCCTTCATATCGATATAAAAGCATGTATAACACAAATTTCATTATTGTTTGTACTTTGTAGTAATGAGGGTTCATAGAATGTGAGCAAATGTCCCTTATATGAGGGTGTATGACAGACATCATGTAGTAAATAGAAATGTAACGTACCTACTAAGGAGCTGTGACACTATGTACACATTGTAATTTTGCTCTGATTAGACAGAGCTATCTAATGCTTATTGTTGTGCTTTTCTCCCTTAGTATACGCAAAGAGTAATACATTTACTTTAATTCACGTTAGAAAATGCAATTATAGCATTTAGAGCATTTAGAGCATTGTTCTGCATTATCGCCGTCTAGGCACTAGTCTGTCTTCTGTTTTTATTCTCGCGGCACCCTGAGCAATAGATCGCTCACAATTTCGGCGCTCCATTGTTCGAACTGCCTACCGCTAGGCGGGACTTCTTGTATATTAACGCAGCAGCGCAGTCACTCGTGGTCATCGCACCAGGAACAAGAACCCAGATCCAGGGAATTACAAGCGTTACTCGCGGAGAATCGTCCGCTCGCATTGTACAAAGTAAGTGATAACGCGATATAGACACTGCGTCAGCCCTAATTCCCCTCGATTTTAATTGCTTTCTCTCACACAATTCTTTAACTTTCACAGTTATCCTATTGCGATTCCACTAATTGTGAATATGTGGCTTCATTGAGTGGAGCTCTTTAACGGAAGACTGAGCATCACAGCGATAGCAAGAATTTTGAAGATAACATTGACATATACACATCATCGTAGAGCCAGCGCTCCATCACGTGAGGTATCTTTATTATTTATACGGAGTACTTTGGCTATTGCGCTCAGTAATTCAATCAATTGCCATTAGTTATTCACGCGGCAATATTATTCCTTGTTTCCCTTTCCTTGAACACACCATTGAAGAACTCGGCTGGGTCCTCACGTGAGTTCTTTTCTTTTTTCACTTTTCACCAAGACACCACACCTTCACTAAGATTGCGCTCCTTTTTACAATCCAGGTAATTAGTGGATATTCAAGTCCTTTTTTTTAGTTTCTCGCATCTGTGCCGGTATATGGGCCTTTTGCTAATTCCTATTAATTTATTCTAGATGTCCCTACATTGCTAGTCCTGAAGAGACCCTACATTTGCAGAAGGGTCGAAACGCCGTCGACCAGTACATAGGACGGACCATTACCCAGCCTGCATCATTGTGTATGTGGACTGTTGTCAAAATGCATTTAAATGGCCTTTCTTCATAAATTTATGGAAACCCTGTGCTAAAAATGTGTTTGTTTCACAATGTATAGTCACTTTTTGGTTCCATGTTTCACTTGGGGACACTATGCACAAAGTTTTGCGCTTTTGATTTAAAGAAGTGTATATACTAATTGCTGTTTTTCTATAAAATATCATCTTGAATATACTGTGTAGAGAATTCTTTTTGCCCCCTGACATTATTAGTCCTCACAGACTTATTGCGATTGTGCAGATTTATTGCTTAAATTATCTCCTTATTATCCACTGGAACCACTGTTTCTTTGTATATAACTGTTTAGTGGATGGCACTTGAATGAAGGGAGTGCTCAATTGACTAATGCAGTAAGGATTAACTCCTCTACCTGGGTAGCAACACTGTTTTGGGCTCCTCACGACTTGTCGCATCTGCGCAAATGGCGATGCTAAAAGGACAAAAACAAATGCACCAGACTTAACTGGATACATTTGCGCAGTCTAGGACAGAACAAGTGGAGGAGAAACACGAAGGACAGGATGGGAAGCAGCAGGTGGGAGAAGGCGCCCGACTTTTCAAGACATTATGGAGGCCATACAAGGGATGCGCACAACCCTGGAACATAAAATAGACACGGTCACCACGGAAGTGACGCTGATGCGGGCAGACCTGCGCAATATGTGTGACAGAGTGAGGGCCAGGTAGGAGTCGGTCTCTACCCTCCAATCCTCCACAAAGGAGCTGGAGCACACGGTGAAGAAACTTCAGGTGACAACGATGGACCTTGAAAACAAGCTTGAAGATTATGAAGGGCACGCCCGTAGAAATAATGTCTGCATTTTGGGGTACCAGAACGGGCGGAGGGACTGGCCATGGACTTTTTCGTTGAAGATTTGGTACAGAACCACCTTCAGCCCCGCTCACTCTCCCAATATTTTCCTGTTGAACAGGCCCACAGGGTGCTAGGGGGGACCTTAGAAGCCAGGTGCGCCTCCATGTCTTAGCAATTATAGGGACAGAGACATAATTCTCCAGATGGCACGAGCGGCTCCCCCACTGAAATTCAAAAACTCCACAATCACCTTCTTTCTGGACTTTACAGTCAAGGTCCAGAAAATGCGAAGATCCTTTTAAGAGGTGAAACGAGCTCCGCGGGAGAAAAACATAAAATATGTAATGCTTTTTCCAGCCAAGCTGAGGATGACGGCCAAGGGGAGGTCCTGGTTTTTCCTGTCCCCAGAAGAGACTTGGGAATAGCTGGAGGGGTGGAGAACCTCTGGAGCCCCAAGATCGACCTCACAATGGTCAACGCAAATGCAGGACTCTAGACTCGATGCTCGAGGATCCAAAGAAGGCCTGAAGTAGGACCTGGGAGTGGGTGGCACTGTTTAATAGAGGAAAGGGCCATGAGATATCGCCTGTAATGGGTAAGTTTGATGGGTTGGTTGGGAGGTAGGTGTGGGTATCCCAAAATGAGAATAACAACTGTGAAACATTCTATGTATAGTCGAGGTGCAGATAGTTGGTAATCCTGGTCTTTGAATATGTTTGGATATGGATGGGCTTAATTATATTCTATTGCGTGACCTCCTCTCCCAAAGTTTTGTCCTGAATTTTGACCTCCTGTCCTGAATTTTTGTCCTGAATTTTGACCCTTTGTCCTGAATTTTTACACTCACCATCCTAAATTTGCACTCATGCCAGTTGGTCACCCTGTCCCTAGTAGCAATGTGAGTGACCAAGCCAAAACAAATGAATGCAATTGTCATATATCTGGCATGCTGGCCAGCTGCATGACATTCAGTTTTGTGTTGATTCAGGCAATATAAAATAGTGACTTTCAATAATATGATCTATGAAAAGTTATTTATAAAGCGTGCTACCACTGAGCTATTATAGGGGCTCATTACGATGGTGGGCGGACCTGAGTCTGCCCGCCATCGTTGCCGTATTTGGGAACGCCCGCCAGACATGCGGCGGTCCCACCACTCCAATAAGGATGTGCCCGCCACACTGGCGGGCGTACCCAGGGCCTTTATCATTGCGGACGGTGCTGCTGGCTGCAGCACCGTACGCAATGCCAAAGTGCCATGCTGTGCATTTCCCTGTACTGCGTGGCAGGCACCATGCGGTGCCATGGTGCCTGCCATGCAGTACAGGGAAATGCAGGGGGTACCATGGGTACCCACTAGTGCACAGTTACCTCCCCCCCACACAAGTGGGGCCTGCTACGGGCCCCCAAATCCGTTTCCGCCAGTCTATTCACGGTGGGATGTCCGCCGCAAAAAGATAGGCGGAAAGAGATATAGTAATCACTACGGCAGTGCTGCAGTGTTGGCCCATTGTTTAGTTCCTCATGGCGGGCAGAAAAGGGCCGCCTTGCGGAACCGTGGCGGATGGTCTTTCCGTCCGCTCCGGACAGATTGGGATTTCCACCGCCATCTTAATTCGGTGGTGGGGAAATCGGGCTCAGATGACGGAAGGACTGGCACCGCATGGCTGGCGGTGGCGGTCCTTCCGGCATCGTAATGACCCCCTTGGTGCTCTACGTTATGGCACAATTAGTTTATTCTTCAGCGGGGCTTTGCAGTATTGATTGATTGCAAATGTCATTTACCTGCAATGATTATGTAACTGTTTTTTACCCGCAATGATTAAACAGACATGTTTTTAAACGCTTTCTGAATTTTGGTAAATTTGGTTCAGCACCAAGATGAACAGGAAGACTGTTCTAGAGTAATTAACAGAGGCAACATAAAATAATGTATTACCTACCTGACTGATTTGGTCTCAGGAATACAAAGTATACATTGGTGGCTGGATTGTAGCTTACAGGTCAGGGAGTGCTATTTAAATTTGTCATCCAGAAATTCTGAGATTATTTGTTTGATAATTAAAGGGGAGCTAAACGAAAACCTGAATTTTATGCACAAAACAACAGAAATATCAGGCTGTGTGTGGCAGATCACAGGTGGTGAGGCATCGTCTCAACTCACCTGTGGACGAGCCACCACAGAAAATAGACGGGACTGCTTCCATTGCATTATACGTACCAGAGGAAGGACGTATGTGAACATCTGGCAACCTAAAATATAATTTAACCTAATAAAGATGTAACCTCTACACAATTCCATGTGATTTACACAATATTCAGCCTACTTTTTTGTTTTACAAATAAATATTTATGTTGCTTTTTGTAAAAGCATGAAACACATATAGAGGTTTACTTACAGCTATGGGCTAGAGATTTCTACTCCTAAATATTATTTGGGATTTTTTTTTGAAGAGAGAATGAAGAATATCTAAAGGTAATACTGAATTTAAGAGTAAAGAACGACAGCCTATTTGAACATAAGCATATACCAGGGGGAATTATCTCTAGTTCTGCATGCACAGTCTGTTTTATGTATTGAACCTTTGTGCACGATTGCCTTTTGCAATGCTATTTTTATTTGCATAGCTACAATAGTCAGACTGCTCATACAGTCGATGTAGATATTTCTTTATTCCAAATGACAATAGCGTTATGATCCCAACTACTTTGTTTATGGCTAATTTTCTTTCCTAGTGTGTAACACATTTTTGGAGAAGTTTTACAACTCGCTGAAAGAAAAGAATATTGACTTTACTCCAAGCACTATAGAAAGTCATTTGATGCATACATGCAGCTACACCAAAGGAAAAGATAACCGGCTGGTATGGTTCTTAGTTTTCGTTTATTCGTTTTGTCCAGTTGTAAAACTGTTGCTTGTTTTTGTGCTCTCCCTTTGGGAGAAATATATGTATTTCAAAAATGATAATGGGTGTTTAATTCCTCGGTATTCCTACTGACATTTTGTTACCAAATGAGTCTGTGCATTGTATGTTATTTCACAAAACACATCCAGAAAAAAACCCTCGGTAAGAAAAGATTATCTAAATAATGACTACCATCGATCGCCAGGGGGACTTCGGAAAGAGATCTTCAGATGTTGTATCTGTCCTGGGATACTGGGAAGAGCAGGATCCACAGAGGCAAGGCATGCTGAGCTGGGTTAGATGATTTAAATACTTTCAATATCACCTAGGTCTGGGTAGAACCCTGTAGTGATCACGCTGCAGACAGTTTAGATGTAGCAGATAGATTTAATGTCTGTCTGTCTCCACAGCCTCCAGGAAACAACTGATCAACCTGCACATTCAAAGTATAACATTCTATCACCATGGCACTGACATCACAGTGACCATGGAGTAGCACATGCAGGTAGTACAATAGACAATATACATATGGAAGATTACTACAACATCTCCCTTCTCTCGAGAAATCATAAACCAAAAGGAAACATAAAACATGTGGAAATAATAACTTAACAAAACTAAAACACAAAACAAACCATACGAAAAACATAACCCACACAACACCATAGTTCAAAACACAAAAAATGAATCACTTGCCCTACTGCTTTTCCACCCAAACTAACACTAGAGATCTAGACGATTGGGTGGAACACTAGTCCTAAGGCTTCTTCGTGGAGGAACATATTTCATAACCGATGACTCCTCCCCCACCTGTGGTTGAACCTGACTCAAATCATCTGAACCTAAACCCAACCGTGTTACCACTTTCATTGGAACCTTATAAACTCTAGAAAGATTCCACCAATTTTTCCCATTCACTCTAATGGCAAAACGTGACACTGCGTCCACTTTAACTGGCGAACCAAACTTGGATAGACCTTTGGGAGTATGCAAAGGGGATTTAATCCTAACCCAATCCCCAATCTTAATCCTAGGATTAAAACAAACTCCAGGATCCCTTCCAGATTCAACAACAGAACCACGTACCTCAGATTCAACAACAGAACCACCAGCACTTCCCTTGTTGCCCCCACTTCCACAATTCTTGGACAACACTTCCCACTTTTTCATCCAAGCTGGACACATATAAAAAGAAGCCTCCCTCCCTCGTAATAAAGAGAAGGGACTAGATCCAGTTGAAGGGTTGGGAGTCGTTCGATGAGCCCACAACATGCTCTGTACAGCCTCCGTAATGTCCACCTTACCCGATACTGCCCATTGAATACATTCCACCAACACTCTGTTATTGCGTTCAATGAACCCATTGGCTTGAGGATGATATAAAGCCACACGTCGATGGGAAATACCAGACTGAGACAAAAAATCAGACATCTCCTTTGATGTAAATTGTACCCCATTATCAGAAATTATTTCCTTAGGAAATCCTTCTCTACCAAAAAGAGCCTGAAGAAACTTAATAACCTCTTTGGAATTTGGATCCGACATAAAGTGCACATCCCACCATTTGCTGAAATAATCAGCTACCACCAGGGCATACTTATATTTATTTGGCAAAATGGTGAAAGGACCAACAAAATCTATGGCCAATCTTAGCCAAGGACCCTCAGGCCTGTCAATATGTTGTACCGGCGGTGATGTCACTTTTATCACTTTGTCACTAGTACAACACGTCAAACACGTTTCTACAACATCATTTATTTGTTGATCCATGGAAGGCCACCAATAAACCACCCTGATCCTTCTTTTGGTGTAGGTCTGACCCAAATGTCCTTCATGGCCATACTCAATTATACGATTCCTGACAGACACCGGGGGCACAAACTTGTCTCCCCGCATGATCATACCACCTTCTTCTACTGAAAGTTCATCAGCAACTTTTGCAAAAGGATGAAGATCAGCCTCTAGGTGTTTTTCCTTAGGCCACCCTGACACTATAAGTTCTTTTACTCTCTTGAGAAGACTATCAGACTTTATCCCCCGAAACCAATCATTTTCAGAAAAAGTACCAATACAACAAGCATCAACAGCTGCGATGATACACTCATCCATTACGTCTAGATCATATTCATTATTTTTTAAAGGTAAGGGTGATCTCGACAAATAGTCAGCCCTTGTGTTCTTGCCACCTGAAATATGCGCAACCCGAAAGTTATACTGCAACAATTTCGCACTCAACCTAGCAATCCTAGGCGTGTGATCTTTCACCACTTTTCCTTCCAAAATAGGAATCAATGGTTTATGGTCCGTCAGTAGTCTAAACGTTTTCCCCCATATAAAACACTTAAAACGTTCGACCGCCCAGCAACACGCCAACAATTCACGCTCAATGACTGAATAATTCTTTTCACTTGGTCTTAAAGCCCTGGACGCAAACCCCACAGTGAACTCCTTCCCTTCTTTGACCTGAGAAATCATGCCACCCAAGCCATCAAGACTAGCATCCACCGATACTGTACATTGCAACAACGGATCAAAAGGGGTAAGAATTTGACAAGTAGCTAATTCTTTTTTTACTCGTTCGAACTCAATCTGACACTCAGCACTCCAACAAAAAACAGTCTTTTTCTTCAATAGTTCCCTCATGTTGACCGTTTTCCCTGCAAAATTTGAAATAAACTTGGCATAGAACTCACACATCCCCAAAAACGAAGAAACCTGATCTCTAGATTCAGGACAAGGTGCATTAGATATTGCGTCAATCAAACCCTCTCTAGGAACTATACCCTCGCCTGAAATACAATGACCCAAATATTCTACTGATTGCACACCAAACGTACATTTGAGCTTATTCGCTACTATCCCTTTGGTTTCTAACCGCTTTAAAACCCTACACACATTCTCATCATGTTCAATCTTGTCTTTACCAGCCACCAAAATATCATCCTGAAACACTACTGTGTTTGGAACTCCATCCAGTACTTTCTCCATAACCCGTTGAAAAACGGCCGCCGCCGAAGCCAACCCAAAAGGCATCCTTCGGAACTGAAAGGTCCCAACTGGAGATACAAAAGCAGTTAGATGTTTGGAGTTCTGATCTAGTTCAATTTGGTGATAAGCCGACGCTAAGTCTATCTTGGAAAACCACTTAGCTCCAGCAAACTTAGAGAGAATATCATCAATGCGCGGTAGAGGATGAGAATCCACCCAAATCTCTCTATTGAGACTGCGCAGGTCAATGCAGACCCTGAGACTGCCATTTTTCTTCCTGGCTACAACCAAAGGACTCAACCACAAAGACGACTCAATAGGTTCAATAACCCCATTCTCGCACATCCTTTTGAGCTCGAGAGACAGGTCGTCTCTGATGCTAAACGGGACATTGCGTAACCTATGCTTCACTGGTAAAGCACCATCTTTCACTTTAATTGCATGCCTGAATCCTGTGATGCATCCCAACTTATCACTGAAGACTTTTGGGAACATACCCAACCAAGGACCGAAACCCAGATCTTTAGGCTCATCATGCACAATAGAAACTTGCTCAAGAGTACCTGGTCTGAGCGTCATTCTGAACAACCCCTGATGGTACCACCCCAGAATGTTCAGCCCTTTTTTGGCCACATAAACCTTCCCTTGAATGCATTTGTCCTCGAAAACCAACGAAGCATCAAAAAATCCTTTCAAATCAATACGTCTACCCTCATACGAGACGGGGCTTCTATCCGGTGGATTCAGAGGCTTATCTCCCCAAACTTCCTCGAAAAGTTCCTCAGTTATCATAGTCATTCTTGCCCCTGAATCAACCAGCAATTTTAGACACTTACCATCAACCAAAATATCAACCACTGGATCAACACAATCTTCCAAATCATCCTTCACAACCACCACAAAATCTGTTAAGGAACCGATAACCTCCTCACAAGCATCCTGTCTCGTACCTTCTGCATAAACTGCGTTTACATTCCCACGAGAGATACACATTTTTGCAAAATGACCTGGTTTCCCACATTTGCGACACATAGCATTCTTGGCTGGACATACCCGTGCATCAGGAAAATGCGAAGGGAAACCACACTTATTACACACGTTCCTCGCATAAGTGTTTTTTTTTCCTAACTTGCTCGAAGATGATTTATTCTGAGGAAATCTAAGACCCCTCTGATCATAACTAACTTTGCTCTTATCAGTGTTCTCTTTCAAATCTTTTGATCCTTTGTCTTCATTGACTTCTTTTACTACACTGACTGTACTTTTCTCAGGTTTAAGTTCATTAGACGATTTCTCAGACAATTCTATACTCTTCACAATACTAATTGTCTCTTCAAGAGAAGGATTCTTTAGTGTGAGTAGTTTCTGTTGTACTTTTTTTTCACGACAATGAACTACAATTTGATCACGTATAAGCTGTGAACAAAAATGTTCAAATTCACACTCAGACGCTAAAATGCGTAATGCTGCTACATAAGAAACAATACTCTCTCCACTTCCTTGTACCCTGGTAAAGAACTTATGTCTGGATACAACTAAGCTGCTTTCTACGTCAAACTGTATTTCTAACATTTTTAAAGCTTGATCGTATTCATTCAAAACCTCTTCACCTACTACTGCAGGTATATGGGGTAAGTGTTCAAGTACAGCTTGACCTTCAAATCCTAAATTGTGTTCCAAAATAAATCTCTTCCTCTCAGCACTGAATCTCGATCCCCCAATTGCCCCAAGATACTTTTCAAAAGCTCTGTGCCAAATTTTCCACTTAACCGGAGGATCTCCTGGAAGCTGTAAGAAAGGAGGTGGAGCTTGTACATTTTGCATATTGCCTTATTCCAAAACACACACAAATATACTATAGTGAATTTGAAACTCTAAAACCAAAACACTGTATGGCTAGAAACAGGCTATATATGACGATCCAAAACATTCCTCCCCTTTTTTCTTAAATTATAAGATCGCTTGCACATATGTAGGATAATATCAGGATTCAAATTCACTCTAGCGTGACTTTAGTGTGACACAGTCTTTTCTAAAAAAAACGTTAAAAATGGTCCAACTACTTGCTCCCGATTCTGCACCAAAATGTCAAAAAACAAAATAAAGAGAGAATATCAATAACAATGTTTAGGCACTTCCCAACTGCAGTCTAGTAGAAAACGAGTTCCTCACCGGTGGTAACACTTGGCAATACAAAATATACAGAATGTCGATGTGTAATTAACTCCACAACGAACTAGAGTTACACTTCTATATGTGGTGACACTCGACGCAACGAGGGATACTGCAGGTCCCTCTAAATCGGTGACACTTGACACTCGACGAATAGTCGACAGACAAAGGATACAGCAGGTCTCTCTCAGTCGGTAATGCTTGGCGCTTGACACTCGACAAAAAAAACGAATAGTCAACTCACAAAGGATACAGCAGGTCTCTCTCAGTCGGTAAGGCTTGACGTTTGACACTCGACGAAGAGTTCCCCTCGCACCTTCGCGCATGCGCCGTCCAAGAACACAACTTGCGTTCGTCAGGTACCACTGAATCTTGACCTACGTTCCAGCACGTCACCCTCGCTGACTCCTAACGTGTGTTCTGATACGTCATCAGCGTCGATGAACAGGAAGACCCTTTGACCTACGTTCCAGCACGTCACCTTCGCTGACTCCTAGCGTACGTTCTGATACGTCATCATTCCTCCCTGGAAGGGAAGAAATCCACTCCCAGGAACCAAACGGGAAAGGAAAGAAAACTCACGCAGGACTGCTCGGAGCGTCCAGATGACCGCTGCCACAGGTGAAAAGACGATTCATCGGGATACGAAGAAAAAAGGTAACACAACCACCTCTTTTTTCTAAAGATCTCCGTTTGTATTGAATCACAGAGAGTCCATGCGACTTCAAAATACTAGTTGAACCTTGTCGCTTGACACAACGTCGTCGTCCCTCTTGTCACGGACCTCTTTTGTGTTTTCAGAGTCATAATATACTTCTCATCGTCTTGACTTAGATGAAGATGACTTCAGAAAACACGAAGTTAAAACTGCTAACTTCACTAGGTAGACCCTAGTACGCGTGGGTGGAGACAGATGACTAAACTCGTCGCCAATTTTGTAGTGATCACGCTGCAGACAGTTTAGATGTAGCAGATAGATTTAATGTCTGTCTGTCTCCACAGCCTCCAGGAAACAACTGATCAACCTGCACATTCAAAGTATAACATTCCATCACCATGGCACTGACATCACAGTGACCATGGAGTAGCATATGCAGGTAGTACAATAGACAATATACATATGGAAGATTACTACAAACCCCTCCTACAAATCCATTCTTGCAAATATCTAGTTCCAAGATAGTGTTGTGTTTTTATGAGGCTTCATTTATGATCGCTTCAAACTGCTCACAGAACCTTAATTAGAGTTAGCCTAGGTGGCAGAATATTGTGATTCAATTGAATCATGGTAAAATTTAAGAAGATTTTCAGATGGACAAAAACGAATTTGAATTTAAGTTGACGGCAAAATCTTTGATCGGGCCGGCATTTTGTTGCCTTATTCTGTGTAGTGGGATTCAACAGAGACTAGCGTGTCAGTTACTTGATAGCTGTGTGGGTTTGGGGCTTCTCTGAACAGCTGAGGTTAGTCTTTGCTTATATCTGTCATGAGGCTCCCGCCAGCTGTGGGGGTAAAGCTGATTTCAGCTGACAGCAAAGCACCCCCCTGAGCTAAGAAACATCTACAACAAGGACACCAGATTTAGGCTCTCCAGATTTCATGTACTATTTGTTACACAATTTCCCAGTGCGTGAATTGTCGTTGTTAAACAGCTGTGCTAGGTTGTTGTGACTATTTCTTCTTTTCGCAGTGCTACTACCTGGGGGCAACAAGCGATGCCGCCACCAAAATCACAAGCGAAGTCACTCGTCCCATGAGCGCTCACGTGCCTGTGAGCAAGATCTGCGAGAAACTGAAAAAGAAAGACAGCCAAATCTGTGAGCTCAAATATGGTAAGGAACGGCATTGTCACTGCAATAAATAAATACGAGCGTTTAACTTTGCAATATTTAACAGTTTGGATAACTATACCACATGTACTGGGACGCAATGGGATTTTACAAGTATAAAAAGGTGCCACTACAAAGGCAGGGCATTTTCATATTTCAAAATGTATTATTTTAAAGTAGTTTTGTTGCAAGCAGTGGTTTGAGCTGTTTTCAGAAACCAAACCACTATTTAGGTAACCACAATTAACTAATTCCAGCCCAAAAATACACACCTGAGTAAACAAACACTGAACAGTTAGATGCTAAGAAAGCTTGCCTTCACAATATCGAAAGATCCTCAGAAAAAAAGAAAACCCTCTAATTCTCTTCTCTTGCGTTTTTGCCTTAACCTGGCTAACACAGACTCCTTTCCGTAGTCTCTCCTCCTCTTCGTGTCTTTCTTCTCCCATCATTCTTGGCTTGTTTGCCATTCTCCACATAATGGTAATCACAGAATTAGTACGGAACCTCAGGAAGAGGCACATAGGGTAGGGGCCTAGGACTGTTTGTAATATTTATTACATAAGCATAATCTTGTCTAGATTTCAGTAAGGGTGTGCTAAATTCGCGTAATTTGGTTTTGTGTGATTATGTGAAATTTGGCAAAATTTTATGAATTTACACATAATTACACAAAATACAAATTCATAATTTTGTGCTATATTTTTACCGTGAAATGCATTCATCCTTGCATCAATTTTAGGTACGAAGATTAATTTAAACAAAGCACCACTTTCAAATGCTGCTTGCGTTTCTTCCTGTGCATTTGCACAAAATTATTACTGCACATGGCACCATTCACTGAACTTTTTTTTACGAGAAATGGTACGTAATTACGCAAAGTGGAGTAATGATTAGGCCTGGGCTAAAATTCCGTTCCGGTCGCGGAAATTGTGATAATTTGACATTTTCACGTTCCGCGGAGAGCGCGAAAATGTCAAGATTTCCGCAATCCGCATTTTACCGGAAATTTTTTGCTTGCTTGCGCTGTAAAATAATACATTCTCGCGTGCGCGCGATCGCCTTACCTGAATCCCCGCGTTCGCAGACAAGTTTTCCCGATCCGGTCGCGTTCTCCATGAGATGTTGGATTGTTGGTAGCCATTTGCGCTGTCTCGCGACAGTTCGCGCCCGCAGTGACGTCATTAGTCACGCGAGCAAGTCTTTCTTCTCGCGATCATGCACCGCGAGACAAGTGAAAACAAGATGGCCGCGCCCGCGAGCAACCACATGGGTAAGTTGGCAAGCCGCGACCATGCAGAAAATACCGCGAACCGGCGGGAAAAAAACTTCCGCATCTTCACGATATTTCCACGTGTTCGTGGAGATTTTTAACATTTTCGTGATAATTTGCGAAAGTGAATTTCGCAAATTCCGCCCACCCCTAGTAATGATGTTATTCCAATTGGTTGTGCACAGAGCCAACCCACCAATGCCTGTGTGCAGAGAGTAGGGGGAGAGATTGGGTGCAGGGCATGCTGGAGGCCAGGCCCTGCAGCCCTTGACCCTGTTTCAGGCCAGGCCGCTCCCCCGCCGCATCAGCACACCCTGCTGGTGCCGTGTCCCTGCCCCTCCCTACTGCTGCTACTGCTGCTACTGCTGGAAGTTCGAGGCCCTCCTCCACCCACAGGCTCCCGCCTGCGCTTCATCCCTGGTGGCCCAGTGATGGGCTGTAAGTATTGTAAGTATTGCTCTGCCTGTTTCTGTCTGCTTTCTCTCTTTTTTTGCTCATTTGTGCTTGCTCTGTCCATCCAATTGTGTTCTGTCTGCTTTCACTCTCTCTGCTCATCTGTGCTTGTTTTCTGTCCATCTGATTGCGTTGTGTCCCTGTCTACCACGCTTTCTTTCCGTTTTTCGTGATCCCCCGTTGTGCTGCCTCTGCTCCCCTCTGCTTCCCCCCGAGTGAATAAAGTTGCCTCCTTGTCTTTTTTGCTTTTTTCGCCGTCCTTTCCTCCTTTCCCCGCCGCCCGCTTCCGGCTCTTTCCTGCCGCTGCGTCCCCTGCGTCCCTGCCCCCCTCCCTCCCATTGGCTCCCGCTACCCGCCTCCCAGCTGCTCCACCCTCCCTCCACCCCTTCTTAATGCAGGCCGCTGCGCGGCCGCGCCGCTGGCGCGCCAGTGGCAAGCCCGTCTGTGCCTGTCTGCGCCTGGACTGCACCCTGCGCCAGAACCCCTGGCCCCCGACAGGCCCACCATGCACGACGGACCTTCGACGCCACCACACTCCTCGCACTCGACACCGGCCGCTTGACTGCCTGCTACCAAGCCACCCCAGAGCGCACTCACGGACCATTCTCCTGCCGAAACTGCTGCTACACCAGGACCCTAACCACCGCCTCCCACACCAGCCCAGGAAACAACAAGGATCTCAAGTGCATCCTACTCAACACCCGCTCCGTACACAAGCACGCCATCGAACTCTGGGACCTCCTCGACTCAACAGCCCCAGATGTCGCGTTCCTGACGGAAACCTGGATGAACGCCTCCTCGGCCCCTGACATCGCCATTGCCATCCCGGACGGCTACAAAATCTTCCGGAGTGACCGTACCAACAAGCCGGAGGAGGAATCGCCATCATCCACAGGAATACCCTCAGAGTCACGTCCAGCACCGAAGAAACTCTCAGCACCGCCGAGCACCTACACTTCCAGATCCACACCGACCCCAAGACCACCCTCAGAGGAACACTCATCTACAGACCACCGGGTCCACGCCCACAATTCAACGAATCCATCGCCGACTTCGTCAGCACACATGTCCTCACCACCACAGACTACATCCTCCTGGGGGACATGAACTTCCACCTGGAGAACAACAACGACAACAACACCACCACCCTGCTCGACAACCTCTCCAACTTCAGACTGAAGCAACTAGTGAACACCCCGACTCACCACTCAGGTCACACGCTGGACCCCATCTTCTCCGCCAGCACCAACTTCACGGTCAGCCACACCACCACTCTCCACTGGACCGACCACCTATGCATCCACTTCTCCTACAAGAAACTCACCGCACACATCCAACCGCCGCAGATCCCCCGAAGATGCTGGAGCAAAGTCACCACTGACCAGCTGACTGCCGCCCTCGCCCTCGCCCAGGGCCCCCCGGCCAACGCCTCGGACACCAACACCGCCACCCAAAACCTCACACAGTGGATCAGCAACTGCGCCGACACCCTCGCCCCTATCAAGAACCCTCCGAACAAACACAACAGCAGGAGAACCACCTGGTTCACCACAGACCTCAAGGACTCCAAAAAATCCCGCTGAACTCTAGAGAAAGCCTGGCGCCAAGAACGGACTGCGGAAAACCTTGAGGCCCTTAAGACCGCCAAACGCAAACACCGCCAGCTCATCCGCATCGCCAAGAGAACGGCCTTCAGAGAGCGCATAGACAACAACGCACACAACAGCAAGGAGCTCTTCAGCATCATGAAGGAACTCTCCAACCCAAGCTCCAACTCCAATGACATCCCCCCCTCACAGGACCTCTGCGACTCCCTCGCGGCCTTCTTCCACTGCAAGATCGCCGACATACACGACAGCTTCGCAAACCAGACACCTCCACCAGCCGCAGAACCAACGCCCCTCACCGCCATCCTCAGTCGCTGGACCCTCGTCAACACCGAAGACGTCACCCAGATCATGAACACCATCCACTCTGGCTCTCCATCCGACCCCTGCCCTCACCACATCTTCAACAAAGCAGACACCATCATCGCATCCCACCTCCGAGACATCATCAACAGCTCCTTCGAATCTGCCACCTTCCCTGAGAGTTGGAAACACGCTGAAATCAACGCCCTCCTTAAGAAGCCGACAGCAGACCCCAAGGACCTCAAGAATTTCCAGCCCATCTCCCTGCTCCCCTTCCCGGCGAAGGTCACCGAGAAAGCAGTCAACAAGCAACTGACCAACTTCCTCGAAACCAATGGCTCCCTCGACCCATCCCAGTCTGGCTTCCGCAGCAACCACAATACCGAGACCACCCTCATCCCTGCCACCGACAAAATCAGAACCCTGCTCGACAACGGAGAAACCGCAGCCCTCATCCTCCTAGACCTCTCAGCTGCCTTCGACACGGTCTGCCACCGCACCCTAAAAACATGTCTCCTCAACACAGGGATCCAGGGAAAGGCCCTGGACTGGATCTCCTCCTTCCTCACCGACAGAACCCAGAGAGTCCGCCTACCCCCGTTCCACTCAGAGGCCACCAAGATCATCTACGGCGTACCCCAAGGCTCATCACTCAGCCCAACGCTCTTCAACAACTACATGAGCCCCCTCGCCGACATCGCCCGCGCACACGACCTCAACATCATCTCCTATGCCGACGACACCCAGCTGATTCTCTCCCTGACCAGAGACCCAGTCACCGCCAAATCCAACTTCCAAGAAGGAATGAGGGCCGTCGCCGAATGGATGAAGATCAGCCGCCTGAAACTGAACACAGACAAGACGGAGGTCCTCATCCTTGGACCATCCCCCTCCGCCTGGAACGACTCCTGGTGGCCTGCCGCCCTGGGCACAGCACCGACACCCACCGACCACGCATGCAACCTAGGGTACGTCCTGGACTCATCGCTCACTATGACCAAGCAAGTCAACGCCATCTCCTCCTCCTGCTTCAACACCCTCCGCATGCTACGAAAGATCTTCAAATGGATCCCCACGGAAACAAGAAGGACTGTCACCCAAGCCCTCGTCACAAGCCGGCTCGACTATGGCAACGCACTCTATGCAGGGACAACAGCCAAGCTACAGAAAAGACTGCAACGCATACAGAATGCCTCCGCACGCCTCATCCTGGACATCCCCCGCCACAGCCCCATCACCGCCCACTGAGAGACCTGCACTGGCTCCCTGTCAACAAGAGGATCACGTTCAAGCTCCTCACCCACGCACACAAAGCGTTCCACAATGCCGGACCCGAATACCTCAACAAACGCCTCTCGTTCTACGCCCCGACTCGCCAACTCCGCTCAGCCAGCCTCGCCCTCGCCACCGTACCATGCACCAGAAGAACAACAACAGGCGGCAGATCCTTCTCCTACCTCGCCGCCAAGACCTGGAACCCCCTCCCCACCCACTGACCCAAGATCTTCTCACCTTCAGGAGATACCTCAAGACCTGGCTGTTCGAGCAGTAGCAGCCCCCCCCCCCCCTCAGCGCCTTGAAACCCTCACGGGTGAATAGTGCGCTCTATAAATGTACTGATTGATTGCTGCCAACCCACTTGGTTTACGTCCAAAGGCATGGAACGCAGGGGCTGCCACCCACTGGGGGTTGTATGCCTGCAGGGAAATGATGCAGAGTCTGGCCAGAGGTCAGGCCCTGTGCAACCCGCAGGGGGATGGGCACACGGCCTGGTCCGAGGTTGGGCACCCGCAAGAATTTGGACGCCAGACCTGGCCAGATGCCAGACCCTGTGGCCAACACCGGCCAAAGGCCAGTCAATGCGGCCACTTCCCACGGACAAAGGTTTTGCGCAGTGGGCTGTTGGGCGCCCATAGGTGTATGAGCTCATGTTGCCTTAAGGGGTGGGTTGGGTGTATGCTGAACTTTGAATATGATATATAAAAAACACCGAAATTCACTGAAAAAACAAAGGTTAAAATTATGTTAGGTCTGGTAATAAGATTTTGGCTTATTAAAAAAAACCTATGACTTCTCAGAAAAAAACAAGGGTTAAAGTTATGTTATTGTTAAATGTTGAAATGAGATAAGAACTAATGTTTAAATAATGAAAAACACTGAAATTCATCAGGTATAGTTTAGAGAAAAAACTATAACTTACAACGCTGTCATGCACTGCTTACAACCTCACATATTACATCACTCATGGCATGGTAAATGACATTATTGATGACATCACTGATGACTTATCAAACAACAACATTCATTATACTGCTATTTACTTTACTTCATAATCCTTTACATCATTTAAAAAAAGATAGTAAACAACCTATAGTCATATGCCGCATGAAGTGATTGTGTCCACCTTTAGAATGGCAATAGCGTAAACCCTGGAAGGCAAGTGTGATTGTACATGTTGAAAGTTAAATGGTGCACTCTTTACAAATCAGTAAACTTTGGGGTGCAAGCAGTACACCATGTTAAACAAGGTAAAGGTGAGCACACCTGATGGGAGTTGCAGAGGCATGTTTCAAAGTTGCATGTGGCTTAAAGCCACAGCCTGTTTCAAAAGTTCTGTGAGAAAAGTCTCTGTTGAGACTAGATTATCCACCAGTGGATGTTTAGGCATGTGCCCGTGTTAAATAATTGTAATACAGTGCTATAGACAAATTCTATGTACAAGACATTTATATGGCGTAGCTAATTATGTTTGGAAATTTGCTGAAGATTTTGAGGCATTGCAGATTGGCGATTAATGTAGAATGTAGGGCTGATCTACTTAGAAGGTGGTTTAACTTGCACTGAGATTGTAAGCACAATTCTAAGGTTGAATGCCTCTGTGCTCATCTCATAAATGCTTGTAGTGTATTTTACCATACTACAAAGGGTTGTTCTTAGAGACTGGTAGGAGGTGTCTTTCCAGTGGCAACTACACACCTCTCAACCTCTTGACTCAAAATTGCGGGCCATGTGAAGTCTTCACTAAGGTGGTTCTGTTAAGGTGAATAGAGTACGCACTACTTTTTTTTGGAGGGTGTTCACAGTTTAAAAATGGGGTGACCCCGTTAAGGTCTATGGAGGTATTTTGTTTGGTTGGCGGGTGAATACCAGTAAAAAGAAGGTTACATTCATCAGTTGTGGGTGATGACAGATAATGTGTCCAGCATGTGGTCCAAGGTAATGTCCATTATTACTTGACTGGTGATAGAAAATTGGGCACAAGTGTAGCTTGTTGAATTTCTTCAACTCCACAAATCCTACAGGACATTGTCACAAGGACTTCATGATACTATCAGTGATGTCATTAAGCATGTCATGACTGATGTAATAAGTGTAGTCATAAGCAGTGCATGATGGGAGTGCAAGTTATAGCTCACTAAACTATAACTGGCACATGTAGTTTTTTTCATTTTTTAAACATTAGTTCTTATCTGATTTCAACACCTAACTATATTATCACTTTAACCCTTGGTTTTTTTCAGTGAATTCATATATCTATATCTATGTATATGCACACAATGAGGCTGTTTCCAGCACTGGCTGTGTTACATGAAGCTATAGTGATTCACACCTTAGCTTGCCACTAAGTCATCCTTACCACAAACTTCTCCTTCAAGTCACATATTGCCAAGAAAACTGAGACAGTATTGTTCCAGCTCAAGCAAATTGAACCCCTCCCTATCTAAAGCCAACTTCAGAATGATTATCCAAATACCCTGATACTCTCACACCAGGATAGGGCAACTTCCTGCTTACTAGCATGCCTGGCGCTACGTAGATGAAACCGAAAGGCATCCTTCATGCTACCACAATTCACATCAAAGGCCATGGTTAAAGGGCCATTTTGCCTCCATGGTGATGGACTGACAATTGTTCGATTCAAGCCAACGCCATCTTCAAAACCTGCTGTAACATGTACAGAGTAGAAAGAATCATCACACCAGCATATCTGGTGAAAGCGAACGATTTAAGGTGGTCTTTACAACGCAAGGAGTCATGCCATCACCAGGCTCAGAATCAAGATGAGCAAATTGAGAACAACATAATTAAAGTTTTATGCCCTTTAAGCAGCAAGGATAAGGAACCATATTCTCCTCACAAGAGATTTGCACCATCTCTCCTGCAACTCAGATCCGAAAACCCCCCACTTTTGAATGAAGCACCTCACCAGACTAAGATAAAGGTCCCTAATCCCTGATGTCTCAGGTCCATCAATTAGAACCCTTTAACCCTTTCCCTTTCCATACAAATGTACACGATCTTGAATTGCTTCCTGCAATGGGCCCGTCCTTGTTATAAAGATATGGGTACAGCACTACATCACTCCCCAACTAGTTTCTTTGACAGAAATATGAGTACATGCATGCATGCATATATAATAAACTTCTCAGGATTCCCTGAGAAATAGAAGTAGAAACAGTAATGGCATTGCAGGATTCAATTAGTTACTTTCAAGTTATAGGAGTTGTATAGAATCTTTCAGAGAACCGTCCTTCATAAAGATGCAAGTACTGCCATGCCTAGTCCCTACTGAGGTTGTCTTTAAATGCATTTCCATATTGTGAGGACACATTTCATAAAATCCAACCAGTTATGGAACTATTTTCAGCCAAATTACAAGGGCAAAGGATGCCAGCGGGTCACTGACCCCACACTCACAGCAGGACACACACCGGGCCAGATTGATGGATGCCTTTAACACCACCCTGCCCGACCCTGCAACCAACCTGGAACAAGTAGTCAAGAACTTCACCTCCGATATTACCAATGCCGCTGACTGCGTTCCCCCCCATCAAACAAGCCAAGACCCGCAGATCCACCAAACAAGCCAGCTGGTACACACCAGAACTCAGGACAATGAAACGCAACTGCCAACAACTGGAGAGAAGATGGCGCACCAGCAGAGACACCACTGACCAAGTTACCTTGAAGTCAGCCCTCAACATATACCACCAATGACTGAAAGACTCGAAAAAAAGACAGCCTAGCAAACTGTATCTAAGCAAGCACCAACCATGCCAAGGAACTGTTCAGCCTTGTCAGAGAGTTCTCCTGCCCTACAGCCACCGAGAACACATTCCCTCCCTCAAAATAACTCTGCAACGCTCAACCGGACCATTTCCACAACAAGATATCCACCATCTACAAGAACTTTAAACCCCAACCCAGTGACCTCCACATCCTCCACATCACCATCACTCCAACAGAAGCCTTCTCCAGTCAGCCACCCACTACATGGGAACAGCTCACCTCACAGATTCCCACAGCCTTCATGAACTCCATTCACTCAGAAGCACCCTCGGACCCCTACCCCACCACCTTTTTAACCTTGGAGGAAAGGACATCAGCCGCCAACTCACCACCATCCTCAACTCATCCATTGCCACAGCCACCTTTCTCAACACAAGGAAATACGCAGAAGTCAGACCTCTCCTCAAGAAACCCTCCGCCGACCCCAACGTACTCCAGAACTACCGCCTCATCTCGCTGCTCCCTTTCCCTGCCAAAGTACTTGAGAAGGCCAACAGCTCACCGAACGCCTGTAGCGAAACAACTTGCTCGACGCCCCCCAAACTGGTTTCTGTGCAACCCACAGCGCCGAAACTGCCCTTATTGCAACCACTGATGAATTCTGCACCCTCATCGACAGAGGAAAATTGGCGGCCCTGATCCTCCTCGACCTGTCTGCAGCGTTCAACACCATTTCCCACCACACATTGATCAGACTGCACCACATTGGGATTGGGTTCCCTCACATGGAGTGCATCATTCCTCCCTGGATAAATTCAGAGAATCCGCCTACTCCCGTTCACTTCAGAACCCAAGGGCACCGTCTGAGGTGTCCCTCAAGGTTCATCCCTCGGCCCCACCCTCTTAAACACCTACATGATACCTCTAGCCGACATCGTCAGAACCCACAACATCAACATCATATCCTATGCCGACAACACCCAGCTCATCCTCTCGCTCTCAGCAGACCCCACCACCACGAAGACCAACTTCCACAACTGCATGAAAAACATCACCGGCTGGATGAAGTCCAACTGTCTGAAGCTCAACACTGACAAGACCAAAGTGCTGATCTCTGGCAAGAACACCTTTCCTTAGAACAACACATGACGGCCCACCGAACTCGGACCTACTCTCACACCAACAGACCACGCCCACAACCTTAGCATCATCTTGGACAAAAAGCTCACCATGAAGCGACAGATCAATGCAGTCTCCGCTGCTTGCTTCCACACTCTCTGCATGCTCCGAAGAATCTTCAAATGGCTGTCCATCGCATGAGGAAAACCGTCACTGAAGCCGGAGTGACCAGCTGGCTGGACTACGGCAACGCACTGTACGCAGAAACCAACATTGAACTCATGAGGAGACTACAGATGATACAGAACTCAGCAGCCAGACTCGTCCTCAACCTGCCCAGATGGACCTATATCAACCCACACCTCAAGAACCTCCACTGGCTCTCCGTCCAGAAAATATGCCAATTGAAGATATTGGCTCACTCCTACAAAGCACTCCATGACCTAGGACCAGCATACATCAACAACCGCCTGAACTTCTACCAACCATCCAGAGACTTTTACTCTGCTGCCCTCGCACAGCCACTGTGGGGGTGATTAGGATGGCATAACAAACTGTCACGCCATCGTAATCTGATTCACCCCGGTCGGCAATCGTTACGATTGCTGGCCGGGCGGAGCTGGGGCACATATATGGTGGCACCGCCATCCATATTATGATGTGTGGCGTTACAGGCCTTTCCATGGGGCCGGCGAATATTTGCTTTGGGTTGCAGGCCTCCGGGGGGATAGAGGGGTGGGGGCTGCACATGCACAACATGGCATGTTACCATTGCGGCAGGTGCTGCAGCCAGTGGTGGCGGTTGCATCATAATTGGGGTGGCGGGACGGCCGCATGGCAGGTGGGCAGTCCCGTTACCGCTAGGGTGGCGGGCAGACTTCCTAATCACCCCTGTGTGTCTGCCAAAGCCACACTGGAGCCCATTCTTTCTCCTACGTCGCTGCGAAGTCCATGAACAGCCTTCCCCTCCATCGCTATACATCACCCTCACTAGCAGAATTCAAGAAGAGACTCAAGACCTGGCTATTCGACTGAGTCCTGCAACCCAGCACCTGGATATCTTCACAGGTGATTAGTAGTGCTATACAAATACGGACTGATTGATTGATTGATTGACTTTGGGCAAGGCAGAACAGAAAAGCATGATAAATATCTTGACTGGGGGTGAGTGCTTGCAATGTTCAACACTCCGTCCATCATTTCCTTTGGTTTTTGCTTTGTTCGCCATAAGTTGGCAGGGTATGCTCAGACGTGAGCCCCTTGCTCACTTTGCCACTGGATTCAAGCAATCCTGGCTGAAGACGGCTGAAATGCCAGAAACCGGTCCTAGGAAGCTTGTTTCCAGTCCAGGAAAGACATGGCTTGGCAGTTCGGGCTGGACTGTTCCCATGAGGCACTGGTCAGACTGATTTGCATATGGCCATGTCTGAACTGGGGTGCCAGAGTGGGCTAAAGAACTGTGATGGATTAAACCCAGATCAGTTGACTGGGGGTGAGTGCTTGCAATGTTCAACACTCCGTCCATCATTTCCTTTGGTTTTTACTTTGTTCGCCATAAGTTGGCAGGGTATGCTCAGACGTGAGTCCCTTGCTCACTTTGCCACTGGATTCAAGCAATCCTGGCTGAAGACGGCTGAAATGCCAGAAACAGGTCCTAGGAAGCTTGTTTCCAGTCCAGGGAAGACATGGCTTGGCAGTTCGGGCTGGACTGTTCCCATGAGGCACAGGGTCAGACTGATTTGCATATGGCCATGTCTGAACTGGGGTGGCAGAGTGGGCTAAAGAACGGTGATGGATTAAACCCAGATCAGTTGACTGGGGGTGAGTGCTTGCAATGTTCAACACTCCGTCCATCATTTCCTTTGGTTTTTGCTTTGTTCGCCATAAGTTGGCAGGGTATGCTCAGACGTGAGTCCCTTGCTCACTTTGCCACTGGTTTCAAGCAATCCTGGCTGAAGACGGCTGAAATGCCAGAAACCGGTCCTAGGAAGCTTGTTTCCAGTCCAGGGAAGACATGGCTTGGCAGTTCGGGCTGGACTGTTCCCATGAGGCACAGGGTCAGACTGATTTGCATATGGCCATGTCTGAACTGGGGTGGCAGAGTGGGCTAAAGAACGGTGATGGATTAAACCCAGATCAGTTGACTGGGGGTGAGTGCTTGCAATGTTCAACACTCCGTCCATCATTTCCTTTGGTTTTTGCTAAATATCTTGATATGCCATAGATGTAAAAGATCTTCATATGAGCTCCTATCTATCAAAGTACACCTTCAACAGAATTTTTTATTTGAAAATGTTATGCACCTATAGCCTCCTTATGGTTCCGCCAGGAAGTTCACCCTCTATGCTCAGAACTCCTAACACTAAGGGGTCCATTAATATGTCAGGCGGTGGCACCACCGTGGTGCTGGCGGTGCGGAAAAATGCTTTTTTCCGCCCGTTAGCAGCGGTCCTCACGCCCGCCATATTAGTATGGCCAAACATAGCCCATTTCCCAACCGCCACGGTGCGACGCGCACGGCCATTAAAGTGCGCCCGCCACCGCGGCAGTGGGCGCCAATGCAGACACACCGCCGTGCGGAATGACGTCCGCCGGCTCCACAAATTAGGATGACCCAAACAAGCAGACGCACCGCAGCGGAGAAACCGCCCAACCAGAGACGGCAGAAGCATGAGAGCGTAGCGCGAAACCAGATTCCCGGTCCACATCATCCGGTCACGATCGCCATGGACCCAGCTCTACACGTCTTTCCGGTGCTGTACCTGCTAAATCACCAGGAACTCATGGACCGCCGCGGACGCCGCCGCAGGTACGCAATAACACAACACACAACACATGGGCTGACACAGGGTTCAAATACACATCAGACACCCTGGTGGGGACAGTGACACATCCACAAGGGCACCCACACATCACCCACCTGCGACCAAGTCACCCTTCTGCATCCTGAACACACATCTCCCGTGACCATGCAGCAATGTCCTGGTCAAGTCACCGCAGCGGTGAACACAAGGAAATACATGCACACACTGCAGAAGGCAGGACCACAAAGACCACAGAGTCACACCCCTCCCACCACACACTAGCACACCCAATGAAGGCACATGCCATGTGCCCCTCCTGTGCACCCCATGCACAACAACAAGCCAGGTCAATACACACCCTGCACCACACAACAAACAACCAGGGAGACAGACAAACAACCACAGAGACAGACACTGCAGGAGTGGCTGCACAGGAACACACAGCACAGTTGCACAGGGCCAGGGAAACACACACACCACCACACACAGGGAAACTAAAATGAGGACAAGCACCAAATGAACACATAAAAGGAACTAACATCCAAATGGACACACAGCCTGCATAGTCACACAATAATACCACAGACTGACACACAGACACATACACACACCACATGCCAACAGCAATGGAGCACAACAAATAGGAAAACCAAAGTGGGATGCACACAAATGGAAGGCCAAGGAGACACACAACAAGCATGTGTACATCACATGCAAGACAAGGAACAGAGAACAACACCCTCACACCATCAAAGCACACATGGCTGGTACAGGCAGTGAGGATAAACCACAGACATCACAGTGCAACAACACAGGGAGACAGCAAGGCAAACCATGTAGAGGCACAAGGATGAAAGGAAGGCCCTGAAGTCAAACTGTGAACAGCCACATATCTATACAACTCCTTCACAGGAGTACACCAGCAGCACTACACACAGGGACCATTGACTGACAAACACCAGTAGGAATCTACACACAAACCCCCCTCACACCAGAAGCACACAACACCAGTGCCAAACACACTGAAGGCTGGCAATACTTGCCAGTCAACACACATACAAACAATCAAACACCCTGGGGGTAGCTGCAAACATCACACACACACACAGGGAAGCCACAACAAATGTCTGCACAAAAACAACACACAAACACATAACCCAACAGAAACAACAACAAGAACAGACATGCCCTGTGCAGCTAAACTAGGGAAAGGCAATGGGAGCACAGACACAACAGGAGGGCACAACATCATCACTCGGGAACAATGCACAGACAACATACCACAACACACACAAGAAGTGCACCATCACAGAAAAACACAGCCACATCAAACAAACAACAGTTGCACAGGCAAAACAATCACACAGCAAACGCAGCAGGACATCAGGGGATGCACACCAGGCGATGACAAGACAACAGACACACACAGCACTGCATGCACAATAAGCAGTGTGTGCACACCAGGCATACCAGCCACACACAGACATCAGTGACAGAACAACAACCCTCACAACACCATACAGCACAGCACAAAGACAACAGCACACCCAGGAAGTGAAGCAATAACACAGACAACACACATACATCCAACACAACACCAACAGATGCGCAAGTCCGGGACACAAAGGTGGAAACAACTTGACCAGAGGACTGGGCAGCACACACAGTTGGGCTGCATAGGAGCAACCATGACTGCCAAACAGCACAAGCACATCACATACAACCCATTGGGGAAATGCCCTGAGTGACACATTGACCCTGGACAAAGAACTGCACCACAAAGCTCAGTGGCACAAATGAAGTGATGGGGAGGCACACGCACATGGAAACCAAGGGTACAGCTGACACCAAATGGAAGTGCACTGCATGCCAGTAGGGGACATGGCAGGACTGTACCATACACAAAGAGAGGGAGTGCAGACCCACAATGGGTAGGCATCTGAAGCACAGATAGGGGATGGCATGACAACAGACACAACATGCCACACTGGAGGCAAGAAGGCACCATCTGACAGCAAGGCATGAGAAAACACAACCACAATGGCAGTGTGGAACAGCAGGTCTGCACAGTCCCCGCAAACAGCCACCAGACACATGGATGTGCATCAAAACACAACACTGACTCGCCAGTCACACACTCTGCATACTCACAAGTGACAAAAACAACAAGTAGGAGTCAGACAGAACTGCAAGGACACACCAACACACAGTACAGTGCACTACATACAACCCACACGTGTATACAACCACATCCACAGGGCTGAACAATCAAAACAACAGGCATACAACTCCTGGGTGACACGTGTGTAGTTCACAATGCAGGGACATGCACACATCAACACTCCCCACAAACTCACCCCCTTCACATTGCACACCACCTGACCATCCAAGAGCACACATGGAAAGTAAGCCATGGGACTAGGATGCCTGGCCATCACAAGATGACCACACACATACACCACAGGGCACACATAAAGGAAGAACACACATACATGATGACCCTGGACAGCCTGCCTTCAAAACTGTGTGCAGAAACCCACTCTGTGCCGGCAGTGCCTCCCAACCTGACATGTGTACAATATAGCCAACATGAACTAATCAAGTAAATGACAACTGCTGCACATTGTAAAATTACACCATTGCCCCCACAAGTATCTGGTTCAGGAAGAACTGAAGACCCTGTCACCCCAGAAAACTGATTCATAAGTGAGCCCAAACATTGCCCATGTTGAAGTGGCACGCAGAGCATTTGGCACAGTAAACCATATACACACAGCAAAAGAACTTTATTCAGTACGGACACTGACAAAATAGACAACAGGAGCAACTGTCTTTATTCACATATTGCACAGATAGGCACCATGACAAGAGAAGAGCAAGGCACAAAATGCAGAGCATGTCCATTAGAAGCTGCACAGGCAAGGCCAAAACAGCAGTGAACGACAAGTCCAGTGGCCAGGGCAGAGTGCAGAGCATGTCTATGAGAAGCTGCACAGGCAGGGGGCACACAGCAGTGAACGACAAGGCCAGTGGGCAGGACAAAGTGCAGAGCATGTCCATGAGAAGCTGCAGAGGCAAGGGGCAAAACACAAGGCCAGTGGCCAGTCCAAGGTGCAGACTGAGTCCATGAGAAGCTGCACAAGCAGGGGGCACACAGCAGTGAACGACAGAGCCAGTGTGCAGGACAAAGTGCAGAGTGAGTCCATGAGAAGCTGCACAGGCAGGGGGCAAAACACAAGGCCAGTGGCCAGTCCAAGGTGCAGACTGAGTCCATGAGAAGCTGCACAGGCAGGGGGCAATACTCAAGGCCAGTGGCCAGTCCAAGGTGCAGACTGAGTCCATGAGGAGCTGCATAGGCAGGGGGCACAAAGCAGTGAACGACAGGGCCAGTGGGCAGGACAAAGTGCAGAGTGAGTCCATGAGAAGCTGCACAGGCAGGGGGCTAAACACAAGGCCAGTGGCCAGTACAAGGTGCAGACTGAGTCCATGAGAAGCTGCACAGGCAGGGGGCAAAACACAAGGCCAGTGGCCAGTCCGAGGTGCAGACTGAGTCCATGAGAAGCTGCACAGGGAATGTGTGCGACTGTACCTTTCCATGGTCAGCAACACAGTCAGGGGGTTACAATGTGCAGTACAGGCCCACCTGTTTGAGCAAAAGGTGTGTGAGTCTAACTAACACTCAGACTTGGCTGTCAGGCGGACTGGGAGCTGGCTGTGTCTTGGGGACTATCGGGGCACCTGAACGGGGAGAGAGCGGAACAGCTGAGGTAGAGCTATCAGTGGCTTGGCAAGCCGGAGAGCTCGTTGGACCAGGTGGTGTAGTGCAGACGGGAGACACGGTGTGGCTGGGAGATTGTAGAGGGGTGCCTTTCCACTTCTTGGGGATTCTAAATGGCTTGCCTAGCTTTGGATCAATGGGAAGTGGTGTGGGCACAACAGGCACACTTACCACCAAAGCTGCATCATGTGCAAGCGCTGGCACCCCCTCTGGTGATGTGCTGGACCCAGCGAAACGCTTTGCCTGGTTTCGCCTCTGCCCCCCCCCCCTTCCCCTGTTTACTAGGTGTTACCCCTGCAGTGCACTCCGGCCCCTGCTTCACTGGGCTTGGAATGGGAGTCGAGGTGGTGGGTGAATCTGCCTTGGAGCCCTTCCTAGGTGTACCCTTGGCATGCACCACCTCCTTGGTGGGCACAGACACTGTATGCTTCTCTTTGCGTGATGCTTTAGGGGCAGGAGAGTCCTTGGATGGGGATGCCTCTGATGCATGTGTGCCTGAGGCCTGCTGCTTTGCTTTTTGTCCACTGGTGTCGCCTGACGGGCTTTTCTCCCTGCACTCTGGGGTGGCTTTGGTCTTCTGTGGGGATGGAGTCTGCGGCCGGGACCGCTTGGGTTGCTGCTGCTGTGTGCTTCGTGTGCTGTATCGTGACTTTGATGTATGTGGACCGTGGTCACTATCGTCAGACGTGGCCACTGCCACGGGGGTGGACAAAGGGACCGGAGCTGGACTGTGAGTATGTGCCTGTTGAAGGGCAGACGTCACTGTCGATGACAAAGCCTGGACTGTCCAGTGCAGCCCACCCATGTCTGAATGTATGCCCTCCATGAAAGCAACCACCTGGGCCAATTTATTGTCGTGGTCATGAAGGCATTGAGGAGAGCTGTCTGTCCTACACACAGCTGGCGCAAAAGGTCCACAGACTCAGCACTGATGGCAGCAGGGGGGACAGGGTCAGGGGCAGCGGTGCCAGGGGTGAAGGACACTCTTCCCCTCTTACTGAGGCAGACACGGGCAGCACCAGTGGAAGTGGCTGGGAGGGTGGGCACTGGCCGCTGTGTGGTGGGAGACGGTGCAGAGTCCCCATTCCCTGTGCCCTCCAACATGGATGCATCCCCGCTAGCATCAGATAATGTGGTGCTTTGCGTCTCAGGCTGGGATTCCTCCAGCAGACTCCTGTCCCCCTCTGAGGCGCTGGCGACATCTGTGTCACTGGGCTCCTGTGCAGCTGTTGTGCTTGTTTCACCACCACTGGTGTCTGTCCCCTGTCCCTCCGTGACCACAGGAGATACTGCATGAGAGAGAGAGATGTAGGGTCAGGTCAGTGACAGCAACAGAACAAACATATGGAAGCAATGCATTACAAAGGATGACCACATCTACATGTTGCACACCACCCTGTGCAATCACATCGTGCCAACTCACTATATAGACTCAAGCAGTGCATGGAAACTGGAAACTCAGGCATGAGTGAGCCATGTGATGACCACACAGCACAACACCCTGCTTGTGGCTCTGTTCAACCAGACACACAACTAGCTCTGAGCACACCTAGGGACATGATGGGGGCACACTACTTGTTGCCAATGACAGATCTGGATGGAGCAGGCGGGGACAACACAGACCCAGACTACAACATGACAGTCCACAATGGACATTAGCCCATGCCACCCAACATGTTGTACTGTGGGGACAATAGAATGGTGCACATTGCTGTCAGATGGGTAGGCCTCCCCAATCGGGGTGCATGCAATGGACGCATTGATGAAGGCACAGTCAGATTGGGCACACTGCCGTTCCCTCCCATGGGATTCCCAAGACTACCCCAGTGCAGAAGAAACCTGAAGAGCACAACTCAAATTGTAATGTGAATGCACAGCATCCTAATCACTGTTGTCTGTACAGGTAGGGCAAATGCATGACACCGGCACCCAGGCAAGCAGCCACTTACATGCCACAGCATAACACTACCAACATCACATAGGCCAGCGCTGGCACAGGCTCTGTACACATGCAGCCACTCCCAGCCAAAGTCACCCTCTCCAAATGCTCACCCCTGGCTTGCTGCTGATGCTCCTTCAAACGTGCATCCAGCTCAGGCTGTGTCACAGCCAAGATGCGGCCCATTAGTGGTGTCATGCTGCGCCGTGCCAAACGCCCAGTGCGAGGAAGCAGCCCCAAGGTCATCTCCGCCACGTTCTTTGCCAGCCGGCTGATGTCGTCCCACTTCTTGTGGCAGTGGGTGCGCCATCGGTTTGAGACCCCCAGAGCTCAAACCTTCACTGCAATGGCCCTCCACACGGCCTTACGCTGGTGTACCTTGAGCTGCAGGCATGGGAGACAAGGGGGGGAAATGATCAGTGACACAGTGTTATGTACCGACATCTATCAGTATAGCAGCAAGATACAAACTCATTACATATCCAACGATATGTCTATCAGAGACTAGAGTACATCTCACATGGTACATCTGCATGGGAAAAGCTGATGTGAATGCATGCAGGTGTGAGGGGGAACACAGTCCCTGCACATCTCACACACATGCAGGATGCCAGCACTGGAACCCCTATGTAGCATGCCCACATCTCCACTCCATTGTTGGGTTGAGCAACACATACATCACATATCAACCTGTTTTTGGGGGGGGGGTGACCCACTGTGTCCAAGACTGCGCAACCCTTATGTCCCTGCCCTGTGTCATGGATGTCAAATTGAGGGACATGATCTCACAACTACAAAATGCCGTTCACAAGGGCGGTTGTGTGCAATCTACAGTGCTGAGATGGCCCATAGCTGGAGTGCAATGTGAAAAAACTGATGTCATACTCTGTAAGTGAAGTGATATGTCCTTGTCTTTGTAGACGGGGACTGCAGGGGCACACACAGCCATCCAGCCAAGCAATCACTGTCCTGAATACAGCATGAACAACCTTCTGTGCAGGCCTCCCACCCTCAAACACCCTCCCAGGGAAGATGGCTACCTACCTGTGTGTTTGATGAGGGTAATGTAATGGCTGACACATGCTTCTGGGTGGGGTGGGTGGAGGGCTCCCTCTTGCTGATGCTGTGGGACAAGGGGGCCTGCTGGGAGTTGTAGTGCTGTCTGCCTGTACACATGCCCCCATGGTAATGTTGGTAGCTACGTTTGGGGTGAATGGGAGTAGGGGAATGTTGGATCTGTGAGACATGTTTTTGTGAGTGTGTGGTGCAGATGGATGGAATTTGTCCTATGTGGTGTAGCTTTGTAGTTGTGCAGGACTGTACATAGCAGAGTGGTGGTAGACATTTGTTTGTACTTACCAGCCTCCACTCCCCCGGCTACTCCTGTGAGACTCTCTGGATGCAGTATGGCAAGCACCTGCTCCTCCCATGGTGTGGATGGTTTTTGTGGAATGGGAAGGCCACCGCCAGTCCTCTGAGCCAGCCCACGGTTGTTGCTCCTCCTCTCCTTGACCACCCTCTTCAGATCATGCCACCGCTTCATGATCTCCTTTTTAGGTCTCGCCTGACCCAGCGCATGCGCTGGTCTGGCGAGACATTTTGTGAGGGCTCCAAAAAGTGCTACCAGGCCAGCCTAGAGCTACAGTGCATGTGCGTGGGCACGCGAGCCGCGCTTGACCGGGGTTACTTTTACAGCCGCACTGCCGTCTTGATGTTTGATCGCGATCACTTTCGCGGCTGCACAGCCGCTTGGCATAGCCAAAAGGTCTCGCTTTTGGGATCTTACAAGTATTTAGTTATGCAACTGTTGCATGGCTAAACACTTATAAGGTCCCAAAGGCGAGACCTATTGGCTATGCCAATGCTTGTTTGATCTTGGGGTGGTCCCTACTGCATTGACCCTTTGGACTATCCTTGCCCACATTTGTGTCCTTGTGGCTAATGGTGTCTGTTGGACCAGGCTACCAAAAAGCTGTGGTTCCACTCTGACTATTTCATCTACCATGACTGTCAACTCACTCTCGGTGAATTTGGGCATTTTCTGTGTGGCCATGGTGTGTGGTGTGAAAAGTGGTTGTGGGTGCAGGAGTGTAGGTGGTGGTTGTGGTTATGATGTGTATGGTGTGTTTTGTGCAGGGGGTTAGTTGTGCAGGTGTGGAAGTGGTGGTGGTGCTGTGTGTGGTGTGGCTAGTGATGTTGTGTCCTTTGCCTCTCCTGTCAGCTGGGGTGTGTGTGTGCCTTCTCTCATGGAGTATTGCAAAAGATTGTGGTCAGGCAAGGGGCTGGTTTTATACTCAGCTTTGTGGTTGTGTCCAATTGGGGTATTGCTGTCAGGTGTGTTGTCCTGGGATTTGTATGCTTCTTTTTGCCATTTGGTTGTGTCATTGCGGTGTGTTTTGTGTGTTTGGGGGGCATGGCTAGTTTTCTGTGTGCACTTTTTGGGCTTATTGTGGGTTTTTTGCCTCGTCCGCCATATTTTTTACAGATCGTCTGCGGCGGTGGCTGTGCTTCAGCTCTTCCTCTGGCTCTCCCATTCATCCCATTGTGCGACCACGGTGGTCGGAGACAGTGGTATGTACTGCGGGACCGTCGGGGATATCCTAATTTCTCGTGCGGTGTCTCCGCTATACTTGTGGTGGGTTGGTGTTTTTCCCCTGCGACTCCGACTGCCGAGGACAGATTTTGGCAATCTCCGCCCACTACGGGTGGTTTTTCTTGACCCCGTTCTGCCGCGGTCGGTGTTTTTTGGTGGATGATCCTAATTTGGCTGCCGGTTTTCCCACGGTGCCGACGGGCGGTTGTTTTCCGCTTCCATGGCGGTCAGGGTGGATTTCCGGCCACCATCCTAATAGGCCCCTAAGATACTGATATTGCTGAGGAGGACAGCCGTGCTCTTAATATGACAATTCCAGTGTGGAATTCAGCTCTTCACAGTTATGGTTCTCATGGTTTACGTGCACATGTATCTTCCTAGGTGCTAGAACACTGGGCTCAAATTTATCAGCCAGAAAATTTGGGGGATTAAATCTCTTTGAAAAAGGGCTGCATTACAACCCTGACCCATATATTCTCCGTTGTCAGTCGGTTTCCACCTTACTAGTTCCTGCCCATCTCTCTTCCATCCTCACCAGGTCCCTCCCCTTCCACCGCCCAGGAGACTTACACATATTTGCCACTTGCTCAAAGCAGAGCAGGTGGTAAATGCAGCAGCGGCCAGTGTAAGTAAGCGCGGTAAGGCGGGTGGAGGTATATCGACAGACGGCGGAATAAGATTTATGTATTTATTTAATTTTCCCTATTCAGTCATCTGTCGATTTCACCCCCCTCCCACACCACCGTGCTTACCTGCGCCGGCTGCTGCTGGGTAAATGTGTGTGCAGAATTTTACCTGTAAATCTGGGTCCATGAAATGAATCCTCATTCTTTGGCGTTTAACTTGTAATAGCAGTAATTCTATGCAGAGAATTGGGTCGTAAACAGTAATTCTAGCTGCCCGAAATCTCTGCACAGAATTCCTCATGAGTCATAATCTGGGCCAATGTATCTTTTGCTGCTGCCACTTTTATAAAACATTCACACTGATTGTCCTTCGTGTGTCAAGGGGACTAGGAAAGAGAATGGTCGATTCCATCACTTTCTTCTTCAGAGCCTTTTCAGTCAACTAAACTTACATGGGGTACATGGGTTCACAGTGAGATTTGATGCAGCAATTGAGGACTTAAGCAAGCCAGACTGTCATTTCATCCACTTTCCATTAGCAATAAAGCCCATTGATGACTAATCAGTATGGGCTATAAGAAATGTATGATTCGTTATTTGCTGTATTTGTAGCATTTATTGTTGTGCTGTATCGAGATACTATTATTTAATAATGATGCTATCTAAAACAAAAATGTATGCATTAAAATTAAAATTCATATTGAAATTCGCAAATAACGAGTACAAAAAGCTTCTGACAGGAGCCTGATCCCACTGGAATAGACTGATCCCACCTGGGAAGGACGAATACGACAAACTCCACGAGCCTGGGTTGTAATTCATAATTTCTTGACCTCTTGCCAGTTGTTTACCTTAGTTCCTTGGCATTTATCAGGCTTTTATTCATTTGCAGCAACGCAGTTGCATATGCTAACATTTTTAACGTAAAAATCCTTGCCCTTAAGTGTGGAGATTCTATTATAAATATTTATTTGTGCACGTTCCTAGGTGAATTATTTGTGCTTATTACATATAGAATTATAGATGGGTAACAGTGAATTATGGGTATGTTTTTCCCCGAGAGTTTCTGGGTCACATGACATAAACAACAAGAGTACATTTTGAGTTGTCTATTATGTCACTGAGCACCCGAGGAGAAAAACATGCCCGTAATTTGCTTTTTACCCATCTAGTATTTTAGGTTATGGCTTGTCCCCAAGTCATCTACCCCTGCGTTCAACTGCGACAGAGGGGCGGAGTGGTAATGGGGGAGACAAACGTAACAAGGCCTCCTGTCTACCACCTCCACCACTCTCTCGGCCTTCCCTTTTCTCTCCTTCAGGATCTGTGCTCCCTGCATTCCAGCGTTACTATGACAGTATCTCACAGACCCCAGCAGGAGAAGCCTGGGATTTCTGTTTTACATAGTAACAGTGAGTTATGAGATCTGGAACCCACCATTGCTATGTTGCAGCAGTGAATGATCATATTTAGAATGTGACATTCACGCGGTATTCAGACAAATATCGGAATGACCTACAGAAATATCGAGGTGGAAATATCGTCAGGCAGAAATATATTCAGCAAGAATATTGTTGACAAGAATATTGATTTTAAGTTAAGTAATATTGAAGTTAGAAATATAGAAAGTGTTAATATCGATTACAAAAATATCCATGTTGTTAATATCGATGTTAAAAATATTTTTGTTAATAATATAGATTTTTAATTATTTATTTGTATTTTACCATATATTCTACTTTTACATATTATATAAAATGTTTATATCAATGTTGTTAATCTTTTTAATATAGTTTGTGGATTTTAGTAATAGTTTCTTGTCATTTTTAGTACCGTTTCGGTTTGTAGGGTTTATAGGGGTACAGTGTGGTAAGTAAATTAATTAAGAAGTAATTATTTATGTTAATTGTATAATTATTATCTTTTTTAATTTAAGTTTTAGTGTGGGTTGTGGGTTTTGTTGGGGTAGAGGGTGGGATGTAAATTAATTATTATTAATTCATAATCAATTTGTAATTAAAAATAATTATTTAATTGATCATTATTAAATTTCATACTAATTTTCTTTTTTGTATAGTTTGCTGTTTTTGTAAGGGTAAAGGGTGTGCAGGAAATTAATTCTAGTATTTAATTAATGTTAATACGCAAATTATATAATTGTTAATTAATTTTATAAATTGTGTAATAAAGATATTGTTTGTGTTATATATTAGGTATCATTTGTATTTGCAGGGGTAATGGTGGGGAGTTAAATATAATAATTTATGAGTTAATTATTATTAATTGTTTAACCGATAATCATGTAAATTATGAAGTTAACAATTTTGTAAATATATATATTAGGTGCCGGTTGTTTGTTTTCTAAGGAGAAAGGGTGGGGAGGGAAATAAATATAATTTACTATTTAGTAAGTATAGTTAATATTTTAATTGATTCATACTTTTTTTTAATGTGCAAATATTATAATTTAATAAATATATTTTAGGTATGTGTTGCGCAGTTTGTATAGTTATAGTGTAGGAAGTTACTTAAGTAATACATTGTTTAAAAATATTTTGAATAATTTTGTTTTTTATTATGTTATATGTTAATTGTATTGTGCTTTTTTTATTAAAAAAAATATTGTATTTATTTGTTGTTATTAATTTAGGAATTTAGGGGCTCCTTAGGATGGCGGGCGGACCTGAGTCCGCCCGCCATCCCCACGGTGTGTGAACCGGCCGCCAGACATGCAGCGGTCCCGCACCGCGAATTAGGATGCAACCGCCACCGTGGCGGTCACCTTCTGCAATTTAACATTGCGGCGGGTGCTGCTGGCAGCAGCACCCGCGCAATGTTAAAATCGCATGTGTAGCATTTCACTGCACCACATGGCAGGCCCCACACGGTGCCTGCCACTTGGTGTAGCGAAATGTAGGGGGGTACCATAGGTACCACCCAAGTGCACCCCACCTCCCCCAGACACAAGGGGGGCCTGCAACGGGCCCCTAGACCAATCCCTTTCCATGGCGGCATCAAGGCCTTTCATTTCCCACATCCTAATATGGCGGACGGTGCCTGCTAGGCACCGCCACCATATTTGTGGCCCTGCTCCGCCTGCCAGGCAATCATTACGATTGTCACCGGCGGTAAAGGGGCGGACGGACTATGCATCCTCTGGAATACCCACCGCCATCCTAATTTGGCAGTGGGTAAATCTCATTACAATGGCGGCGGTCGATGGCGGCGGTGGCAAGCGTTCCGCCATCGTAATGAGCACCATAGTTTGGTATTTTAATTATAATTATAATATTTGTATTAATTTATAATATATATTAAAGATTGTACTAAATATGTAATTTTTTTATTTTTTAAATAAAATTATATATATAATTTTTATATTTAATTATTAAAAATCATATTTAATGTTTTTTAAACATGATGTTTTAAAAAAAAACTTTTTATTGCATTTTCACACCAACCAAAGACCGGTTCATACAAACCAGAGTCAATGTAAGAAAAAGAAGGAAGAAAAAAAAACTCCAATACATACGTGCATATAACATAGTGCCATTCAGCCCATGGTGGAATGGGGGTCCGCGCTAAGAAGTACTCCTTTTACAGTGCCTAGGCAGTGATGAGAGACCAGATTATACATCAGGTGCGAACAGACTGCAAAAGGGAGCGGGGGATGGAGAGATCTAGAACGTCACCCATAAGGGGGAGAAGCCAGCACCTCCGCCGTCATCTGGGCCATCAGCGCCCGTCTGTCTCTCCGGAGTTCCACCGTTGGATAGATGCAGATGTCCCCTCTGTACCAATTGCAGTTCCCCCACTTCTGGTCCCATTTTTTGGGGCAACCTCGACCTTTAAATACTGACTTTTCAGCCACCATGGCAATATCCATGTCCTTTGCCCAGTCAACCATGCGTGGCACTGTAGCCACCCCCCAGTGTTGTGCAATATTCCGCTTTGCTATAATGAAACCCATAGAGGCCCATGTCTGTTCAGCCTGTGTGAGGTCGGACGCCCTCCTAGTGTTAAGTAAGCATAATTGGGGAGACAACTCAAAGGATTTACCTCCCACCCTCTCGAATTGGCGGGCGATTCTCGCCCAATAGTCCTGGATATGCGGGCAGTCCTATAAAATGTGTAAAAAGGTACCCTCTTGATTGCAATGTCGGAGGCAGAGGGGATCGGGGCGATTACCTAGCCAGAGCAGGAGTTTGGCATCAAAATATGCTTGGTGGAGGATCTTGAGCTGGAGAAGTCGCAGGCGCATAGGGATAGCTATTGCTCGGGGTGAAGCCAGAGCGTCCCACATGTCTTCCTCCATCCCTCCCAAATCTCTCTCCCACCCCACTCTAAGTTTTAACATCGGGTCGGGACGATTGTTGACCAGCTTCTTGTAGGTGAGCGAGATGGCCTTACGGTCCATGGGGTCCAACAATAGGCGGTCCTCCAGAGGGCACGAGTCAGGGAGAGGACTGTCTCTAGGTAGGGCCGAGGACACCGCGTGAGTGATCTGTAAATACCTGAACGTCTCTGACAGAGCCAGTTGATACTTAGCTTGGAGCTCCGGGAATGATGCTAGTCTCCCCTTAACCCAGATATCTCCGACCGTGGAGATTCCAATCAAATCCCACTTGTCAAACCCTGGACAAGTGCTAAGATGACCTAAAACATCGGGTTCCCACAGGGGGGGTTGCCTTTGCCAGGCGCCCGCGCCACCCCAATCTTCTGGTAACTTCATGCCAAATCTCGACCGTGCGTGCAGTGGGGCCTGTTAAATTAAGTTTGCAGGGGTTGGTGTAAGGTGTCCTGTTGTAACCAAACAACTCACTTTATCAAGGGGTCAAAAAGGGACAATTAGTTTAAGGACTATTACACCTCCAATCCCTTCAGAGTACTACAAAAAACTATCAGAAGGTGCCAAGTCCATTGACAAAGAAATAGTGAACCAATACCTGCTGTCAAAAAGTGTAAGGGATCCCTCGGGTGGTCGGGACAACACCCGACAGGAGTTAAGAGTCCATCAGCCCACCCTTACTGGCGGAGCATCGTCATCTGGAACTCTGGGGAATCACAGTCTGCGCCCACAATCGCGGGCCACAAAAGGTTCTGCTAAGTGCACAGGCCACTGATTCCCAGAAGAAAGTACTCCTGCCAGGGTTTGCACCCACGACCTAAGGACTCACGTGATGTGCAGTGCTCCCGTGAAAATGTGAAGTTAAAAATGAATACTTGGACAAAAAATATGTTTATTGAAAATTAGCCAAGTTTCATATCTAAAAGAAACCTATAGTCTTTAACAAAATAGACTAATTCCTGGCTCAATTATGGTATGGTCAACATGTTTCAGCCGGAATGGTCACCTGACCCGGCTTTCTTCAGGACCGAAAAACAAGATGGATGCTACTGCAGGAAAAATATGTTGCTAATGAAGTGTCAAAAGCAGAAGACATACAACACAAAGTGAACGTCATATAAAATTAGTGGCAAAAGCCACCCTACCAGACGAGCAATCTCGTACTTGGACGTAAGATAAATGTCTTCTTCCCTAAAGAGGAGAGTCCAAAACGTCAACCATCTGGAAAGGACATCCCACACAAGAAAACAGCATTGCTGGCCACTATTCAGTAGTGCCAATTCTTGCACTACCATTATTACAAAAAAACAAATGATGTTATCAATACAATAGCACATGGACTATGATGGAAACTCACCCAGCCTTTTGTGGGGGAACCGCCTCACCTCACCCGGCTGACTGCTCGGAGATGGAGGCACCGCTCTGTTTAAATGTGGAGGAGAACAGATAAGTTGCACACTGATACTTATCTGATACAAGCTCTACACACATACCTTTAAACGATATATCAAACCTAAAAAATCAAGGACCTCAAGAAAACCCATGAGTGCGTCATTGCAGGTAAATAAAATAATGTATTTGCCAAAAAGGCTGCCTTAATGTGATCTAACATGATTAAAGACAGAACTATAATTTTGCGTCTTATAGTGCATCATTGCAGATAAAAGAAATGATATATTTGCCAAAAAGCTGCCTTCATCTGATCTAACATGACTGAGGACAGAACTATAATTTTGTGTCATATATGGAGTTTCAAAAAAGTTCACATGTTACTGTGTTGTTCTCGAACATGTAGGCAGCCTAGCTACCTCGAGAAATAAATGCTGGTACAGGAAGTAAGGTTCCCCAACTCTCAATTACCACAGAGACCCTCCTACTAATTACAGTGGAAAGCCTCTACACAACATCCAGCAACATCCCCAACCGGACCCCTACCAACCTTACCTGTCCGTCGGTACTTCAGACTAGCCAACGAGCTGTCTGTGAGGTAACGGCAGGAAGGGGAGGGGTCCTTTTATGTGCGGTGCTGTTGGAATAATCATTGTAAATTGACACCAGGTGCGGATGCATCTAGATTCGCCCGACATCCGCTGGACAAAATAGGCATGCGCGTAACTGAAAATCTCGCCTTTGAGCGTGCGTATTGAAAAGAACCAGTGCGCAGATGTCAGCAGCCAGTGTTATTGACGAGCACATGCGTGTCAGAGAGATGCACGTCTCATATTCACCGTATATTGTAAAGAACCAGTGCGCAGATGTCAGCACCCAGTGTTATTGACGAGCGCATGCGTGTCAGAGAGACGCATGCCTTGTGTTCACCGCTATGCCACGTAAGATGCAATGATCGAATGCTGCAATCGTACCTAATGTACAAGCGTAGGGGCATTGTGCAGGGAATTTTGAATTTATAGAGCATTTCATAAGCCTCCACACTGATTGCGTTTGAAGAACCCCATAGTAATTCTGCACTTCAGGCCTGAACAAGCAAGCCTGTAAGGGGGCTATGAACACTAGTGATGCATTCATACACCCAAAATGCCATACCACGTGGCTAGTTGTTAAAAACAGCCTCCAGGTTTTTGCTTTCATGTCACTAGATGTGGCAACATATGCAACAACCAACTCGGATTATGAGAGAAAGTGTTGACCAGTACACAATGTTAACACACAACATTCGTTTCAGTAAACCTATATGCAAGCGTCAAGCATTAAGTACCTCAACATAAAGGTATCTCTTAGGAGTAGTTCAGAAAGCTTTTTAGGGTACAAAAACCATATCAGGTAAAATAACTTATTGCTCTAATATGAATACCAAGAGTCAATGAATTCTTGAGACGTTTGCGTCTCAGCAAGTCTTTAAATGGATAAATTGATCCTGAAGCTTCAAAGAGAGGCCCACGGTATGCTGTCATTTAAACCTTGTGTGTCTGTCTTTAATTTGAAAATCCACCTTTGTTCCCTAGAGAATAGGAACTTGGAGATGTCTGTTACGTGTTGGGGATAAAGGGGCGTTCCAGAACGAGCCATCTTAAATCATCTGCCCTATGTTTTTTGGCAAGGAAATGATCAGTCAGACAAGTGGACTGTTTCATGCAGCGAATCGTGCTTTTATGCTCGCTGATACGGAGCTTGACTTTGCGTGTAGTGTACCCTATGTAGTGCAACGTGCAAGGGCACGTGATTCTGTAGATCACACATTCCGAGTTGCAGTTTGTGTGATTGTGTAGTATCCAAGGGCGGCCTGTACCTATGTCCACTGATGTGGTCTTGATGGTCTGAGGACAAACGCTACAGGAGCCACATGGAAAGTGGCCTCGTACCGGAGGTAGTGACCACAGGGTGTTGGCCCCGCGTGTACGATGCGACAATGGCCGTGTATGTACTAAGCTGTCGCGTAAGCTCGGACCCTTCTTAAATGCGAAAAGAGGGGGCAAAATGTTCTCAGATGCTATATTTAGTATATGCCAATGTTTTTGCACCGTTTTCTGTATGCGGTTGGACAGAGTGCAGAAGGTGGTGACAAAAGTGAGTCTATCAGTAGAGGTCTTCGATGTGTTGACATCTAGTAGAGCATCCCGATTGTTGTTTGATGCTCGTTTCCATGCTCGTCGCGCCAGGCGCTTGGGGTACTGTCGTGACTGTAGCTGTGTAGCTAGTTCTTTAGCATGCTTATCAAAAAGCTCTCTAGTGGAACAATTCCTGCGAATTCGCAGGAATTGGCCCACCGGAAGATTTTCCCTTAGTGCCCTAGGATGATAGCTATTAAAGGACAAAAGGGAGTTCCTTGACATAGGTTTTTTGTATAATTCACAATGTAGTGAATTCTCATGGACAAAAATGGAGACGTCCAGAAAGGCTAACCTTTGTTGGTTGAATTCGATGGTAAAATTCAAAAAGGCATTCTGTTGATTAAGCCAGGAGTGAAAGGAAAGAACCTCTTGGCTTGTGCCCCGCCATACCACCAGTACGTCATCTATGTATCTCTTCCACAGCACCAATTGATGACGATATGGGTTGCTGTGGTTGAGTACACAGTTTTGCTCAAATAGATGAACATAGAGGTTGGCGAGGCTGGGCGCAAAAACACTGCCCATAGACGTGCCAGATGTCTGAAGAAAGATCTGGTCCTCAAATCTGAAAAAGTTCTCAGTCATGGCCAGTCTGGCACACTCCATGACAAAAGTGACGGGGGTCATGCTGTCAGACATACGCGCTTCCAGTAGTCCTCTGATGGAGTCGAGGGTCTCCAGTTGTGACTCCACGTCAAAGCTAACCAAAAGGTCAGTATCAGTGTTGTATTCAATCTCAGGTAGGATCCGTAAGACGTCAGACGTATCTTTGAGATAGGTCGGCATCTCGGTGACCATGGGCCGCAGAAACACATCCACAAATTTGGACAAAGGCTCCAATAATGAGCCGATCCCAGATATAATGGGTCGTCCAGGAGGCGGTCGTTGTTGTTTGTGGATTTTAGGGAGGCAGTAAAAATAGGGCATAACAGGGTTGTTGGTCACCAAAAATGTAGCCTCGTGTGGCGTAATCCATCCTTCTGCCTCCCCTTCCTCTACCAGCTGTTTGATCTCCATGGTAAGTCTAGAGGTAGGATCTGATTCCAAAACCCGATAGGATTTCTCATCCGATAACTGTCTGAGGCACTCGGTTCGATAGACGTTGATGTCTTGCAGAACCGTAGCCCGACCTTTGTCCGCCGGCTTGATAATGACAGACGTATCTTTGATCAGGTTCTGAAGAGCGATTTTGTCCTTCTTGGAGAAATTACAGTAATTAGTGGACCGTGTGTTACATAGTGACATCATGTCATGGGTGACTGCCTTTTCAAAGGTGGAGACTTGCGAGGGGACCTGATGGGGCAGAGGTGTAAAATTGCTTTTGGGGCGTAATCCAGTGTTCACAATGTTGGTATCAACATCGAATTCGCAGGAATTGTTCCACTAGAGAGCTTTTTGATAAGCATGCTAAAGAACTAGCTACACAGCTACAGTCACGACAGTACCCCAAGCGCCTGGTGCGACGAGCATGGAAACGAGCATCAAACAACAATCGGGATGCTCTACTAGATGTCAACACATCGAGGACCTCTACTGATAGACTCACTTTTGTCACCACCTTCTGCACTCTGTCCAACCGCATACAGAAAACGGTGCGAAAACATTGGCATATACTAAATATAGCATCTGAGAACATTTTGCCCCCTCTTTTCGCATTTAAGAAGGGTCCGACCTTAGGCGACAGCTTAGTACATACACGGCCATTGTCGCATCGTACACGCGGGGCCAACACCCTGTGGTCACTACCTCTGGCACGAGGCCACTTTCCATGTGGCTCCTGTAGCGTTTGTCCTCAGACCATCAAGACCACATCAGTGGACATAGGTACAGGCCGCCCTTGGATACTACACAATCACACAAACTGCAACTCGGAATGTGTGATCTACAGAATCACGTGCCCTTGCACTTTGCACTACATAGGGTACACTACACGCAAAGTCAAGCTCCGTATCAGCGAGCATAAAAGCACGATTCGCTGCATGAAACAGTCCACTTGTCTGACTGATCATTTCCTGGCCAAAAAACATAGGGCAGATGATTTAAGATGGCTCGTTCTGGAACGCCCCTTTATCCCCCAACACGTAACAGACATCTCCAAGTTCCTATTCTCTAGGGAACAAAGGTGGATTTTCAAATTAAAGACAGACACACAAGGTTTAAATGACAGCATACCGTGGGCCTCTCTTTGAAGCTTCAGGATCAATTTATCCATTTAAAGACTTGCTGAGACGCAAACGTCTCAAGAATTCATTGACTCTTGGTATTCATATTAGAGCAATAAGTTATTTTACCTGATATGGTTTTTGTACCCTAAAAAGCTTTCTGAACTACTCCTAAGAGATACCTTTATGTTGAGGTACTTAATGCTTGACGCTTGCATATAGGTTTACTGAAACGAATGTTGTGTGTTAACATTGTGTACTGGTCAACACTTTCTCTCATAATCCGAGTTGGTTGTTGCATATGTTGCCACATCTAGTGACATGAAAGCAAAAACCTGGAGGCTGTTTTTAACAACTAGTCACGTGGTATGGCATTTTGGGTGTATGAATGCATCACTAGTGTTCATAGCCCCCTTACAGGCTTGCTTGTTCAGGCCTGAAGTGCAGAATTACTATCTAATTTCTAATTTAAAACACTTATAGAGCGCGGCGTACACCTTGCGGTTTCTTGGCGCTGGAGGTTCAGTAACTGAGGAGGAAAGACCGTGGCAGAGTGGAGTAAATTTTTAGACGGGGAAAGCCTGGCTAAAAAGAAAAGTTTTCAGGTCTCTACGGAAGGAGAGGTACTGAGTGGCAGAACGGAGATTATCTGGAAGTGAGTTCCAGAAAATGGGGGCCAAAGTTGAGAAGTTAGAACCGCCCCACTTTTTGCGTGAGAAGCGGGGGGTCTGAAGAAGGAACTTGGAGGAAGACCGGAGATTTCTGGCAGGGACATAGGGTTTAATTAGTGAGGCGATGAAAGCGGGGGCAGTGCCCAGGCGGGCCTGAAAAACCATGCATCCAATCTTAAAAAGGGAGCGTTGTTTCACAGGGAGCCAGTGAAGCTTTTTTAAAAGGGGAGTGGAATGATGGTAGCGTGGAAGGCTGTATATCAGCCTGGCCGCCTGGTTCTGGACAACTTGGAGTCTACGCAAGCTGTATGCTGGAATGCCATGATAAAGGGCGTTGGCGTAGTCCAATCGTGAAATTACCAGGGCGGCTATGATGATCTTAAGTGCCTGGGGGGAGAAGAAGCGGGAAACGGAACGGATAGTACGGAGAGTGAGGAAACAGGAGGAAACCACGGAACTAATTTGTGAGTGAAGAGTGAGCTGGTTATTCATTTTAACACCCAAAGTTTTGACCACAGTGGAGGGGGACGGTGCCGGGCCAAGAGAGGGGGGCCAGAAAAGGGAGTTCCAGGGGCTGGATGAACCACCAGTGAGAACCAACTCGGTCTTATCAGGGTTCAGTTTGAGATGGTTGTGATTCATCCAGTCCCTGATGAATGTCATAGTTGACTGGAAATTCGAGACCGAAAAGAGAGAGGGGGACAGATCAAAGATGAGCTGGAGGTCATCCGCGTAGTTGTAAACAGTGACCTCCAGCTGCTGGAGTGCATAGATAAGAGGAAAGATATAAAGATTAAAGAGTAAGGGAGAGAGAGAGGAGCCCTGGGGGACACCACAAGTGACAGAGAGAGGGGTGGAAGTGAAATCGCCTAGTCGGACCGCCTGAGTGCGGTCCCTCAGAAAGGAGGAGAGCCAGACCAAAGCTGATCCCCCGATGCCGGCCGCCTTGACACGGGCAAGTAAGATGGTATGGTCCACTGTGTCAAAGGCGGCGGAAAGATCAAGGAGGACCAGTGCCTGGTAGTTGTTGTCATCCATACCCTTTCTGAGGTTATCGAGGACTGAGACTACGACCGATTCGGTCGAATGCCTGGGGCGGAATCCTGCCTGGCGAGAGGCCAGCCCCCCATTTGCCTCAATGTGAGCGCTCACTACCGCGGTGACATGGCGTTCCATCACCTTGCCCAGAAAGGGCAGCAGGGAGATGGGGCGAAAATTAGCCGAGATGGAAGGGTCCGCGCCGGGTTTCTTAAGCAGAGGCACTATGGTAGCGGCCTTAAGTACAGGGGTCACAACACCCTGAGCCAAGGAGCTGTTAAGGAAAGCAATAGGGGGGTCAGGGCAGCTAGAGTAGATTTGCTGTAAGATGCGTGCGGGACAGACATCCGCCGGAGACCCGGACTTTACTTTAGGGAGTATTGCTAGAAAGGATTCCTGAGTGAGGGGAGGGAACAGAGTGAGAAGATTCTGGGCAGTGGGGGGGGAGGGATCAACGAAAGCAGGCGAAGGTAATGGGATATTGGCCTTGATAGTTGTGATTTTGTCAATGAAATAGTGATTGAGTTGATCGCAGAGGGGCTGGGATGGTGGGATTTGGGACGAGGATCGGTCAGAGAATGCCAGGTCATTCACAATGCCAAAGATTACCCTGGGTTTGTTGTCAGCGGACGTAATTTTCATGGAGAAGTAATCAGTTTTTGCAGCCAGGATTGCTGATTTATATTTAGCCAGTAGTGCCAGGAAATGAGTTTTAGATGAAAGGCTGTAATCTCTCCTCCACTGCCTCTCCGCCCGTCGGGCACTCAGTTTGAGTTCTTTTAGGTGGTCATTAAACCATCTATTGGAGTCCTTGAGTCGACGAATGGAAATGCGACGTAGAGGAGCCACTGAGTCGCAACCTCCAGCCAGCCAGATGTTACTATGGGGTTCTTCAAACGCAATCAGTGTGGAGGCTTATGAAATGCTCTATAAATTCAAAATTCCCTGCACAATGCCCCTACGCTTGTACATTAGGTACGATTGCAGCATTCGATCATTGAATCTTACGTGGCATAGCGGTGAACACAAGGCATGCGTCTCTCTGACACGCATGCGCTCGTCAATAACACTGGGTGCTGACATCTGCGCACTGGTTCTTTACAATATACGGTGAATACGAGATGTGCGTCTCTCTGACACGCATGCGCTCGTCAATAACACTGGCTGCTGACATCTGCGCACTGGTTCTTTTCAATACGCACGCTCATAGGCGAGATTTTCAGTTACGCACATGCCTATTTTGTCCAGCGGATGTCGGGCGAATCTGGATGCATCCGCACCTGGTGTCAATTTACAATGATTATTCCAACAGCACCGCACATAAAAGGACCCCTCCCCTTCCTGCCGTTACCTCACAGACAGCTCGTTGGCTAGTCTGAAGTACCGACGGACAGGTAAGGTTGGTAGGGGATCGGTTGGGGATGTTGCTGGATGTTGCTGGATGTTGTGTAGAGGCTTTCCACTGTAATTAGTCGGAGGGTCTCTGTGGTAATTGAGAGTTGGGGAACCTTACTTCCTGTACCAGCATTTATTTCTCGAGGTAGCTAGGCTGCCTACATGTTCGAGAACAACACAGTAACATGTGAACTTTTTTGAAACTCCATATATGACACAAAATTATAGTTCTGTCCTCAGTCATGTTAGATCAGATGAAGGCAGCTTTTTGGCAAATATATCATTTCTTTTATCTGCAATTTTGCACTATAAGACACAAAATTATAGTTCTGTCTTTAATCATGTTAGATCACATTAAGGCAGCCTTTTTGGCAAATACATTATTTTATTTACCTGCAATGACGCACTCATGGGTTTTCTTGAGATCCTTGATTTTTTAGGTTTGATATATCGTTTAAAGGTATGTGTGTAGAGCTTGTATCAGATAAGTATCAGTGTGCAACTTATCTGTTCTCCTCCACATTTAAACAGAGCGGTGCCTCCATCTCCGAGCAGTCAGCCGGGTGAGGTGAGGCGGTTCCCCCACAAAAGGCTGGGTGAGTTTCCATCATAGTCCATGTGCTATTGTATTGATAAAATCATTTGTTTTTTTGTAATAATGGCAGTGCAAGAATTGGCACTACTGAATAGTGGCCAGCAATGCTGTTTTCTTGTGTGGGATGTCCTTTCCAGATGGTTGACGTTTTGGACTCTCCTCTTTAGGGAAGAAGACATTTATCTTGCGTCCAAGTACGAGATTGCTCGTCTGGTAGGGTGGCTTTTGCCACTAATTTTATATGACGTTCACTTTGTGTTGTATGTCTTCTGCTTTTGACACTTCATTAGCAACATATTTTTCCTGCAGTAGCATCCATCTTGTTTTTCGGTCCTGAAGAAAGCCGGGTCAGGTGACCATTCCGGCTGAAACATGTTGACCATACCATAATTGAGCCAGGAATTAGTCTATTTTGTTAAAGACTATAGGTTTCTTTTAGATATGAAACTTGGCTAATTTTCAATAAACATATTTTTTGTCCAAGTATTCATTTTTAACTTCACATTTTCACGGGAGCACTGCACATCACGTGAGTCCTTAGGTCGTGGGTGCAAACCCTGGCAGGAGTACTTTCTTCTGGGAATCAGTGGCCTGTGCACTTAGCAGAACCTTTTGTGGCCCGCGATTGTGGGCGCAGACTGTGATTCCCCAGAGTTCCAGATGACGATGCTCCGCCATTAAGGGTGGGCTGATGGACTCTTAACTCCTGTCGGGTGTTGTCCCGACCACCCGAGGGATCCCTTACACTTTTTGACAGCAGGTATTGGTTCACTATTTCTTTGTCAATGGACTTGGCACCTTCTGATAGTTTTTTGTAGTACTCTGAAGGGATTGGAGGTGTAATAGTCCTTAAACTAATTGTCCCTTTTTGACCCCTTGATAAAGTGAGTTGTTTGGTGATTAGAGCAGCTACGGCTGCAGGTCTAGTTTATACTCTAGGAATCTCTAGCAGTTGTATTCCGCTCCCTATTGTCTTTGACCTTAAGTACCCTTTCCCATGATGGCTGACTTTGCAGGTTTAGCCTTCGACGATGAAACATTGAGTAACATACTGTCAGACAATCCCAGTATCCTTGATTCCCTACCAGAAATGACTGGGAATCCTAAGGATGACTGGGCTACCTTACTCAATCTTAGAAAAACACAATCACGCACAGCAGTCCATGGCCTGGTCATGGCTGAATACTTACGAGGGAAGTGTGCCCCTACTGGTCTAATTGTTACCAACGCACCGAGATTGTTTCTCAATGATAAACAATTCATACGAGATTGGTCACTCATCGCCTGGCGGTGCACCCGTGACTGGTTAATTCTGATTATCAGCACGGCGAAACGCCAGGCGGATGCCATCCTCATTGAAATTCAAACTTTAGAAGGGCAAATCAAAACTACTATTACATCAGCTCTTTTTAAAAAACAAATGGAAGAGACCAATAAGACTAATAAAGAATACAGAGACAACATCTTGATTAACAAAATAGACAAATTCAAGAAAGATCTGGCCCGTTTCTCTTGGGAGAAAGTCTACCCGTACACGAGTGACACCTATGTGGCCCCAGTATTTAATAACAAAGGGAGACGTTACGGGTCTAACTACTCATCGTCTGGGTCCGAAATTGGGTCTGATGATTCTGACTCCTCCACAACAGGGGCCCCTCAAGGGAGGGGTAGAGGACAGTCTCGTAGATTTAACAGGAGGCGCGGAACCCAAAAATGTTTTCCTAACCAAGGCCAATGGTGGCCACCGGCTCCATGGGGCTATCAACCGCCCCTGTTTCCACCACATATGCAAGCCTATCCACCACAACAGCAATTTTATCCCAATCAGTCTTTTTTAGAGCAGGGACCAGGTCGCACCAGAGGGAAACGGAGAGGCACCCCCACGGTCCACTGGCAAACGGACCAGATTTTCCCAAACACTCGGAGCAGGAGGGGCAATCAACAACCAACAACCAATCCGACCAGCGAGTGAATGACCTCGTGGTCAATCTCAGCTCTAAAATCCTTACGACAGATGAACAGAGTGTTCTTAACAGAGGTTTGGGTTTTGTGCCCACATATTCAGGCGATCCATTCGCATTGAGATGTGAACTTGAGAATTTCTTTAGAAAAATTCGGCTTCAGTTTTTCTTCAAAAACAGCGAGTTGGCCGATAATGTTTCCTCCAGTGTTGATACCAACATTGTGAACACTGGATTACGCCCCAAAAGCAATTTTACACCTCTGACCCATCAGGTCCCCTCGCAAGTCTCCACCTTTGAAAAGGCAGTCACCCATGACATGATGTCACTATGTGACACACGGTCCACTAATTACTGTAATTTCTCCAAGAAGGACAAAATCGCTCTTCAGAACCTGATCAAAGATACGTCTGTCATTATCAAGCCGGCGGACAAAGGTGGGGCTACGGTTCTGCAAGACATCAACGTCTATCGAACCGAGTGCCTCAGACAGTTATCGGATGAGAAATCCTATCGGGTTTTGGAATCAGATCCTACCTCTAGACATACCATGGAGATCAAACAGCTGGTAGAGGAAGGGGAGGCAGAAGGATGGATTACGCCACACGAGGCTAAATTTTTGGTGACCAACAACCCTGTTATGCCCTATTTTTACTGCCTCCCTAAAATCCACAAACAACAACGACCGCCTCCTGGACGACCCATTATATCTGGGATCGGCTCATTATTGGAGCCTTTGTCCAAATTTGTGGATGTGTTTCTGCGGCCCATGGTCACCGAGATGCCGACCTATCTCAAAGATACGTCTGACGTCTTACGGATCCTACCTGAGATTGAATACAACACTGATACTGACCTTTTGGTTAGCTTTGACGTGGAGTCACTTTATACGTGCATCCCACAACTAGAGACCCTCGACTCCATCAGAGGACTACTGGAAGCGCGTATGTCTGACAGCATGACCCCCGTCCCTTTTGTCATGGAGTGTGCCAGACTGGCCATGACTGAGAACTTTTTCAGATTTGAGGACCAGATCTTTCTTCAGAAATCTGGCACGTCTATGGGCAGTGTTTTTGCGCCCAGCCTCGCCAACCTCTATGTTCATCTATTTGAGCAAAACTGTGTACTCAACCACAGCAACCCATATCGTCATCAATTGGTGCTGTGGAAGAGTTACATAGATGACGTACTGGTGGTATGGCGGGGCACAAGCCAAGAGGTTCTTTCCTTTCACTCCTGGCTTAATCAACAGAATGCCTTTTTGAATTTTACCATCGAATTCAACCAACAAAGGTTAGCCTTTCTGGACGTCTCCATTTTTGTCCATGAGAATTCACTACATTGTGAATTATACAAAAAACCTATGTCAAGGAACTCCCTTTTGTCCTTTAATAGCTATCATCCTAGGGCACTAAGGGAAAATCTTCCGGTGGGCCAATTCCTGCGAATTCGCAGGAATTGTTCCACTAGAGAGCTTTTTGATAAGCATGCTAAAGAACTAGCTACACAGCTACAGTCACGACAGTACCCCAAGCGCCTGGTGCGACGAGCATGGAAACGAGCATCAAACAACAATCGGGATGCTCTACTAGATGTCAACACATCGAGGACCTCTACTGATAGACTCACTTTTGTCACCACCTTCTGCACTCTGTCCAACCGCATACAGAAAACGGTGCGAAAACATTGGCATATACTAAATATAGCATCTGAGAACATTTTGCCCCCTCTTTTCGCATTTAAGAAGGGTCCGAGCTTACGCGACAGCTTAGTACATACACGGCCATTGTCGCATCGTACACGCGGGGCCAACACCCTGTGGTCACTACCTCCGGTACGAGGCCACTTTCCATGTGGCTCCTGTAGCGTTTGTCCTCAGACCATCAAGACCACAAAGGTGGACATAGGTACAGGCCGCCCTTGGATACTACACAATCACACAAACTGCAACTCGGAATGTGTGATCTACAGAATCACGTGCCCTTGCACTTTGCACTACATAGGGTACACTACACGCAAAGTCAAGCTCCGTATCAGCGAGCATAAAAGCACGATTCGCTGCATGAAACAGTCCACTTGTCTGACTGATCATTTCCTGGCCAAAAAACATAGGGCAGATGATTTAAGATGGCTCGTTCTGGAACGCCCCTTTATCCCCCAACACGTAACAGACATCTCCAAGTTCCTATTCTCTAGGGAACAAAGGTGGATTTTCAAATTAAAGACAGACACACAAGGTTTAAATGACAGCATACCGTGGGCCTCTCTTTGAAGCTTCAGGTTCAATTTATCCATTTAAAGACTTGCTGAGACGCAAACGTCTCAAGAATTCATTGACTCTTGGTATTCATATTAGAGCAATAAGTTATTTTACCTGATATGGTTTTTGTACCCTAAAAAGCTTTCTGAACTACTCCTAAGAGATACCTTTATGTTGAGGTACTTAATGCTTGACGTTTGCATATAGGTTTACTGAAACGAATGTTGTGTGTTAACATTGTGTACTGGTCAACACTTTCTCTGATAATCCGAGTTGGTTGTTGCATATGTTGCCACATCTAGTGACATGAAAGCAAAAACCTGGAGGCTGTTTTTAACAACTAGCCACGTGGTATGGCATTTTGGGTGTATGAATGCATCACTAGTGTTCATAGCCCCCTTACAGGCTTGCTTGTTCAGGCCTGAAGTGCAGAATTACTATGGGGTTCTTCAAACGCAATCAGTGTGGAGGCTTATGAAATGCTCTATAAATTCAAAATTCCCTGCACAATGCCCCTACGCTTGTACATTAGGTACGATTGCAGCATTCGATCATTGCATCTTACGTGGCATAGCGGTGAACACAAGGCATGCGTCTCTCTGACACGCATGCGCTCGTCAATAACACTGGGTGCTGACATCTGCGCACTGGTTCTTTACAATATACGGTGAATACGAGACGTGCGTCTCTCTGACACGCATGTGCTCGTCAATAACACTGGCTGCTGACATCTGCGCACTGGTTCTTTTCAATACGCACGCTCAAAGGCGAGATTTTCAGTTACGCGCATGCCTATTTTGTCCAGCGGATGTCGGGCGAATCTAGATGCATCCGCACCTGGTGTCAATTTACAATGATTATTCCAACAGCACCGCACATAAAAGGACCCCTCCCCTTCCTGCCGTTACCTCACAGACAGCTCGTTGGCTAGTCTGAAGTACCGACGGACAGGTAAGGTTGGTAGGGGTCCGGTTGGGGATGTTGCTGGATGTTGCTGGATGTTGTGTAGAGGCTTTCCACTGTAATTAGTAGGAGGGTCTCTGTGGTAATTGAGAGTTGGGGAACCTTACTTCCTGTACCAGCATTTATTTCTCGAGGTAGCTAGGCTGCCTACATGTTCGAGAACAACACAGTAACATGTGAACTTTTTTGAAACTCCATATATGACACAAAATTATAGTTCTGTCCTCAGTCATGTTAGATCAGATGAAGGCAGCTTTTTGGCAAATATATAATTTCTTTTATCTGCAATGATGCACTATAAGACACAAAATTATAGTTCTGTCTTTAATCATGTTAGATCACATTAAGGCAGCCTTTTTGGCAAATACATTATTTTATTTACCTGCAATGACGCACTCATGGGTTTTCTTGAGGTCCTTGATTTTTTAGGTTTGATATATCGTTTAAAGGTATTTGTGTAGAGCTTGTATCAGATAAGTATCAGTGTGCAACTTATCTGTTCTCCTCCACATTTAAACAGAGCGGTGCCTCCATCTCCGAGCAGTCAGCCGGGTGAGGTGAGGCGGTTCCCCCACAAAAGGCTGGGTGAGTTTCCATCATAGTCCATGTGCTATTGTATTGATAACATCATTTGTTTTTTTGTAATAATGGTAGTGCAAGAATTGGCACTACTGAATAGTGGCCAGCAATGCTGTTTTCTTGTGTGGGATGTCCTTTCCAGATGGTTGACGTTTTGGACTCTCCTCTTTAGGGAAGAAGACATTTATCTTACGTCCAAGTACGAGATTGCTCGTCTGGTAGGGTGGCTTTTGCCACTAATTTTATATGACGTTCACTTTGTGTTGTATGTCTTCTGCTTTTGACACTTCATTAGCAACATATTTTTCCTGCAGTAGCATCCATCTTGTTTTTCGGTCCTGAAGAAAGCCGGGTCAGGTGACCATTCCGGCTGAAACATGTTGACCATACCATAATTGAGCCAGGAATTAGTCTATTTTGTTAAAGACTATAGGTTTCTTTTAGATATGAAACTTGGCTAATTTTCAATAAACATATTTTTTGTCCAAGTATTCATTTTTAACTTCACATTTTCACGGGAGCACTGCACATCACGTGAGTCCTTAGGTCGTGGGTGCAAACCCTGGCAGGAGTACTTTCTTCTGGGAATCAGTGGCCTGTGCACTTAGCAGAACCTTTTGTGGCCCGCGATTGTGGGCGCAGACTGTGATTCCCCAGAGTTCCAGATGACGATGCTCCGCCAGTAAGGGTGGGCTGATGGACTCTTAACTCCTGTCGGGTGTTGTCCCGACCACCCGAGGGATCCCTTACACTTTTTGACAGCAGGTATTGGTTCACTATTTCTTTGTCAATGGACTTGGCACCTTCTGATAGTTTTTTGTAGTCCTGTTGTAACCGCCCCATCCCAGGAGTCAGTGATCCGTGCGGAAATTAGGCTCGTCGTGAGGTTCAAACACCCAGTGGTTGACTACCGCCAGCTGAGACGCCTGGTAATAGAGTCTGAGATCCGGTAAAGCGATGCCCCCGTCATACCAACCCATGGTAAGTTTGTTCATTGCGATGTGCGGCGTAAGGCCCTCCGATAGCAGTCCCCGCAATAGTCCGTCGATTTGGGAGAAATAAGAATCCGGGATCTGGATAGGGTTATTCTATAGTGCATAGAGAAAGCACGGGAGTGCTAACATTTTGAAAAGGGACGCACATCCAAGAAGAGTGAGAGGGAGAGAGCGCCAGTGCACGACGTCTGATTTAAAACGCTGGAGAGGTCCATGTAAATTGTGTTCGAAAAAGAGATCAGGGTCAGGAGTAACGAAAATGCCCAAGTATCGAAAACCCCGAGGTGCCACCGGGATTTTAAAGCCCCGAGGACTCGCAGGGGAGAACCCCACAGCGCATACATCTGGGACTTGGACCAATTTATCTGATATCCAGAGTGAGCGCCGAAAATGTGAAAAATGTGGAGCACCCGTCGCACCGACCGCGCAGGGGAGGCCAGGTATAAAAGGATATCATCGGCATACAAGGAGATACGGTCCTCGTGATATGCCGTCCACTTGAGCCCCCAACATGTTGTTTTTGTTAAAGTGAACTACTGTGTATGTAATGTTGCAAAGAGTGACTGGAGTAGGAATAGTACATTTTACCCCTCTGTCATCCAACACTTTTCCTACTGTTGTTATGTCTGGAGTGGGACTAATAACTTTAACCCCTCTACAATCCAACAGTTACCCTACTGTTGCAGTGACTTGTGTGGGAATAGTAAATTTTACCCCTACGCAATCCAACATTCTCCATACTGTTGCCCTTAGTGGAGTGGGAATAGTAAATTTTACCCATGTGTAATTAAACGCTTGACCTACTGTTGCATTTATTGTAGTGGGAATAGTAATTTGTACTTTTCCTGATTTTAATTTATTTTTGTACTGTTTTATAAATTGGAGTTGCTATACTATATGTTTTATTTGTGGAATTTTATAGTTTAGTATTTATTAATTGCATTTATATTATTATGTTTTTGTCTATTTAGAATTATAATATTTTTAATGATAATGTTTTTAATATTGTTTTTTATATTGTTTATTTTTATTTGTAATTAAATTGGTATGTTTTTTTAAAAATGTGTATGCTGTTGGGTATATATATATGTATATATATATAAATACAAACCGGATTTGATTCCTGAGGCCCACTGGAGGGCTAAAAGAGTTGTTCTAAAATGCTTTCATTATGGCACAAATCACGGAGCCCACTGGAGGATAAGAAATATATTGCACATACTTCGAACCCCAGCATGCAGCACAAGCGTAAATCATCAGAGAGACCCACCAGAGGGTAATTATCTAATTAACATGCAGAGGAGAAGAGAGGGTGTGTCAACCATTCGTGATCTGCAAGCATGCCTTTGAGAAAGGAGCGAGAGCTCTGAAACGCGTCAGGCTACAAGATTTTTTGGGAAAATAAATTCTGGTTTTTGAAAATTAAAGTTCGTGATGAACACATCTACTGTGAGTACGTCTTCAAAACAGGGCACTTGTTGAAAAAATATATATATATATATATATATATATATATTTTGTTATATTGATATATTTAAAAAATCAATTATCATATACATTGAAATTATTACTTTAATAATATTTTAGAATTAAATATATATAAATAAATGTATATATTAATATATATGTGTTAATTGTTTTTTAATCATTTTTAAATTCATAAAATACATGGATTTTTAACTTTATTACTTTTACTTTTAAATATATTTAATGTTTATTAATTGATTTTATATATAAAAAACAATATTTTTGACATCTATATCAGCTACATCGATATTTTTGTTCTGATATTTATGTCATTTAAAGTATAGGTATAGAATGTTGATATTTTTGTGGTCGATAATTTTGTAGGTCGATGTTAGTGGCCTTGATATTCTGTCAGTGAACCATTCGCACTAATGGCTCTCAGTGAGAGCTATACATAACTTAACGATCTGTTTTAGTAATATATTTTTTGCAAATATAGCATAAAACAGAAAGTGGTGTGTCCCCCCCCCCCCCCATATGATTGTACCACAATCACAAAAGAAAAAAAGATGATAGAAATGTTTTATATAATCAGGGAATTATTTGTTCAGGAAATATTTTCTTTTGTGTATGTCTTTTCTCTTGTTCTACACATTAACAGGTTTGGAACCTAAGCGAATGTGCAAAAAAGGCCTACATAGTTCCTTATTTATTTACTAGATTACTTGACACTAATATTTAGATACCAAACATACCTACTCATTGTTTGATTACTTATGCCTGTGAGAACTCCATCTGGAACTGAGATCGTAAAGGCAACAGGACCTGAAATATATTACTATTGCCAGTCTGAACAAAAACTCTATCCCATGTGGCTAGCCACTGGAGACAACCTAGATTGCCACCTTTTAATTATGATGGAAGAATGATCTGTGTTACCTCACTCAAAATGATCACATTTATCTGAATTGATGTTTGCACTTTTGCTGTTCAGAGAAGATGAAATTTAGGTAAGGCCACCATAGGGAGGTTATATGTGGGCATTGTTCCACCTTCACTTCTCTAAGGTGAGGGGCCCTTTGTTTGCATAGGTTATGGGCTCGGTGAGGTTGCTTGTTTCCAGGCCCATGCTGGCTCTGAAAACCCATGGAGTGCAATCAGAAATGTGTTCAGCTTCAGGTTTGATGCATCATTATATTTCTTTTTCATTATTACAGAGAAGGTGCTGGATTTAAAATCAACAGATCTTTCCAAGCTGAGAGTACTGGAGCTGAAAAGGATCCTGGACAGCTGGGGAGAAGTGTGCAGAGCATGCATGGAAAAAACAGACTTTGTGAATCTTATTAAAGAGTTGGCTCCTAAATACGCCTTTTCAAATCACAGAGCGGACCTTTGATGCTCTGAAAATGCAACGCAGAGCAAGCTTTTATGCATCTTCCCTATTGACTGTGCTGATGAGTCTTAATATTTCTCAGGATGTTAGTATTTTATTTTTCATGTTAATACATAATAAAATAAGATCTTAAATCCGTAGAAAAAAATATTGCATTTTTGTATTCTATGACAGTGATGTATGATTTAAGTATTTTCAAACTATATTGCTTCTTGATACTGTTTCACTGGTTACTGATTGAAGCCTGCTAAGAAAAATGAGTTAAATTATAACAGTTTAAACAGTTTCAGTTTAAGTGGTATCTGCGCGTGCACCATTTTGAGACTCTGTCTTTTTCACTAGGACTCACAGCTAGTGGGGCCAAGGAAAATGGTCTGTGCCCAAAAGTAAACCTCATAATGCCTCCACTCTATGGGTAAACGTAAATGAGCAGTCAAGGCCTAGAGGTAAAAACAGGCCCCCTGGCTATGCACTCTATACATTGATCACAATCACTAGATGATGAACTTGGTGAAGTCTGGCAATAAAAAGCACAATGCCACAACAAGGCAGTCACTGCACCTCTAAAAGTGATAAGGAATGTTCACAAACAAATGATCGCGATCACAAATGTCTTCGATCAATTCAATGCAAAATAGAGAATTTGACATCCTTCCTCCAAAATGAAGTTTCTTTGTTTCAAGTATTAACGTTCTCTATTGATTATCCTAGTGTTCATGAATATCTAAAACAGTAGAGAACAAACTCTTTGTCAATTGACATTGAGTTTACCTAGCAACTTGCAAAAAGGGGACCAGTGTTTTCAAATTTGAAGAGTGCATTTTCAGGTTGCAGGAATATTAGCCTAGGTTTAAGGGCAGTGGTGGAGGGCACCCAAAATGGGAATAACTTGCTACTTAGGTGCCTTAGTGGCTCACTGTCAGTTGTTCCACACCCAAGGGAGACCATGTATGAAGATGATCAGGTCAGACCTGTATCTAACCCAAAAAAGGATTGGAGCCCAAAGATACAAAGGACTCCTCTCAGGCTACACAAGTTTCTGTGTTTAAAAGCGTTATCGGCCTGTAGGATGCAGGGAGCGTGGGATCTCTGTGTGGCTGCAGGAAGGTCACCAGGATCGATGTCCGCAGTGATTCCGGAAGTATCTTTCTGGCTAATGCCTCATCGTAAATGGAAGCCAGTCGGGGCGCCAGCTGGGCCACGAATGTGCTATAATACTTAAGTGGAAAGCCGTCCATACCCGGTGCCTTCTTGCGTGCCAAAGACCTGATCGCTTGTGTTACGCCTGCAGGTGTGACCTTCTTATCCAATTCCTTCCTGTCTTTGGGGGAGATCCTGGGCATGGGCAATGGGCCTAGGAATTGGGCAAGCTCTCTCGGCATCTCAGCCTGTGGGGCCCGGTATATTTCCGCGTAGTATTCGTGAAATATGCACAATATGTCAATTTGGGAGTGTTTGAGCTGTCCGTCTGTGTCTATAATTTCTGTGATGAGGTGTGGCGTTGTGTCCTGTTTGACTAACCAGGCCAGAAGTGACCCCGGTCTATTGCCCTCCCAGTGTGTTTTAGCCGCATAAGCACGAAAGTTGTATTTGCGCAGGTCCCGCATCTTTTCTGCGTGGGAGTATTTTGCTATGGACAGTTGTGCCAGTGTGGCTTTCCCCTGGTCTATGCTTTTCGATAATTCCTCCAATTTAGTCTCTGCATTTTGTAGGGCACTTTCCAGCACTCTCCTCACCCCCACCACCTGTTGGATGCAATGTCCCCTGGCGCTAACTTTGAATGCGTCCCACTCTATTGATCTGGAGGATGCCGTGCCATCGTTCCGTAGAAAGTGTTCCTGAATATATTCCCCATAGGTTTGGCAGAATGCCGGGTCAGTGAGGCATTCTTGGGGTAGCTTCCATGTTGGGATTGGGGGATGAGGCTGTCGCCATCTGAGGACCACTGTGTGTGCGTCGTGATCCGATACTATCCTGCCCAGATAGTCTGTGTCTTGTACTTTGGGCAGAAGTATCGCAGAGCACAGGAACCTGTCGAGTATGACTCTCAGATTGTGTGGGATGGAGTGAAAGGAGTAAAGCTTTGTGGTTGGGTTCCGTGCCCTCCAGACATCAGTCAGTGCCCACCTATCCACCCATCTACGGAAGCGTGCCGCTTGTTTGTATGCCGGTGAGTGTACCTGTGGGGGATGTGATCTGTCTAGGTGTGGGTCTAGTGTGCAATTGTAGTCCCCCCTTAGGAGCCATGGAGTCGACGTATGGTGTGCCAGTGCGCTCGTGAGTCTGTCCCAATATTGTTCTTGCTCTACGTTGGGGGCGTATATACTTCCTATGAGCAGCTTGTACCCTCTAACAGCCCTGTCAGCAGTGCATACCGCCCTTCTTTGTCTATTAGTCTTGTTTGCTCTCTGAAAGGTACCCCCGGCCTGATCCATATGAGTGCACCTCTGGCGAATGCGGAATACTTTGTGGCGCAGATAATGCCCCGCCACTTTTTATGCAGCCTGTCCACCTCCCCCGCAGTCAGGTGTGTCTCTTGTAGGACGGCTACATGGGCCTGCTGTCTCTTAATATATGCGTAAATAGAGTACCGCATGCGGGCCGTGTGCATTCCCCTAACATTCAACGTGATGAATTTTATGTCTGTATTAGGGATTCTGCAGGACATGTAGTGTGGGGTTGGGTTTGTGTGTTCGTGATGTATAACATCTCTTGTGCCCGTTGGGCCCATCTTGCCACCCGCCATTCATCGGTTACCAGTAATCTGTATCGTCCATTTCCGCTTTCTTGCCCATTTGAGGATACTTGGGGGATAAACGAAAGGGGAGGGGGGGTAGACTGCAACAGTGGGGAACAGTCCCAATTCCAAGGGCCTATCGCACAAGGCGATATGCCCAAACTGGTTTTCATGTGTAAACTTTAGTTCGTAACTGAGGGGGTAGCGGCGTCGTTTCTTCCCGGCTCCCGCCATTGTGGCCACCCGTTTATTGCTAATATCGAGGATGCGCCTGCCTGCACCAATGGTTGCATTTAGTTACCCATGTCCGGTTGGAATATTGTTCCCTGCTACTATGGTTGCTGCTCATCAGGATGGTTCCGACCCCGTGTCTTCGAGCCCAGACGCCATTCTGTTCGTCTCCACCTCGGGCTGAGGTCGTATCAGTTCCCCCGTGTGTTCCGGATAATTGTCGTTCCCTTATATCAGTGTGTCTGCTGTCTGGGGGGTCACCACCGGGGGTGTCACCGAGCTCTCTCGAGACATGGGCGTAGCACTGCCCTCGTCTTCCGAGCTGAACAGGTGTGGGCCTCTCTCTATGTCCGACCCCCTCTCCGTGGGACTCAATGTGGCCACCGCTTGTAGTGCCTTCCTGCGTTCTGTGATAATTTGCGCAAGGTCTGGTGAGCCGGCAGTGGCTGCGCTGGACCGCGCACTGAGTTGCGTGAGGGTGACCTTTCGGTATCGACGTCCCGAGCCTCCGGGTGGTTTAATCGCTTGCTGGTTGGCACCGTCTCTAGGGCGCCGCGCGTGCTTCTACACCCATGTTTCCGCTTCCCTTGGGTCCGTGAAGAAGTGTGTCGTACCATCGTACATGATTTAGAGTCTGGCCGGAAAGAGGAGGGCATATTGTATGTTCTTTAGGCGCATGGAGCGCTTCACTGCGAGGAAGGTGGCTCTTTGTTGTTGGACCGCACGTGAGTAGTCCGGGAACAGCATGACCTGTTTGTCTTCTACTTGTAGTCTCCCATGCTGCCTGGCTGTCTGGAGAATAGTGTCTCTGTCTTGATAATGGAGGAGCTTCATCAGGAATGGTCGAGGGGACATGCCCAGCTGGGGTCTGCGCGCTGGGACCCTGTGGGCTCTCTCCACCGAGAAGTAGGAGGTGAGATCTTTTGCGGGCGTGAATGTTGTTGTCCAGGAAGTGATATATTTGATCGGATCCGTCCCTTCTGTTCCCTCCGGCAGATTCATAATTCGGATATTGCTCCTTCGGGAGCGTCCTTCTAGGTCATCCGTCTTGGTTTCCAATGCTGTTATCCGCTATTGCAGGTCTTCCATAACATTGTGTTGTTGTTGCATCTGCGGTTCCATTGTTTGGATCGTTTGTTCACTTTTAGCGACCTTATCTGCCAATTTTCTATGGTCGTCGCGGAGGATGTTGAGATCTGTAGCCAGTTCACCGAACTTGCTCTCCATCGTCACTCTGGAGTGTTCAATGGCCGCAAGGACCTGGTCCAGTTTCCTGGACATGGGGTCTTCGTTAGTGGGCTCCTCTCTCGGTCGGGTCACAGCATGTGTCGAGGGGGTCGATTTCTGCTGTTCCGGGGCATTTGGCGCCCCCGCTGTACGTTGGCGACCCATGATGGGGGGGGGGTTTCCTCCCCGCTCCGGTGGTTATCAGTGTTCTGTTTCCCTCACCTCCACTCCGGCCGTGGTCACTCCTCATCTCCCTTAGGGGTTCTTCGTGGGATTCTTCCTTGCCGATCGTGTGCCCCACTGTGTGACCGCCTCATGGTGTCGTCCACCGCGTGCTTCCTCGATGTGTTCCAGCACCTCTCTTGGGACGAGCAGCCAGTGGCCGCCCAACAGACCACCTTTTCACCGGTATCCGACGCCTGTCTCTGAGAGGCGATCCGGGGTCCCGACGATGCCCCCGCTGCCCAGGTGGGGCCCAGTTCCGCCACTGCTGTTGTGTTAAGCCCGGTCCTTGGCGAGGGGGCGTCCCGCTCGCAGTCGCAGGCGCCGATGACGCCGGGCCGGCTTCAGTCCCCTGCCGGTCAGCGAGACCAACGCCCGTCCGGGATGTAAAGGGCGGCAGCGGGTGTCCCCCTCATTGATTTTCCCCCCTGCACCTTGCCAGTCTAAACGCAGTACGCTATGTGGAGCCCCAACTCTTGATGTCCTCCAGGGGCCTTTTAGCCCCGATGTATGTGTGGGCAGGGGGGGGGGTTGACTGCGACTCCCCTGTTCAGCCTGCTTTTGTCTTCTTGGGGCGCGCGGTGGATTGGGTGCCGGATCGCACTCCTCCTCCTTGCGGGATCCCAGCCTGTAATCGCCGCGCTCTCACCGTGTGATCTATTGGTGGCGGTGACTTCCCCGTCTCTGTTCGTCTTGGCGCCAACGAGGGTCGGGCATCGGTCCACCCCCAGGGGCTCTGCTCACTCACCCGGGCATCGGGTCTGGGACCCGCAGCTCATCTCTTCATGCAGGCCGTGCGTTCCGGTTCAACCGACCACGAGTGGATTTTGCTGCAGCTCCGGTCCGGCAGTGAGTATGTCGTCCCACCTTTATTCCGCCGATCATCCGAGCAGGTGTTGCCCGGGGGGGGGGATCCCGTGACGATACTCCCACCCGGCTCCGTCTGCGTTTCCCGGGCTGTCGTCCCCCAGCCCCCTGGTGCGTAGCGACTTTCACTCCCTCAGGAGGTCAGCTGAGGCGCCTTTTTGTTTGCCTCGCCTGTGGGGGCACTGGTTATGGTCTGTCCGCCCTCCGGTGGCGTTAGTCCCGCTCTAGGATGCGGCTGCCTCCTTCGTCATTTCAGACCGTTACGTTGGTGATCCGCGAGTCCGCCATTTTGCTCAGCGGCCCCGGGGGAGCTCCCGCTCGGCACCCCAGCAGCGCCAGCGACTTCTGACCCGGGGATTCCGGGCTTACCGGAGCCGTCGTCGTGATCTCCCGGCTCAGTGCTGTTCTTTACAGGGCTGATAGGTGCATGGGGCAGGTATTAGTGGCGCTTGCACGGGCCGCCGGTCGGAGCCTCAGGGAGAAGAGTCCGCCATCTTGGCTGGCTCGGCCACGCCCCCGAGTGTTTTCTCACTTTATATGCTGGACTATGGTAAGATTGCAATAAAGGAAAGTTAGAGCTACCTACCTGAGACCTGTGCATTCTGAGGAAGATGACATGATCTCTCTGCACTAGACTGTCTCCTCTCATTCATAGGGGGAACAACCTTTACAACGCAACTGTTACAACGCACTACACTTACAACGCATTTTTTACAACGCAAAATCCATTACAACGCACTACACTTACAACGCATGACACTACAACGCATTTTTAAAAACTACCTTTACAACGCATTCCATTACAACGCCTACCATTACAACGCATAATATTACACTACACTATCCAACACTTACTCTACTGTTGCACCCCCTGGAGTTAGAATAGTAATTTTTACCCCTATACTATCCAACACTTACCCTACTGTTGCACCCCCTGGAGTTAGAATAGTAATTTTTACCCCTATACTATCCAACACTTACCCTACTGTTGCACCCCCTGGAGTTAGAATAGTAATTTTTACCCCTATACTATCCAACACTTACCCTACTGTTGCACCCCCTGGAGTTAGAATAGTAATTTTTACCCCTATACTATCCAACACTTACCCTACTGTTGCACCCCCTGGAGTTAGAATAGTAATTTTTACCCCTATACTATCCAACACTTACCCTACTGTTGCACCCCCTGGAGTTAGAATAGTAATTTTTACCCCTATACTATCCAACACTTACCCTACTGTTGCACCCCCTGGAGTTAGAATAGTAATTTTTACCCCTATACTATCCAACACTTACCCTACTGTTGCACCCCCTGGAGTTAGAATAGCAATTTTTACCCCTATACTATCCAACACTTACCCTACTGTTGCACCCCCTGTAGTTAGAATAGCAATTTTTACCCCTATACTATCCAACACTTACCCTACTGTTGCACCCCCTGGAGTTAGAATAGTAATTTTTACCCCTATACTATCCAACACTTACCCTACTGTTGCACCCCCTGGAGTTAGAATAGTAATTTTTACCCCTATACTATCCAACATTTACCCTACTGTTGCACCCTCTGGAGTTAGAAAAGTAGTTTTTACCCCTATACTATCTAATACTTACCTTAAATGCAATTTAATATTATGCGTTGTAATGGTATGCGTTGTAAAGGTAGTTTTTAAAAATGCGTTGTAGTGTCATGCGTTGTAAGTGTAGTGCGTTGTAATGGATTATGCGTTGTAAAAAATGCGTTGTAAGTGCATGCGTTGTAAAAGTGTGCGTTGTAACGTCATACATCCCATTCATAGTAACTCTCTACCTAGCCACAAATTCATGGACAGGACATTCCTTATGTAGAATGCATCTGTGTGAAGAGTCTATCTGCACTACACTGCTTCAATAATATGTATGACTCCATATCACCCTGAAATCGATAGTTACCCTCAAATGACTAAAAAGTATAAAACATAACCAAAGTCTGAGTTCAGGGGACACTCTCTAGCTAACGTAAAACTGTCCCTTGACTCTATATTTTAATATACCTTTATAAAGTATTTATCATTTGTAATCAGGGTCATTGGAATTATACAATTCTGCCCCAACCGCATTTTCCACATAGTTATGCATTTACCATATTTGCCATATAATCCACCTTTTACTGCGAAATTTGAAAATTTCAACAACAACATTTTTCTAGGCCAAACACATAAGTTCCTAAAAAAGTACCATATATGACATGCAGTGGAATATCCTTTGCAAAAGATAACTCGTCATATTCCTGTTGCTTATAGCTTTCCTCTTGTGGTAAACTGGTACTAATTTGGTAAAGCATTTGCGCAGACAGCATTAATGTGTTTCAAAAAGACAAATTAGCAAAATAATATTGCCACAGACTGTGATGCATTATGCCACATTTACCTTTTTGGGGCAAATAATGTATTCATTCCATTGGTGGTCTATGATCTGGCTTCTCAGCCATCCACTCCTGTTATGTGGCAACCAAGTCAGTGGTGTCAGGCATGATCCCTTTCTATACTGGTAATCTTTTCATGTTCTCATGTCTTTTAGCCATTGTCATTTAAGTGGGAAAGGGGAGCCCGTTCACGTCATGTTGAGTTTTAGATTGGCCAAAACCAATTCCAAAGCTCTCCTAACCAGCAACATTGCTAATATGCACAATTATGGGGAACATTGTAAAATCTCCCAGATGTTTTAACTTTTGTCCAGAAAGATAACCACCACAAACGTCAAATGTCACCCGGGGCAGTCACACACCTGAGGTATACATCAGGATTAGCAGGGTCACCGGAGTAACATTTGCTCTAATCAGATATTTGTAGTGGATGATATTAGAGTGATTATCACAGGATATTAACTGAGACTGTTGGCAAGCTTCCTCCTATCTCCCTCCGTCAGTTGTATTCCTAGGTCTGAATCTCTTTTGTCTCTTATAACAGTTACCGTTAGACTGGGCCTGGCTCCTATTACCTTGAGACATCACAGCAGCCTGCCTTTTGAGGTTTTATGTTGTGCGCACAATTCTCTTTCTCGCAATCTTTTTTCAACCTTAACTGAAACTTGTTCCAGTGCATTTTAATGAACAATACCATGCTCTGTGTTTAGTGTTGTCTCCTACCATGCATTGCTAATCCTGTGTCATGTCTGTAGTTTGTTGATGAATAATTTGTGTTATATACGGTAGACATACTAACCCATTTACTTTATTTATTGTAGATGCACATTTTTTACAATTATTCAAACTGTAATATATTTCACACATGACATTACCCGCCATAGAATTAGTAACTTGCTGAAGAAACATTTGCTTTTGTATTACCAGCATTATGCTTTATGCCACTAAGGAAGATTTAAGAGGTATATGAAAAGCTCCTTGCCTCTGAGTGTGCAATGCCCCCTAAACCAAAACACTATTTTCACTTTTACTCAAATTCTGCTGGTTATTCTATGTAAGGTTCCTCTGGCCCTTAGAGTATGAATTCATGGAGTTGCTCACTGTTGTAAACTCTACGCATTGAGTGAGTGAAGAGCCAATATATAACTACTTGACGAAAAATGGCGAAAGGTACAAAGATATTCCTCTTATGACAGTATCCTGTGAAACAAGGAAAAGGTAAGCACAGGAAATCACAGCCCGCGCATGTCACTCACTCCAGATGTACCACAGAAGTAGAAAGAGGAAAACGATGCTGTTACATCACCTCCAAATGTATTATTTTCTCTTAACCTTCATGGTTGAAGTGAAAAGAGCCTTCAGAGATGAACCTATGAACATTAAATATTTTAGAGGAGCCAATAGAATATGGGGTGAGTGATCAAAAAGCAGCCAAGCCATACTGCATACCTAGGAAGTAGGACTATCCCTCTACTTTATGTAGGCCCCACAGCAACTGTTTTAATAAGCGTAGGTAGCAAACCTGTTCCAAATCCACCTATGATGGCTGCTTCGTCTTTCCATGTCCACTGTTTTCCCATGCTCTTGTTTACAACTTCTAACAATGCAAATCTTGCTGATGTTTCCCTGTTACGCAGCCAATTGATTAAAAAACTGTGAGCCTATTGGAAATTCGAAATTTCATATAAGAGAGAACCATTCACTACAAGCAGCCCGAAAAGAGTTCAAATTAGATTTGAAGGGAAATTTTTATGCTTATTATTTTTGGATCTCAAAAATCCAGAGATCTTGAAATATTCACCCAACCCACAAAGCCAGCACAACCCCTCGACCCCATGACCTCTCTCCATTGCTTTGTATAGTTGGGGGTCTCTAGTTGTTTTACAGGACTGCATGTTTAGGGGAGTATTTACTTGATAATATTTTATACATTTCTAAAGGTGTTAATATCCATTTGTATATATGAAGAACCATGTCAGTGCACAGGACTCAAAAGAGCAGGAGTCTCCAACCTTTTCTGTAATAAGAACTACTTATGTTCAGTGACAATCATACCGAGCTATTAATGTTAGTGGTGTAAAATTGACTACATCAGACAAGATTACATTAGTGGCCACCCCATGCAAGACTGTCAATAGTGATCATCTCTGCGTATCAGGCAGGGTTGCCAGTATTAATGTAAAAACTGTTTGTCAATTTGGAGTGTCTTGACATGGGCAATACATAACGGCCATAGCTGCAGTGGGCCTACATCCAAAGTAATTATTTGAGTAATAAATCTACCAATGCCACATGATTTATCAATCAAATATCAGCTGTTTTTGAAATGTGACAATTTTTTCTCCAAAACTCAGCTTATCAGTTACGAAAATGCACACATTTTCTTCTCCAACACACACTTTTTAATTTTGGTATGCATATAATAATTTTACCCAGGAGAAACAGCTCTATCAGAAAGCTATGCTGCACACAGAGTGATACTCTGAGGTATCTGTAGAGCTACCATTAGCTCACAAGCTACTTGTTGGAGAAGCCTGCCAATAAACTGACCTTTATAAACTGTGGGACAAAGAAGCACATTACTCCTACTCCCATGCAGTGGGTTCACCTCAAGTTTAGGCTTTACTGTGATCCCACTCTCCCTCCCACCCCGACCACTGCTACGAGGAAGCTGAAAAGGTGCAGCTGAGGACCACATGAACAGCCATTTGAGGTACCAAGGGGCAATAGGTGCAAAAAAAGCAGGATGGGGCACATGATATAGTGCTTGGCAAGGAGGCTTTTTCTATGGCAGATGGAATGGAGCGCTTACAGTACATGGCAGATACCGTCTAAAAGTGGGAGCAGCCACAGCAATGAGCGGTAAGCTGGGAGATGAGAAGAGGCAGGGAAGGCTTGTAATGCACCAAGGAACTATCAAGTTAAAGGGATTTGGAACCTTGTATTACAACAGACTACCTTGTAGCGCTGTATTCCATTCGAGAGGCACAGTGTACTTGGTATTCAAACTGTAGGAGTGGCTTGTTCGGGCTCAGTAGGCACCCTCTCAGGTGCGGATAACCCATGATGTGTTGTGGAGGCCGTCTGGCATAGCACAGGATGCAGCTTGTCACCTCCTGTGGCACCCCCACTTACTCTACAATCCATCTGAGGCCCTCGCAATTCAATAAAGCGCCTTCAAAAGCGTCTGCTCGTAATTCATTACAGAGGCCTCAAGCTATTCCTAATATTCTCCCTGAATTTGTAAATAAGTGTACCTTAACCTCCTCGGTGCCTAATAAAGCAACTTTCCAGAGACATTTCTGTAAAAGTTCATGCGCCAGGCAAAGCCACAGGGGGGGTCGTGTAGTTCCTATAAAACCTATACAGGATCTGTGCGTTCGGACAGCATACACTGTAGGATTGGTGTTAAACTGATTCTGAACACGCCCACCGGGTGTCTTGGCCTTTTGTACCAGCTAGCTCACAGTGCCACTAGAAACTCCTCTTACCAAGGAGAGAATAGTTCTTGGCAACTATTGAACATGACAACCCTGATCCCTCAGGACCGTGGAAACAATATACTACTTTTTGCTTAGTCGCTTGTGCTCACTTAGTCTGTCTTAGAGAGATACACAGAATAAACAGGCTGGGTGTTTTCAATAAGTATTTATTGAACAGTTGTTAATCTGGTGTAAAATAGATGAGCTGCAACAACCGTTAGACAGTAGCAGATATATAGGATTAGAAGCACTAGGAAAGTAAACGGATGGTAAAGCTCTACCATTTTGCAGTAATCATGAATACATACAAGTACATAAAATACATTATAACAAAAAGATGCGTACTTCTACAATGTCTCCCTAACTAGATGTACCTAAGTGTACCAAGCATGTATGTAGGTATTAAGCCAAGAATCCCTCTAGGATAAAGTCAACCTCATTACCTGAAGTGAGAGACTGTGGGACCCTGTCTTGGTCTCGAGTTGGACAACCCGCGAGGGATGTTTAGACCACTGCGAGCTGGAGTGTCTGCATGCAGGAACCTCAGCATCTCTGGTCAGTGTATCGACTGGGAAGTCCTGATCTCCTCTGGCTATCTTAGCAAGATGTGATGTATATATACCCATAGGTCTCCCCAGGGGTACTACCTTGCTGTATTACTGTGTTGGTCTAAGGATGACGTTGGGCATAAACTTTATACATAGATATTATACAGGAGATGGTAGTTCTGCTGTGCTTTCCAAGAATTCTCATGCATAATGTATGAGATTTTGAACTAGGGAAAACCAGCGTTCTGAATGCAGTGTTGTATCTAGGTAAAAGGTCAGTCCCTGTAAACCATTATAAGTGTAATGTAGGGAAGAATATAGGTGAAGGGTTATAATGTTACCTGGGCCTATTTTATGATACCTACTTGGAATTTAACATCCACTCCTCTTCCGAATGGACAATATAGGTAAATTCTCAATGTACTAGTAGGATGACTAGACACTGGTATGCCAATAAAAAAAATCTAGTTTTCTTTTAAAAGTAATTAAAAAGTTCTAAAAAATCTTTAAAAACTTCAAAAAAGTCACTCAAGCCATAGCTCTAATGTGTCCGTAGGTATTGTTCGAATTACTACAAGCATTTGAAAGCCATGCATGCTAAAAAGAATGTCAATTTTGTTATGGAGTTCCAATTTTCAGTTTGTTTTGCAAAAAGTTGAATTTCTCCCAGCACATGACGGGCCAAATGAGTCAAAAGTTTATGTGTCCTGGCTGGTTGATGCAACATTATTGTTGCCTGCTTTGGCAGATGACGGTCCCTGTAACACCTCGCAGATTATGTCAATTGAGCACAGATGATTTTCCGTGCTGTCCACAGGCGACGCCGGGGCAGCCTGTGCGCCGTTCTAGGCCTGGGGGTCAGAGGTGGAGCCAGTGTTAACCCCAACAGGAGCCGAAACTACCTCTGGTGGATCTAAAAATGCCGCCATCAACATTGGAATACGCTGGGGGACACTGCAGAACATGGGCCGTTATCAGGTCCTGTAAAGCACCAACGTCCGGTTGCGCACATGATGGGAGTGTCGAACAGAGATTCAACACGCATTATTCTCCGCAAAACAGGCATCGGAGGACAGGTAAGATTCAGTCCATCCAGACTGGTCTAAACGACAAGAACCAAGATGCACTTAGTTCTCTCCGGCGAGGTGTGCCTAGATGTAGTACCATGCGATCACGGTATTTTCGCTCCAGGAGGACTGTTTCCATCTCCTTGGTGATTGGGACGTCCATTGCGTAGTAGAAAAATTATGATCCGGACACCTGCTATTAGAAACAGGATCAGCGGAAGTCCTACAAAAAATGCTTCCAAATACGGAGTGTGCAAAGTTTGGTATAACTTCGAGGATCGTCTGAAAGGTGCTTAGTAGTTCAGAACCTATGGTCTTAAATAGATAGGCACCGTAAGAGCTTCTCTCACCACCGAAGAAAGTGAACAACGCAGGAAGAACGGACTCTGCTTACGTTAAAGATTATTTAGTCAAGCCTAAATGTCGAGCTAGAGAAGGACAAACCACTACCACCATGGAAGTACGGAAACCGGAAAACTCCAGAACTCAAGAAGGAAAGAAGGGAAGTTCTTGGGCGTGAATATTATACCTTCCGTCAATCTTTTTTTTTTTTTTTTAAACACATTTTTATTCAATTTTTACATAGGAAGGAGCAATGAGTTACAATCTGCATTAAACACAGTACTTATACATAGGTCTAAGGATATATCACAGACATCTTGTGCAATCTTACAAATGGTGCCACAGAGTTGTCGATGCACACCAAATATGACATACGAGAGCTTGGAAGTACATCAGTCAAGCACATTACTATGTATCCGACCATGGCTATGTGTTACATTTCCAACCTTCAAGGTTCTGTATCTATGGGGCAATTCCTCCCGAACAACCCTCCAACTCCCAACCCACCCTAACCCACCCACTTAACCCAAACGTGCCATGAATTTCAGTCTGAGGGTCGCAGATCATCTCTCTCGGGAGGGGGAAAGGGAGGGGACGGAAACCACACCTCTAGCGTGCAGTAGGGGAAGGATGGAGGCCGAGTACAGCGGACAGGGGGGGACCTTGATGATTACGGATAAGTGTAACAGGGGGGGGGAAGGCGTGTATCAACACCCACCAGGAAATGACTTCAGCCAGACAGGAAATTTCAACACTCAGCACCAGAGGACTGGTTCCAGCCACTACAAGACACATCAGCCGGCATTTACCCTGTCTCATGCTGGGGGACTCCTGGGACTGTGCCCCGCAGCCTCCTCACTCTCCTCCACCTCACCCTTAAATAGCTCAGTCAGGTGCGCCCATTCTAGGGATATAGGACGCTTACGCAGCCCTCGACTTTCTTCCCGGTGCAACGCTTCTCGTTCTGCCACCGACCACCTCAACACCTCCTCCCCCCAGACCTCCACCCGCGGCGGGGCTCGTGACTTCCACCGCTGGGTTATCAGGCGCTTTGCCATCATTAATGCCAAATTGGCAAAACGACGCAACAGTTTCGCTTTAAGGGGGAGCGGCAGCAGACCCAATAGGCAAGCCTCTGCTGTGTCACAGGAGGGGCGTTCAGTAATTATATTTAAGACATGCGTTATCCTACCTCAGTATTCCCGCAGCGCCGGGCATAGCCACATCATGTGCAATAAATCGGCATCCTGTGCCGGGCACCGCGGACAGGCCGTATCTGCTGTGGTATACATCTTACTTAGTGTATGGGGTGTAAGGTAAGCCCTATGGAGGACAAACAACTGAATAGTTTTCAATCTACAATTGCGGGACACTTTCTTAGGGTATTCCAGCATATAGGTCCACTCTCTGTCACTAAATGCTCGGGACAAATCTGTTTCCCACCGCAACCGGAGAGGAGCCAAGGAGATCTGGGTGTGCTCCACAAGGCCCCGGTACAGCCAACGGACCAGGTAGCGTCCATGTCCCATTATATGGAGGGAGCACAGGAGGTGCAATGTTGGGGGTTCCAGCGGTGTTCCCCGCCATTCCCTGCCGCATGCAGCAGAAACTGGGTATCAGGTACCATATTTACCCACACAAAGTCCTCGTGGGATATCAGCTCGCCTTCCTGGAAGAAGGCACTTATTGTGTCCACTCCCTGTTGCGTCCAAGGCCGTACCCGACTGGCACTCAGAATTCCCTGCCTCGTGGGGAGGCCACACAGTGGTATATTGGAAGCATATGGATTTTGGCATATTTACATGCCCTTCTCCAATACTGTAGAGCTATGTTCAGGAGGGCCGGGGGGTCTAATAGCCTAGGGGCGCCAGGGCACAACAACGGCTGCAATGTACCACGCGCTAATTGGGCCGGGTGTACCCGATTTCAAACAGGTTTTTCCCAGCCAGCCAATAGGCCAACCACTGCAGCTGACCAGCAATGCAGTACGCCCTAAAGTCGGGTGCTCCCATACCACCGGCACCACTTGGTAGCCGTAACTTAGCTAACGACACCCTATGCCTCCCCGGGCCCCAGACCAGCGAGATCAGCAGCGCATCCAACTCTCGCAAAATCCAAGCGGGGTATACCACTGGAATGTTGACAAAATGGTAGAGTAAGCGAGGCAGCATCACCATTTTAGATATCGTTAGCCTTCCCGCGACGGTAAGAGGCAAGGTATTCCAAAAAGCAATTTGGGAACGTATGGAAGATATTGTACGTACTAGATTGCCTGCTATGACATCTGGCACGGATCGGTAGATATTAATCCCCAAGTACCAAAACGTGACTGGTGCCACCCTCAGGGACAAGGGCCCGAAGCGGAGCTCCGGGGCCGCCAGCGCTCCACTGAAGGAGTAGGCTATGGATTTAGAAGCATTGAGGAGCAAACCGGATATCTCCCCGAATCGAAGAAAGAGATCTGCCACCTCCCTCATGTCGGCCTGGAGATCTCGAAAGTACAGCAGCATGTCATCTGCGTAAAGCGAGACTGAATGTATGCACCCTTCCATCTGAATGCCGTGGGGGACCATGGCCCGCCTAAGGTTTTGGGCTAACGGTTCGAGCGCCAGAACAAACAAAATAGGAGATAATGGGCATCCCTGGCGCGTGCCCCGAAATATGGGGTAGGCAGAAGAGATAATCGAGCCTGTCTTTGCCCGGGCCGTAGGGGCGGTGTAGAGCAACCGAATCCAGGCACATAGCTCTGGGGGAATGCCCATCTTTGCCAACACTGCCAGCATATAAGACCAGCTGAGAGTATCGAAGGCCTGCGATATATCTAAGGATAAACACCCTGCTCCCGCTGGCCGGAGCCCAGATGCGTGCAAGATGGCATGAAAACGCTGTAGATTCAGGGACGTACTTCGCCGTGGGACAAACCCGCACTGGTCCGTGTGGATCAGCCGCGACAGGAGTGGGAGAAGGCGGTTAGCAAGGAGATTACTGAGAATTTTGTATTCAGTGTTAAGGATCGATAACGGCCGGTAGGATGACATATCCAAGGGATCTTTATCTGGTTTCAAGAGGGATGTGACAATCGCCTCTCGAGTGGTAGGGGGCAGGCTCCCTTCCGCGAGTGCTGTCGTATAGAGTTGGAATAGTTTGGGGATCAATTGAGGCGTAAAGGTGGAGTAAAATTCGATGGGCAGTCCATCAGAGCCAGGGGTCTTTCCACGGGCTAAGGACTTAATAGCCACTCTAATCTCGGCTGAAGTAATCGGGGCTTATAAGTCGTGGATTTCAGCTGCAGTGAGCCCTGAGAGGTTTGCCTGTGACAGAAATTCTGTCACAACATCTGTGCCCAGCGTTGGATGTGCTCCATAGAGTGCCTCGTACTGAGCCCGAAACGCCAAGTTGATCTCCATTTGGGTCTGGACTTGTCCGTGTTGTGCGGTATTAATAACCAGGATGGGAGTGGGGCAGGCTGGGGGGGCAATCAGCTGTGCCAGTAGGGGACCTGCCCTATCAGCCTCCGAGTGCGTGCGCTGGGTGTATGCTCTGTAGTCCAATAAGCGAAGACGCTCCAGCGCTTCCGCATACCTTATTCTGGTCCCCTGCAAGGATTCCCCAGCCTGTTCATCCTTCTGGGCCTCTACTTCTTGCTTCTGGAGTACATCCTCCAACTCCGTTAGGTCCCGAACCACTTCCCTACGGGCCCCCACTAAGGAGCTTAGGGACACCCCCCTCATAGACACCTTGAAGGCTTCCCACTCTATAGAGCATGACGAGGCAGTGCCGTCATTGATAGTAAAATAAGTATTTATAGCCCTCTGTAAGGTATCACGGAAAACCTGGTCCTCTAACTGAAGGGGTTACATCCTCCAAGTCGGTATTGGTGCCGGGGAACGCCCCCACTGCAGGCCCAATTCGATAGGGTTGTGGTCAGACAGGGTTTTGCCCAAGTAAGTACAATGGGAGACCGCAAAGGACAATGAAGGCAAGCCCAAGAAGTAATCCAGACGTGTATGCAGTTGGTGGGGATAAGAATAAAAGTAATACTCCCTGTCAGCCGGGTGTTGCGTTCTCCAAAGATCTAACAAATTCCAGCCTCGTGTCCACTGACCCAAGGCTGCGGCTCTAGATTGAACAGCAGTACCCGCCAGGGGAGGGTGAGATCGATCCAACTCGACATCAAATACAGCATTCAAATCTTCACCTAGCAACCAAGGACAATCACTCCAGTCAGACAAGGCCACAGACACCCGGGAGAGAAATTGGGCATGATCTACATTAGGGGCGTACAAAGAACCCAGCACTACAGGTGAACCATCTAGTAGGCCCCGTAATAACACATACCTACCCAAAACATCAATCCGGCTCTCTTGCAAGGAAAAGGGGACTCCCGCACGGAGCCATATTGCAGCCCCTCTAGAGAAGGCGGAGTATGAAGTGGCATAGAATTGACCCCTCCAACGTTTTTGCAACTTCAGGGATTCTGCATGAATCAGGTGGGTTTCTTGGAAACATACAATTTGAGCCTTACGGCGATGTAATTGGGCCACTACCCGATGGCGTTTCTGAATGGATCCCATGCCCCGCACATTCCAGGATATGAAGACATATGACCTTGGAACTGTCATCGTGCCAGGGTAAAATCACCCTCCCACCCCCGCCCCCCACCCCCCTCCACCCCGCCCCCCCCGACCGCATCCCCCCACCTCCGTCCCCCAGACCATGTGGCAATCCTATAAACAAAAACCCCGTGCCCAATACTGGGTCCAACGCCTTAACTGCGTCCGACCAAACTGTAAACGAATCATAACTTTAGATCCTGAACCAGTGCTATCGCCTATTGGGGTAGAAGGTTAACAGCACAGAGAATTAACAGTAGCGTATGCAAATCGTGGAAGTGCCCAAAACAGGGCAGGCCGGGGGACTACTTATACATGAACAAAGAACACAATCCGGACCATTGGCCCACTGAGGCGAGCAAACTACACAGGATATCTCACTGTCCAAGCAGTGAGGGGGTGCGTTCCCCCAACCTCGCCCACTGAGAATCAATTTCCCACTAAGAAGGTCAGTCCGGGAGGGTCTCCAGGGGATCCTTGCTCAATTGAGTGGAATCTGACGGGAACAGCGCCACACTGCCATCCGTGTCCGAGTCTAAGGAATTTCCTAAGGATGGGCTAGTGCTGATCGGGGGCCGGGCAGAGCGAAAGGAAGAGGCCGAGCACAGCGCCTCCCTCTGACCCTCATGGATTTGCTGCTGCGGCGGTACGCTGGAGGATGTGCTCTGCGTTAGCATAGTCTTTTTTCGTCGTCACGGGAGTCGCTGCAATTGCGGTCTTAAAGAATCCATTCTCCTCGCCGGAATGACTTCCGGGAAGTTTCTATCCAGCCAGTCCCATGCACTGTCCGGGGTGTCAAAAAAGATAGCTCTCTGCTGATGCACCACCTTCAATTTGGCCGGGAAAAGCAGCGCAAAGGGCAGGCCTGCGGCTCGGACCCGTGCCTTGACTTCCATGAAGGAGAAGCGCTTTCGCTGGACTGCCTGCGTGTAGTCAGGAAAGATGAGGATGGTGGCGTTGTCCACACGGAGTGGACCTCTGTCTCGAGCCGCTTGAAGTAGGTGGTCCCGATCTCTATAATTGAGGATACGTGCTAGCAGAGGACGGGGGTTGGCTCCCGGCGGTGGTCTCCTCGCAGGAACGTGATGCGCTCTTTCTACAGTAAAGTGGGGGGATAGACCAGTAGGGGCTACCGCCATTCTCAGCCAGTTTTCAATGTGGGTCGTGGGGTTCGATCCTTCCACGCCCTCCGGGTATCCCACTATCCGGAGATTGTTGCGGCGCGTGCGCCCTTCCGTATCATCCGCCCATGTCTGTAGGGCTTCGATCTGCTAACGCATGAGAGACAGTTGTTCTGTATGGGTCGCTATCTGAGATACCAAAGGATCCACCGTCTGGTTCGTGTGTCACACCTTATCCGCTAGCTTCTTGTGGTCATCCTTCAGGAGGTTCAGGTCCGTGGATATCACTCCCAGTTGGCCTTCCAACGCCGACCGTGTGTCTCTGATCTCTTGGAGGATCATGTCCAATTTATCTGTGGACGGGGTGGGCGGTCCCATGCTTGTCGATGGACCCGGCCGCACATCCGCGCGGTCCGGGGAGTGAGATCTAGTACTTTCGCCAGATGGCTGTGCAGGTACCTTGGGTTTAATCCTACCCATTTCGACACCCGGGCAAAAGATTGGTTACCAGCTAGGAAGGCCAGGCGACCACTCGAGGATTTCCGCCACCGGAGCTGTGCCCCACAATAGGCAGAGGGAATAGCGGTACCGCAGGCTCCGCTCCGCAGCCGTCCCACGAAACAAACACTAGTCCCCGCTACGTGGGCGGGCTAACAAGCAGGCATGAGGCTCCAGTGCGTAGAAGAAGACAAGGAAATGGCTGCCCAGCAGACCATGAGGCCATCCAGGACCCGGAAGTCGTACTGTTATGAGGGGTTGGTTAAGGTCCCAACGGCACCGTTCCTCCTTAGGCAGGGCTCCGGGCGTCCACCCGTGATGATCACCCCAGCAACCAACACTTCAAGTCTGGACCGAGGGAAGCCGCCCACCCGAGGCTGACCGCCGCCAGCGCTGCCACCACGCTGTTCCCTCCACTGTAGCTCTGCACAGACACTCAGGACCGCTTATGTCCCCATGTGGGTGGCCACCCACGGGTCACAGGTCTGCACTGGCCACCTCCTCCTCAGCCGGCCGCCACCCGGCTGATGGCCCACGCTGTCAGGGACACCAGGGGGCACTCAGCGAACTCACCCACCTTCTGGTGCTCAGCAAAGCTTGGGGGTGTTCCTCCCCCCCGGTGCCCCGGGCACAGCAGCTCATGCAAGGCAATCCCGGGCCACCGCTGGCGCTCACTGTGCTTCCGATCCTCTGCCACCGAACTGTGGCACAAAAGGCCTCAGGTTCAGTAGTCCGCCAGGGTCGCCGCAGCCCAGCAAGCAGTCCGGAACATCAGCCCACACGTGGGCCCGTCGTTAAGGGTGGACCGGGTGGGCCGCGCGCCACGCCCCGGCCAGCCGCAGCCCCTTGGCGGACACGGGCAATTCAAATCCCCAGGCCGGCCTCCAGAAAGGGATTATCAGGAATCCACTCTATGGGCCCTTCTGCGGACCTCCGCTGGGGGGTCCGGAACCTTCAACACTTGTTTTTGGGCCGCCCTCCTCCAGGCTGCAGTCCGGCGGGGTCGGGTGCAATCCGCCACCGCACGTCGTCCCATGCCGGCGGCGTCTACTGCACCACATCGCCGCGGCTTCGATCACCCTCCGCCGCCGTTAGGCCTGAACAGGCGCGAAGTCGGGGACAGCTCCTCAGCCGGCCGCGGCGACTCACGCTCCCGCTGCGAGTAGCCCCAAACAGGTCGCCTGACTCCGGAGACAGCGTCCGGGCTCCGGACCCCTACACAGCCCCACAGGATCTAGTAGCTCGCAGGATTTTAGAGCCCCCGGCCCGGAGCTCAACTAACAGGCGTCCGCCATCTCCGGACGCTAGCCACGCCCCTCATACCTTCCATTAATCAAGGGTCAGGATACCACTCTGTTCATTTTTATGTTACTCTACAACTCCATATTGATAACTGGTGGCACACTCTTAAGGCCATGATAGATTCCGAAGCCTCTGTACTCTTCATGGATATGAATTGGCCAGAACCTTGCAGCTAGTACTGATGAAAAAAACAGAACCCGAGACAGTGGTGGCCATGATGGGCGGCATCTGGTTTCGGGGCCCATATGCTACAATACTAAGGAAATGGAAGAAACTTGTGTAAACAAACATTGGGAGCCTTTAATCTTTAACATCATACGAGACCCTCAATATGACATAATCTTGGGACACAAGCCTGCCATCAATTGGAGCGACATATCTTTTAAGTTTGTGTCCTCTTATTGTTTAGAACACTGCCAAACCCACAGGAAAATCCAGCTACAGTGTTATTCAAGATTCACATGATAGACACCGCCGAAGAGCAAGAAATCGACTTGCCCTTGCAATACCACGATCTGAAAAATATCTTCAACGAAGAACAAGCGAACGTATTACCCCGCATCGAATGTACGACTGCCAAATCGACCTAATCCCTGGAGCAGTGATACCCTGTGGAAGGATACATGCGCTCACTGAGCCAGAAAACTAAGACCTAAGGGAATACCTGGATACCTATCAGAAGAACGGGTTTATACGACCATCCAAGTCCCCGGCTGCTTCACCACCTCTTTTCTTCATCCTGAAAGCGAATGGCGAATTAAGGGCTTGTGTTGACTTCCGAGCGCTGAATAACATCACTGTGAAAAACCGGTATCCGTTGCCATTGATACCGGTTTTATTGGACCAGGTTCGGCAAGTCGTGATATTCCCAAGACTGGATCTTAAAGGCGCATATCATCTGGTAAGAATGTGTAAGGGGGATGAGTGAAAGACGGCCTTCGGTACTCAATATGGTCTTTTCGAGTATAGAGTCATGCCGCTTTTGCTATGTAACGCCCCTGCGGCGTTCCAGTTCTTCTTAAACGACGTACTCCGAAAATACCTGGACATAACGGCCATAGTATATATCGATGACATCTTGATATACTTCAACAGAGAAGAAAAACACACCTCACATGTAAGAGCAATATTGCAAACGGTACGTAGAAACCGCCTATTTTGTAAGCTCAGTAAATGTGAGTTCCATGTAAGGAAGGTGGAATTCCTGGGAGTTATGCTATCTGCGGAGGGACAGGAAATGGCTTGTCGCAAGACACAGGCAGTTATGGATTGGCCTCCGCCCAACACTGTGAAGGACGTACAGTGTTTCCTGGGCTTTGCAAACTTTTATAGCCGCTTCATTAACCAGTTTTCACGTGTGGTGATACCTATCACAAAACTTTTGAAAAAAAATGTTTTGTTCCAATGGACGGAGGAGGCCCAGCATGCCTTCTTGGTGCTGAAACAAGCCTTCACATCTGCTCCGATCTTAGCGCATCCAGACAATGACATCCCATACATAGTAGAAGCATACGCTTCTTGTATGGCGGTAGGAGCGGTGTTATCCCAGAGAAATAAGAACACAGAACAGCTGCATCCGGTGGCATATATGTCCCATAAGCTGAATCAGGCCGAATCCCATTATACCATCGCAGAAAAAGGGCTGTTAGCCATTATAAATGCCTTTGGAGAATTGAGGCATTACCTGATGGAAGCAAAACATACCGTTACCGTCTACACAGACCATCGGAACCTGCAATTCATGAAATCGGCTCGTCTATTCACCCCGAGGCAACTAAAATGGATGCTCTTTTTTGCGGAATTTGACTTTGTTGTAATATATCGTCCTGGAGACGATAACAAAAAAGCAGATGCCCTTTCAAGACAGGACACCACGATAGAACCAGAGACACCAAAGACACAGGCCATCATTCCTACCAGTAAAGTGATCGGCCTTGTTCAGACAGACTGCTTTTTTGGCCAGATAAAACTCACTATGAGAAGAACCAAATGTAAGAATTGGCTAAGGATTAATCCCGCCTGGCAACTCAAGGAAGGATTGCCTATAAGAAGACAACAGCTTTGCTTCCTTGCCCTAAGTTGCAGAAGGAAGTATTCCAGTGGGGTCACGAGAATCCCTGCGCAGGTCACACCGGAATGGAGAAGACCTTGGAGAAAGTATTACGAGGTTTTGGTGGCTGACCGTTCGAAGAGACATACAGAGACAGGTTAAAAGTTGTGAGGTATGCAACCAAGCCAAAATGGATCATGGAAAACTTCTGGGGTTGCTTCATCCCTTATCTATAACAAACAAATGATGGACGGAATGCTGACAATGCAAACATTCTCCCCCAGTCAAGAGATCTGGGTTAAATCCATCGTTCTTTTGCCCACTACACCACCCCAGTTTAGACATGGCCATATGCAAATCAGTCTTGACCCTGTGCCTCATGGGAACAGTCCAGCCCGAACTGCCAAGCCATGTCTTCCCTGGACCGGAACCAAGCATCCTAGGACTGGTTTCTGGCTATCAGCCGTCATCAGCCAGGATAGCTTGACTCCAGTGGCGTAGTGAGCACGGGTCCCACGTCTGGGAATACCCATCCCACTTAGGGCGAAAAGCGTTACAACAAACAAATGATGGACGGAATGCTGACAATGCAGACATTCTCCCCCATTCAAGAGATCTGGGTTAAATCCATCGTTCTTTTGCCCACTACACCACCCCAGTTTAGACATGGCCATATACAAATCAGTCTTGACCCTGTGCCTCATGGGAACAGTCCAGCCCGAACTGCCAAGCCATGTCTTCCCTGGACCGGAACCAAGCATCCTAGGACCGGTTTCTGGCTATCAGCCGTCATCAGCCAGGATAGCTTGACTCCAGTGGCGTAGTGAGCACGGGTCCAACGTCTGGGAATACCCATCCCACTTAGGGCGAAAAGCGTTACAACAAACAAATGATGGACGGAATGCTGACAATGCAGACATTCTCCCCCAGTCAAGAGATCTGGGTTAAATCCATTGTTCTTTTGCCCACTACACCACCCCAGTTTAGACATGGCCATATGCAAATCAGTCTTGACCCTGTGCCTCATGGGAACAGTCCAGCCCGAACTGCCAAGCCATGTCTTCCCTGGACCGGAACCAAGCATCCTAGGACCGGTTTCTGGCTATCAGCCGTCATCAGCCAGGATAGCTTGACTCCAGTGGCGTAGTGAGCACGGGTCCCACGTCTGGGAATACCCATCCCACTTAGGGCGAAAAGCGTTACAACAAACAAATGATGGACGGAATGCTGACAATGCAGACATTCTCCCCCAGTCAAGAGATCTGGGTTAAATCCATCGTTCTTTTGCCCACTACACCACCCCAGTTTAGACATGGCCATATACAAATCAGTCTTGACCCTGTGCCTCATGGGAACAGTCCAGCCCGAACTGCCAAGCCATGTCTTCCCTGGACCGGAACCAAGCATCCTAGGACCGGTTTCTGGCTATCAGCCGTCATCAGCCAGGATAGCTTGACTCCAGTGGCGTAGTGAGCACGGGTCCAACGTCTGGGAATACCTATCCCACTTAGGGCGAAAAGCGTTACAACAAACAAATGATGGACGGAATGCTGACAATGCAGACATTCTCCCCCAGTCAAGAGATCTGGGTTAAATCCATCGTTCTTTTGCCCACTACACCACCCCAGTTTAGACATGGCCATATGCAAATCAGTCTTGACCCTGTGCCTCATGGGAACAGTCCAGCCCGAACTGCCAAGCCATGTCTTCCCTGGACCGGAACCAAGCATCCTAGGACCGGTTTCTGGCTATCAGCCGTCATCAGCCAGGATAGCTTGACTCCAGTGGCGTAGTGAGCACGGGTCCCACGTCTGGGAATACCCATCCCACTTAGGGCGAAAAGCGTTACAACAAACAAATGATGGACGGAATGCTGACAATGCAGACATTCTCCCCAGTCAAGAGATCTGGGTTAAATCCATCGTTCTTTTGCCCACTACACCACCCCAGTTTAGACATGGCCATATGCAAATCAGTCTTGACCCTGTGCCTCATGGGAACAGTCCAGCCCGAACTGCCAAGCCATGTCTTCCCTGGACCGGAACCAAGCATCCTAGGACCGGTTTCTGGCTATCAGCCGTCATCAGCCAGGTTAGCTTGACTCCAGTGGCGTAGTGAGCACGGGTCCCACGTCTGGGAATACCCATCCCACTTAGGGCGAAAAGCGTTATAACAAACAAATGATGGACGGAATGCTGACAATGCAGACATTCTCCCCCAGTCAAGAGATCTGGGTTAAATCCATTGTTCTTTTGCCCACTACACCACCCCAGTTTAGACATGGCCATATGCAAATCAGTCTTGACCCTGTGCCTCATGGGAACAGTCCAGCCCGAACTGCCAAGCCATATCTTCCCTGGACCGGAACCAAGCATCCTAGGACCGGTTTCTGGCTATCAGCCGTCATCAGCCAGGATAGCTTGACTCCAGTGGCGTAGTGAGCACGGGTCCCACGTCTGGGAATACCCATCCCACTTAGGGCGAAAAGCGTTACAACAAACAAATGATGGACGGAATGCTGACAATGCAGACATTCTCCCCCAGTCAAGAGATCTGGGTTAAATCCATCGTTCTTTTGCCCACTACACCACCCCAGTTTAGACATGGCCATATGCAAATCAGTCTTGACCCTGTGCCTCATGGGAACAGTCCAGCCCGAACTGCCAAGCCATGTCTTCCCTGGACCGGAACCAAGCATCCTAGGACCGGTTTCTGGCTATCAGCCGTCATCAGCCAGGATAGCTTGACTCCAGTGGCGTAGTGAGCACGGGTCCCACGTCTGAGAATACCCATCCCACTTAGGGCGAAAAGCGTTACAACAAACAAATGATGGACGGAATGCTGACAATGCAGACATTCTCCCCCAGTCAAGAGATCTGGGTTAAATCCATCGTTCTTTAGCCCACTACACCACCCCAGTTTAGACATGGCCATATGCAAATCAGTCTTGACCCTGTGCCTCATGGGAACAGTCCAGCCCGAACTGCCAAGCCATGTCTTCCCTGGACCAGAACCAAGCATCCTAGGACCGGTTTCTGGCTATCAGCCGTCATCAGCCAGGATAGCTTGACTCCAGTGGCGTAGTGAGCACGGGTCCCACGTCTGGGAATACCCATCCCACTTAGGGCGATAAGCGTTACAACAAACAAATGATGGACGGAATTCTGACAATGCAGACATTCTCCCCCAGTCAAGAGATCTGGGTTATATCCATCATTCTTTTGCCCACTACACCACCCCAGTTTAGACATGGCCATATGCAAATCAGTCTTGACCCTGTGCCTCATGGCAACAGTCCAGCCCGAACTGCCAAGCCATGTCTTCCCTGGACCGGAACCAAGCATCCTAGGACCGGTTTCTGGCTATCAGCCGTCATCAGCCAGGATAGCTTGACTCCAGTGGCGTAGTGAGCACGGGTCCCACGTCTGGGAATACCCATCCCACTTAGGGCGAAAAGCGTTACAACAAACAAATGATGGACGGAATGCTGACAATGCAGACATTCTCCCCCAGTCAAGAGATCTGGGTTAAATCCATCGTTCTTTTGCCCACTACACCACCCCAGTTTAGACATGGCCATATGCAAATCAGTCTTGACCCTGTGCCTCATGGGAACAGTCCAGCCCGAACTGCCAAGCCATGTCTTCCCTGGACCGGAACCAAGCATCCTAGGACCGGTTTCTGGCTATCAGCCGTCATCAGCCAGGATAGCTTGACTCCAGTGGCGTAGTGAGCACGGGCCCCACGTCTGGGAATACCCATCCCACTTAGGGCGAAAAGCGTTACAACAAACAAATGATGGACGGAATGCTGACAATGCAGACATTCTCCCCCAGTCAAGAGATCTGGGTTAAATCCATCGTTCTTTTGCCCACTACACCACCCCAGTTTAGACATGGCCATATGCAAATCAGTCTTGACCCTGTGCCTCATGGGAACAGTCCAGCCCGAACTGCCAAGCCATGTCTTCCCTGGACCGGAACCAAGCATCCTAGGACCGGTTTCTGGCTATCAGCCGTCATCAGCCAGGATAGCTTGACTCCAGTGGCGTAGTGAGCACGGGTCCCACGTCTGGGAATACCCATCCCACTTAGGGCGAAAAGCGTTACAACAAACAAATGATGGACGGAATGCTGACAATGCAGACATTCTCCCCCAGTCAAGAGATCTGGGTTAAATCCATCGTTCTTTTGCCCACTACACCACCCCAGTTTAGACATGGCCATATGCAAATCAGTCTTGACCCTGTGCCTCATGGGAACAGTCCAGCCCGAACTGCCAAGCCATGTCTTCCCTGGACCGGAACCAAGCATCCTAGGACCGGTTTCTGGCTATCAGCCGTCATCAGCCAGGATAGCTTGACTCCAGTGGCGTAGTGAGCACGGGTCCCACGTCTGGGAATACCCATCCCACTTAGGGCGAAAAGCGTTACAACAAACAAATGATGGACGGAATGCTGAAAATGCAGACATTCTCCCCCAGTCAAGAGATCTGGGTTAAATCCATCGTTCTTTTGCCCACTACACCACCCCAGTTTAGACATGGCCATATGCAAATCAGTCTTGACCCTGTGCCTCATGGTGGTGTAGTGGGCAAAATAACGATGGATTTAACCCAGATCTCTTGACTGGGGGAGAATGTCTGCATTGTCAGCATTCCGTCCATCAATTGTTTGTTGTAACGCTTTTCGCCCTAAGTGGGATGGGTATTCCCAGACGTGGGACCCGTGCTCACTATGCCACTGGAGTCAAGCTATCCTGGCTGATGACGGCTGATAGCCAGAAACCGGTCCTAGGATGCTTGATTCCGGTCCAGGGAAGACATGGCTTGGCAGTTCGGGCTGGACTGTTCCCATGAGGCACAGGGTCAAGACTGATTTGCATATGGCCATGTCTAAACTGGGGTGGTGTAGTGGGCAAAAGAACGATGGATTTAACCCAGATCTCTTGACTGGGGGAGAATGTCTGCATTGTCAGCATTCCGTCCATCAATTGTTTGTTGTAACGCTTTTCGTCCCTAAGTGGGATGGGTATTCCCAGACGTGGGACCCGTGCTCACTACGCCACTGGAGTCAAGCTATCCTGGCTGATGACGGCTGATAGCCAGAAACCGGTCCTAGGATGCTTGATTCCGGTCCAGGGAAGACATGGCTTGGCAGTTCGGGCTGGACTGTTCCCATGAGGCACAGGGTCAAGACTGATTTGCATATGGCCATGTCTAAAGTGGGGTGGTGTAGTGGGCAAAAGAACGATGGATTTAACCCAGATCTCTTGACTGGGGGAGAATGTCTGCATTGTCAGCATTCCGTCGATCAATTGTTTGTTGTAACGCTTTTCGCCCTAAGTGGGATGGGTATTCCCAGACGTGGGACCCGTGCTCACTACGCCACTGGAGTCAAGCTATCCTGGCTGATGACGGCTGATAGCCAGAAACCGGTCCTAGGATGCTTGATTCCGGTCAAGGGAAGACATGGCTTGGCAGTTCGGGCTGGACTGTTCCCATGAGGCACAGGGTCAAGACTGATTTGCATATGGCCATGTCTAAACTGGGGTGTTGTAGTGGGCAAAAGTACGATGGATTTAACCCAGATCTCTTGACTGGGGGAGAATGTCTGCATTGTCAGCATTCCGTCCATCAATTGTTTGTTGTAACGCTTTTCGCCCTAAGTGGGATGGGTATTCCCAGACGTGGGACCCGTGCTCACTACGCCACTGGAGTCAAGCTATCCTGGCTGATGACGGCTGATAGCCAGAAACCGGTCCTAGGATGCTTGATTCCGGTCCAGGGAAGACATGGCTTGGCAGTTCGGGCTGGACTGTTCCCATGAGGCACAGGGTCAAGACTGATTTGCATATGGCCATGACTAAACTGGGGTGGTGTAGTGGGCAAAAGAACGATGGATTTAACCCAGATCTCTTGACTGGGGGAGAATGTCTGCATTGTCAGCATTCCGTCCATCAATTGTTTGTTGTAACGCTTTTCGCCCTAAGTGGGATGGGTATTCCCAGACGTGGGACCAGTGCTCACTACGCCACTGGAGTCAAGCTATCCTGGCTGATGACGGCTGATAGCCAGAAACCGGTCCTAGGATGCTTGATTCCGGTCCAGGGAAGACATGGCTTGGCAGTTCGGGCTGGACTGTTCCCATGAGGCACAGGGTCAAGACTGATTTGCATATGGCCATGTCTAAACTGGGGTGGTGTAGTGGGCAAAAGAACGATGGATTTAACCCAGATCTCTTGACTGGGGGAGAATGTCTGCATTGTCAGCATTCCGTCCATCAATTGTTTGTTGTAACGCTTTTCGCCCTAAGTGGGATGGGTATTCCCAGACGTGGGACCCGTGCTCACTACGCCACTGGAGTCAAGCTATCCTGGCTGATGACGGCTGATAGCCAGAAACCGGTCCTAGGATGCTTGATTCCGGTCAAGGGAAGACATGGCTTGGCAGTTCGGGCTGGACTGTTCCCATGAGGCACAGGGTCAAGACTGATTTGCATATGGCCATGTCTAAACTGGGGTGTTGTAGTGGGCAAAAGTACGATGGATTTAACCCAGATCTCTTGACTGGGGGAGAATGTCTGCATTGTCAGCATTCCGTCCATCAATTGTTTGTTGTAACGCTTTTCGCCCTAAGTGGGATGGGTATTCCCAGACGTGGGACCCGTGCTCACTACGCCACTGGAGTCAAGCTATCCTGGCTGATGACGGCTGATAGCCAGAAACCGGTCCTAGGATGCTTGATTCCGGTCCAGGGAAGACATGGCTTGGCAGTTCGGGCTGGACTGTTCCCATGAGGCACAGGGTCAAGACTGATTTGCATATGGCCATGACTAAACTGGGGTGGTGTAGTGGGCAAAAGAACGATGGATTTAACCCAGATCTCTTGACTGGGGGAGAATGTCTGCATTGTCAGCATTCCGTCCATCAATTGTTTGTTGTAACGCTTTTCGCCCTAAGTGGGATGGGTATTCCCAGACGTGGGACCAGTGCTCACTACGCCACTGGAGTCAAGCTATCCTGGCTGATGACGGCTGATAGCCAGAAACCGGTCCTAGGATGCTTGATTCCGGTCCAGGGAAGACATGGCTTGGCAGTTCGGGCTGGACTGTTCCCATGAGGCACAGGGTCAAGACTGATTTGCATATGGCCATGTCTAAACTGGGGTGGTGTAGTGGGCAAAAGAACGATGGATTTAACCCAGATCTCTTGACTGGGGGAGAATGTCTGCATTGTCAGCATTCCGTCCATCAATTGTTTGTTGTAACGCTTTTCGCCCTAAGTGGGATGGGTATTCCCAGACGTGGGACCCGTGCTCACTACGCCACTGGAGTCAAGCTATCCTGGCTGATGACGGCTGATAGCCAGAAACCGGTCCTAGGATGCTTGATTCCGGTCCAGGGAAGACATGGCTTGGCAGTTCGGGCTGGACTGTTCCCATGAGGCACAGGGTCAAGACTGATTTGCATATGGCCATGTCTAAACTGGGGTGGTGTAGTGGGCAAAAGAACGATGGATTTAACCCAGATCTCTTGACTGGGGGAGAATGTCTGCATTGTCAGCATTCCGTCCATCAATTGTTTGTTGTAACGCTTTTCGTCCCTAAGTGGGATGGGTATTCCCAGACGTGGGACCCGTGCTCACTACGCCACTGGAGTCAAGCTATCCTGGCTGATGACGGCTGATAGCCAGAAACCGGTCCTAGGATGCTTGATTCCGGTCCAGGGAAGACATGGCTTGGCAGTTCGGGCTGGACTGTTCCCATGAGGCACAGGGTCAAGACTGATTTGCATATGGCCATGTCTAAAGTGGGGTGGTGTAGTGGGCAAAAGAACGATGGATTTAACCCAGATCTCTTGACTGGGGGAGAATGTCTGCATTGTCAGCATTCCGTCGATCAATTGTTTGTTGTAACGCTTTTCGCCCTAAGTGGGATGGGTATTCCCAGACGTGGGACCCGTGCTCACTACGCCACTGGAGTCAAGCTATCCTGGCTGATGACGGCTGATAGCCAGAAACCGGTCCTAGGATGCTTGATTCCGGTCCAGGGAAGACATGGCTTGGCAGTTCGGGCTGGACTGTTCCCATGAGGCACAGGGTCAAGACTGATTTGCATATGGCCATGTCTAAACTGGGGTGTTGTAGTGGGCAAAAGTACGATGGATTTAACCCAGATCTCTTGACTGGGGGAGAATGTCTGCATTGTCAGCATTCCGTCCATCAATTGTTTGTTGTAACGCTTTTCGCCCTAAGTGGGATGGGTGTTCCCAGACGTGGGACCCGTGCTCACTACGCCACTGGAGTCAAGCTATCCTGGCTGATGACGGCTGATAGCCAGAAACCGGTCCTAGGATGCTTGATTCCGGTCCAGGGAAGACATGGCTTGGCAGTTCGGGCTGGACTGTTCCCATGAGGCACAGGGTCAAGACTGATTTGCATATGGCCATGACTAAACTGGGGTGGTGTAGTGGGCAAAAGAACGATGGATTTAACCCAGATCTCTTGACTGGGGGAGAATGTCTGCATTGTCAGCATTCCGTCCATCAATTGTTTGTTGTAACGCTTTTCGCCCTAAGTGGGATGGGTATTCCCAGACGTGGGACCAGTGCTCACTACGCCACTGGAGTCAAGCTATCCTGGCTGATGACGGCTGATAGCCAGAAACCGGTCCTAGGATGCTTGATTCCGGTCCAGGGAAGACATGGCTTGGCAGTTCGGGCTGGACTGTTCCCATGAGGCACAGGGTCAAGACTGATTTGCATATGGCCATGTCTAAACTGGGGTGGTGTAGTGGGCAAAAGAACGATGGATTTAACCCAGATCTCTTGACTGGGGGAGAATGTCTGCATTGTCAGCATTCCATCCATCAATTGTTTGTTGTAACGCTTTTCGCCCTAAGTGGGATGGGTATTCCCAGACGTGGGACCCGTGCTCACTACGCCACTGGAGTCAAGCTATCCTGGCTGATGACGGCTGATAGCCAGAAACCGGTCCTAGGATGCTTGATTCCGGTCCAGGGAAGACATGGCTTGGCAGTTCGGGCTGGACTGTTCCCATGAGGCACAGGGTCAAGACTGATTTGCATATGGCCATGTCTACACTGGGGTGGTGTAGTGGGCAAAAGAACGATGGATTTAACCCAGATCTCTTGACTGGGGGAGAATGTCTGCATTGTCAGCATTCCGTCCATCAATTGTTTGTTGTAACGCTTTTCGCCCTAAGTGGGATGGGTATTCCCAGACGTGGGACCCGTGCTCACTACGCCACTGGAGTCAAGCTATCCTGGCTGATGACGGCTGATAGCCAGAAACCGGTCCTAGGATGCTTGATTCCGGTCCAGGGAAGACATGGCTTGGCAGTTCGGGCTGGACTGTTCCCATGAGGCACAGGGTCAAGACTGATTTGCATATGGCCATGTCTACACTGGGGTGGTGTAGTGGGCAAAAGAACGATGGATTTAACCCAGATCTCTTGACTGGGGGAGAATGTCTGCATTGTCAGCATTCCGTCCATCAATTGTTTGTTGTAACGCTTTTCGCCCTAAGTGGGATGGGTATTCCCAGACGTGGGACCCGTGTTCACTACGCCACTGGAGTCAAGCTATCCTGGCTGATGACGGCTGATAGCCAGAAACCGGTCCTAGGATGCTTGATTCCGGTCCAGGGAAGATATGGCTTGGCAGTTCGGGCTGGACTGTTCCCATGAGGCACAGGGTCAAGACTGATTTGCATATGGCCATGTCTAAACTGGGGTGGTGTAGTGGGCAAAAGAACGATGGATTTAACCCAGATCTCTTGACTGGGGTAGAATGTCTGCATTGTCAGCATTCCGTCCATGAATTTTTTGTTGTAACGCTTTTCGCCCTAAGTGGGATGGGTATTCGCTGACGTGGGACCCGTGCTCACTACGCCACTGGAGTCAAGCTATCCTGGCTGATGACGGCTGATAGCCAGAAACCGGTCCTAGGATGCTTGATTCCGGTCCAGGGAAGACATGGCTTGGCAGTTCAGGCTGGACTGTTCCCATGAGGCACAGGGTCAAGACTGATTTGCATATGGCCATGTCTAAACTGGGGTGGTGTAGTGGGCAAAATAACGCTGGATTTAACCCAGATCTCTTGACTGGGGGAGAATGTCTGCATTGTCAGCATTCCGTCCATCAATTGTTTGTTGTAACGCTTTTCGCCCTAAGTGGGATGGGTATTCCCAGACGTGGGACCAGTGCTCACTACGCCACTGGAGTCAAGCTATCCTGGCTGATGACGGCTGATAGCCAGAAACCGGTCCTAGGATGCTTGATTCCGGTCCAGGGAAGACATGGCTTGGCAGTTCGGGGTGGACTGTTCCCATGAGGCACAGGGTCAAGACTGATTTGCATATGGCCATGTCTAAACTGGGGTGGTGTAGTGGGCAAAAGAACGATGGATTTAACCCAGATCTCTTGACTGGGGGAGAATGTCTGCATTGTCAGCATTCCGTCCATCAATTGTTTGTTGTAACGCTTTTCGCCCTAAGTGGGATGGGTATTCCCAGACGTGGGACCCGTGCTCACTACGCCACTGGAGTCAAGCTATCCTGGCTGATGACGGCTGATAGCCAGAAACCGGTCCTAGGATGCTTGATTCCGGTCCAGGGAAGACATGGCTTGGCAGTTCGGGCTGGACTGTTCCCATGAGGCACAGGGTCAAGACTGATTTGCATATGGCCATGTCTAAACTGGGGTGGTGTAGTGGGCAAAAGAACGATGGATTTAACCCAGATCTCTTGACTGGGGGAGAATGTCTGCATTGTCAGCATTCCGTCCATCAATTGTTTGTTGTAACGCTTTTCGTCCCTAAGTGGGATGGGTATTCCCAGACGTGGGACCCGTGCTCACTACGCCACTGGAGTCAAGCTATCCTGGCTGATGACGGCTGATAGCCAGAAACCGGTCCTAGGATGCTTGATTCCGGTCCAGGGAAGACATGGCTTGGCAGTTCGGGCTGGACTGTTCCCATGAGGCACAGGGTCAAGACTGATTTGCATATGGCCATGTCTAAAGTGGGGTGGTGTAGTGGGCAAAAGAACGATGGATTTAACCCAGATCTCTTGACTGGGGGAGAATGTCTGCATTGTCAGCATTCCGTCGATCAATTGTTTGTTGTAACGCTTTTCGCCCTAAGTGGGATGGGTATTCCCAGACGTGGGACCCGTGCTCACTACGCCACTGGAGTCAAGCTATCCTGGCTGATGACGGCTGATAGCCAGAAACCGGTCCTAGGATGCTTGATTCCGGTCCAGGGAAGACATGGCTTGGCAGTTCGGGCTGGACTGTTCCCATGAGGCACAGGGTCAAGACTGATTTGCATATGGCCATGTCTAAACTGGGGTGTTGTAGTGGGCAAAAGTACGATGGATTTAACCCAGATCTCTTGACTGGGGGAGAATGTCTGCATTGTCAGCATTCCGTCCATCAATTGTTTGTTGTAACGCTTTTCGCCCTAAGTGGGATGGGTATTCCCAGACGTGGGACCCGTGCTCACTACGCCACTGGAGTCAAGCTATCCTGGCTGATGACGGCTGATAGCCAGAAACCGGTCCTAGGATGCTTGATTCCGGTCCAGGGAAGACATGGCTTGGCAGTTCGGGCTGGACTGTTCCCATGAGGCACAGGGTCAAGACTGATTTGCATATGGCCATGACTAAACTGGGGTGGTGTAGTGGGCAAAAGAACGATGGATTTAACCCAGATCTCTTGACTGGGGGAGAATGTCTGCATTGTCAGCATTCCGTCCATCAATTGTTTGTTGTAACGCTTTTCGCCCTAAGTGGGATGGGTATTCCCAGACGTGGGACCAGTGCTCACTACGCCACTGGAGTCAAGCTATCCTGGCTGATGACGGCTGATAGCCAGAAACCGGTCCTAGGATGCTTGATTCCGGTCCAGGGAAGACATGGCTTGGCAGTTCGGGCTGGACTGTTCCCATGAGGCACAGGGTCAAGACTGATTTGCATATGGCCATGTCTAAACTGGGGTGGTGTAGTGGGCAAAAGAACGATGGATTTAACCCAGATCTCTTGACTGGGGGAGAATGTCTGCATTGTCAGCATTCCGTCCATCAATTGTTTGTTGTAACGCTTTTCGCCCCAAGTGGGATGGGTATTCCCAGACGTGGGACCCGTGCTCACTACGCCACTGGAGTCAAGCTATCCTGGCTGATGACGGCTGATAGCCAGAAACCGGTCCTAGGATGCTTGATTCCGGTCCAGGGAAGACATGGCTTGGCAGTTCGGGCTGGACTGTTCCCATGAGGCACAGGGTCAAGACTGATTTGCATATGGCCATGTCTACACTGGGGTGGTGTAGTGGGCAAAAGAACGATGGATTTAACCCAGATCTCTTGACTGGGGGAGAATGTCTGCATTGTCAGCATTCCGTCCATCAATTGTTTGTTGTAACGCTTTTCGCCCTAAGTGGGATGGGTATTCCCAGACGTGGGACCCGTGCTCACTACGCCACTGGAGTCAAGCTATCCTGGCTGATGACGGCTGATAGCCAGAAACCGGTCCTAGGATGCTTGATTCCGGTCCAGGGAAGACATGGCTTGGCAGTTCGGGCTGGACTGTTCCCATGAGGCACAGGGTCAAGACTGATTTGCATATGGCCATGTCTAAACTGGGGTGTTGTAGTGGGCAAAAGTACGATGGATTTAACCCAGATCTCTTGACTGGGGGAGAATGTCTGCATTGTCAGCATTCCGTCCATCAATTGTTTGTTGTAACGCTTTTCGCCCTAAGTGGGATGGGTGTTCCCAGACGTGGGACCCGTGCTCACTACGCCACTGGAGTCAAGCTATCCTGGCTGATGACGGCTGATAGCCAGAAACCGGTCCTAGGATGCTTGATTCCGGTCCAGGGAAGACATGGCTTGGCAGTTCGGGCTGGACTGTTCCCATGAGGCACAGGGTCAAGACTGATTTGCATATGGCCATGACTAAACTGGGGTGGTGTAGTGGGCAAAAGAACGATGGATTTAACCCAGATCTCTTGACTGGGGGAGAATGTCTGCATTGTCAGCATTCCGTCCATCAATTGTTTGTTGTAACGCTTTTCGCCCTAAGTGGGATGGGTATTCCCAGACGTGGGACCAGTGCTCACTACGCCACTGGAGTCAAGCTATCCTGGCTGATGACGGCTGATAGCCAGAAACCGGTCCTAGGATGCTTGATTCCGGTCCAGGGAAGACATGGCTTGGCAGTTCGGGCTGGACTGTTCCCATGAGGCACAGGGTCAAGACTGATTTGCATATGGCCATGTCTAAACTGGGGTGGTGTAGTGGGCAAAAGAACGATGGATTTAACCCAGATCTCTTGACTGGGGGAGAATGTCTGCATTGTCAGCATTCCGTCCATCAATTGTTTGTTGTAACGCTTTTCGCCCTAAGTGGGATGGGTATTCCCAGACGTGGGACCCGTGCTCACTACGCCACTGGAGTCAAGCTATCCTGGCTGATGACGGCTGATAGCCAGAAACCGGTCCTAGGATGCTTGATTCCGGTCCAGGGAAGACATGGCTTGGCAGTTCGGGCTGGACTGTTCCCATGAGGCACAGGGTCAAGACTGATTTGCATATGGCCATGTCTACACTGGGGTGGTGTAGTGGGCAAAAGAACGATGGATTTAACCCAGATCTCTTGACTGGGGGAGAATGTCTGCATTGTCAGCATTCCGTCCATCAATTGTTTGTTGTAACGCTTTTCGCCCTAAGTGGGATGGGTATTCCCAGACGTGGGACCCGTGCTCACTACGCCACTGGAGTCAAGCTATCCTGGCTGATGACGGCTGATAGCCAGAAACCGGTCCTAGGATGCTTGATTCCGGTCCAGGGAAGACCTGGCTTGGCAGTTCGGGCTGGACTGTTCCCATGAGGCACAGGGTCAAGACTGATTTGCATATGGCCATGTCTAAACTGGGGTGGTGTAGTGGGCAAAAGAACGATGGATTTAACCCAGATCTCTTGACTGGGGGAGAATGTCTGCATTGTCAGCATTCCGTCCATGAATTTTTTGTTGTAACGCTTTTCGCCCTAAGTGGGATGGGTATTCCCTGACGTGGGACCCGTGCTCACTACGCCACTGGAGTCAAGCTATCCTGGCTGATGACGGCTGATAGCCAGAAACCGGTCCTAGGATGCTTGATTCCGGTCCAGGGAAGACCTGGCTTGGCAGTTCGGGCTGGACTGTTCCCATGAGGCACAGGGTCAAGACTGATTTGCATATGGCCATGTCTAAACTGGGGTGGTGTAGTGGGCAAAAGAACGATGGATTTAACCCAGATCTCTTGACTGGGGGAGAATGTCTGCATTGTCAGCATTCCGTCCATCAATTGTTTGTTGTAACGCTTTTCGCCCTAAGTGGGATGGGTATTCCCAGACGTGGGACCCGTGCTCACTACGCCACTGGAGTCAAGCTATCCTGGCTGATGACGGCTGATAGCCAGAAACCGGTCCTAGGATGCTTGATTCCGGTCCAGGGAAGACATGGCTTGGCAGTTCGGGCTGGACTGTTCCCATGAGGCACAGGGTCAAGACTGATTTGCATATGGCCATGTCTACACTGGGGTGGTGTAGTGGGCAAAAGAACGATGGATTTAACCCAGATCTCTTGACTGGGGGAGAATGTCTGCATTGTCAGCATTCCGTCCATCAATTGTTTGTTGTAACGCTTTTCGCCCTAAGTGGGATGGGTATTCCCAGACGTGGGACCCGTGCTCACTACGCCACTGGAGTCAAGCTATCCTGGCTGATGACGGCTGATAGCCAGAAACCGGTCCTAGGATGCTTGATTCCGGTCCAGGGAAGACATGGCTTGGCAGTTCGGGCTGGACTGTTCCCATGAGGCACAGGGTCAAGACTGATTTGCATATGGCCATGTCTAAACTGGGGTGGTGTAGTGGGCAAAAGAACGATGGATTTAACCCAGATCTCTTGACTGGGGGAGAATGTCTGCATTGTCAGCATTCCGTCCATCAATTGTTTGTTGTAACGCTTTTCGTCCCTAAGTGGGATGGGTATTCCCAGACGTGGGACCCGTGCTCACTACGCCACTGGAGTCAAGCTATCCTGGCTGATGACGGCTGATAGCCAGAAACCGGTCCTAGGATGCTTGATTCCGGTCCAGGGAAGACATGGCTTGGCAGTTCGGGCTGGACTGTTCCCATGAGGCACAGGGTCAAGACTGATTTGCATATGGCCATGTCTAAAGTGGGGTGGTGTAGTGGGCAAAAGAACGATGGATTTAACCCAGATCTCTTGACTGGGGGAGAATGTCTGCATTGTCAGCATTCCGTCGATCAATTGTTTGTTGTAACGCTTTTCGCCCTAAGTGGGATGGGTATTCCCAGACGTGGGACCCGTGCTCACTACGCCACTGGAGTCAAGCTATCCTGGCTGATGACGGCTGATAGCCAGAAACCGGTCCTAGGATGCTTGATTCCGGTCCAGGGAAGACATGGCTTGGTAGTTCGGGCTGGACTGTTCCCATGAGGCACAGGGTCAAGACTGATTTGCATATGGCCATGTCTAAACTGGGGTGTTGTAGTGGGCAAAAGTACGATGGATTTAACCCAGATCTCTTGACTGGGGGAGAATGTCTGCATTGTCAGCATTCCGTCCATCAATTGTTTGTTGTAACGCTTTTCGCCCTAAGTGGGATGGGTATTCCCAGACGTGGGACCCGTGCTCACTACGCCACTGGAGTCAAGCTATCCTGGCTGATGACGGCTGATAGCCAGAAACCGGTCCTAGGATGCTTGATTCCGGTCCAGGGAAGACATGGCTTGGCAGTTCGGGCTGGACTGTTCCCATGAGGCACAGGGTCAAGACTGATTTGCATATGGCCATGACTAAACTGGGGTGGTGTAGTGGGCAAAAGAACGATGGATTTAACCCAGATCTCTTGACTGGGGGAGAATGTCTGCATTGTCAGCATTCCGTCCATCAATTGTTTGTTGTAACGCTTTTCGCCCTAAGTGGGATGGGTATTCCCAGACGTGGGACCAGTGCTCACTACGCCACTGGAGTCAAGCTATCCTGGCTGATGACGGCTGATAGCCAGAAACCGGTCCTAGGATGCTTGATTCCGGTCCAGGGAAGACATGGCTTGGCAGTTCGGGCTGGACTGTTCCCATGAGGCACAGGGTCAAGACTGATTTGCATATGGCCATGTCTAAACTGGGGTGGTGTAGTGGGCAAAAGAACGATGGATTTAACCCAGATCTCTTGACTGGGGGAGAATGTCTGCATTGTCAGCATTCCGTCCATCAATTGTTTGTTGTAACGCTTTTCGCCCTAAGTGGGATGGGTATTCCCAGACGTGGGACCCGTGCTCACTACGCCACTGGAGTCAAGCTATCCTGGCTGATGACGGCTGATAGCCAGAAACCGGTCCTAGGATGCTTGATTCCGGTCCAGGGAAGACATGGCTTGGCAGTTCGGGCTGGACTGTTCCCATGAGGCACAGGGTCAAGACTGATTTGCATATGGCCATGTCTACACTGGGGTGGTGTAGTGGGCAAAAGAACGATGGATTTAACCCAGATCTCTTGACTGGGGGAGAATGTCTGCATTGTCAGCATTCCGTCCATCAATTGTTTGTTGTAACGCTTTTCGCCCTAAGTGGGATGGGTATTCCCAGACGTGGGACCCGTGCTCACTACGCCACTGGAGTCAAGCTATCCTGGCTGATGACGGCTGATAGCCAGAAACCGGTCCTAGGATGCTTGATTCCGGTCCAGGGAAGACCTGGCTTGGCAGTTCGGGCTGGACTGTTCCCATGAGGCACAGGGTCAAGACTGATTTGCATATGGCCATGTCTAAACTGGGGTGGTGTAGTGGGCAAAAGAACGATGGATTTAACCCAGATCTCTTGACTGGGGGAGAATGTCTGCATTGTCAGCATTCCGTCCATCAATTGTTTATTGTAACGCTTTTCGCCCTAAGTGGGATGGGTATTCCCAGACGTGGGACCCGTGTTCACTACGCCACTGGAGTCAAGCTATCCTGGCTGATGACGGCTGATAGCCAGAAACCGGTCCTAGGATGCTTGATTCCGGTCCAGGGAAGACCTGGCTTGGCAGTTCGGGCTGGACTGTTCCCATGAGGCACAGGGTCAAGACTGATTTGCATATGGCCATGTCTAAACTGGGGTGGTGTAGTGGGCAAAAGAACGATGGATTTAACCCAGATCTCTTGACTGGGGGAGAATGTCTGCATTGTCAGCATTCCGTCCATCAATTGTTTGTTGTAACGCTTTTCGCCCTAAGTGGGATGGGTATTCCCAGACGTGGGACCCGTGCTCACTACGCCACTGGAGTCAAGCTATCCTGGCTGATGACGGCTGATAGCCAGAAACCGGTCCTAGGATGCTTGATTCCGGTCCAGGGAAGACATGGCTTGGCAGTTCGGGCTGGACTGTTCCCATGAGGCACAGGGTCAAGACTGATTTGCATATGGCCATGTCTACACTGGGGTGGTGTAGTGGGCAAAAGAACGATGGATTTAACCCAGATCTCTTGACTGGGGGAGAATGTCTGCATTGTCAGCATTCCGTCCATCAATTGTTTGTTGTAACGCTTTTCGCCCTAAGTGGGATGGGTATTCCCAGACGTGGGACCCGTGCTCACTACGCCACTGGAGTCAAGCTATCCTGGCTGATGACGGCTGATAGCCAGAAACCGGTCCTAGGATGCTTGATTCCGGTCCAGGGAAGACATGGCTTGGCAGTTCGGGCTGGACTGTTCCCATGAGGCACAGGGTCAAGACTGATTTGCATATGGCCATGTCTAAACTGGGGTGGTGTAGTGGGCAAAAGAACGATGGATTTAACCCAGATCTCTTGACTGGGGGAGAATGTCTGCATTGTCAGCATTCCGTCCATCAATTGTTTGTTGTAACGCTTTTCGTCCCTAAGTGGGATGGGTATTCCCAGACGTGGGACCCGTGCTCACTACGCCACTGGAGTCAAGCTATCCTGGCTGATGACGGCTGATAGCCAGAAACCGGTCCTAGGATGCTTGATTCCGGTCCAGGGAAGACATGGCTTGGCAGTTCGGGCTGGACTGTTCCCATGAGGCACAGGGTCAAGACTGATTTGCATATGGCCATGTCTAAAGTGGGGTGGTGTAGTGGGCAAAAGAACGATGGATTTAACCCAGATCTCTTGACTGGGGGAGAATGTCTGCATTGTCAGCATTCCGTCGATCAATTGTTTGTTGTAACGCTTTTCGCCCTAAGTGGGATGGGTATTCCCAGACGTGGGACCCGTGCTCACTACGCCACTGGAGTCAAGCTATCCTGGCTGATGACGGCTGATAGCCAGAAACCGGTCCTAGGATGCTTGATTCCGGTCCAGGGAAGACATGGCTTGGCAGTTCGGGCTGGACTGTTCCCATGAGGCACAGGGTCAAGACTGATTTGCATATGGCCATGTCTAAACTGGGGTGTTGTAGTGGGCAAAAGTACGATGGATTTAACCCAGATCTCTTGACTGGGGGAGAATGTCTGCATTGTCAGCATTCCGTCCATCAATTGTTTGTTGTAACGCTTTTCGCCCTAAGTGGGATGGGTATTCCCAGACGTGGGACCCGTGCTCACTACGCCACTGGAGTCAAGCTATCCTGGCTGATGACGGCTGATAGCCAGAAACCGGTCCTAGGATGCTTGATTCCGGTCCAGGGAAGACATGGCTTGGCAGTTCGGGCTGGACTGTTCCCATGAGGCACAGGGTCAAGACTGATTTGCATATGGCCATGACTAAACTGGGGTGGTGTAGTGGGCAAAAGAACGATGGATTTAACCCAGATCTCTTGACTGGGGGAGAATGTCTGCATTGTCAGCATTCCGTCCATCAATTGTTTGTTGTAACGCTTTTCGCCCTAAGTGGGATGGGTATTCCCAGACGTGGGACCAGTGCTCACTACGCCACTGGAGTCAAGCTATCCTGGCTGATGACGGCTGATAGCCAGAAACCGGTCCTAGGATGCTTGATTCCGGTCCAGGGAAGACATGGCTTGGCAGTTCGGGCTGGACTGTTCCCATGAGGCACAGGGTCAAGACTGATTTGCATATGGCCATGTCTAAACTGGGGTGGTGTAGTGGGCAAAAGAACGATGGATTTAACCCAGATCTCTTGACTGGGGGAGAATGTCTGCATTGTCAGCATTCCGTCCATCAATTGTTTGTTGTAACGCTTTTCGCCCTAAGTGGGATGGGTATTCCCAGACGTGGGACCCGTGCTCACTACGCCACTGGAGTCAAGCTATCCTGGCTGATGACGGCTGATAGCCAGAAACCGGTCCTAGGATGCTTGATTCCGGTCCAGGGAAGACATGGCTTGGCAGTTCGGGCTGGACTGTTCCCATGAGGCACAGGGTCAAGACTGATTTGCATATGGCCATGTCTACACTGGGGTGGTGTAGTGGGCAAAAGAACGATGGATTTAACCCAGATCTCTTGACTGGGGGAGAATGTCTGCATTGTCAGCATTCCGTCCATCAATTGTTTGTTGTAACGCTTTTCGCCCTAAGTGGGATGGGTATTCCCAGACGTGGGACCCGTGCTCACTACGCCACTGGAGTCAAGCTATCCTGGCTGATGACGGCTGATAGCCAGAAACCGGTCCTAGGATGCTTGATTCCGGTCCAGGGAAGACCTGGCTTGGCAGTTCGGGCTGGACTGTTCCCATGAGGCACAGGGTCAAGACTGATTTGCATATGGCCATGTCTAAACTGGGGTGGTGTAGTGGGCAAAAGAACGATGGATTTAACCCAGATCTCTTGACTGGGGGAGAATGTCTGCATTGTCAGCATTCCGTCCATCAATTGTTTATTGTAACGCTTTTCGCCCTAAGTGGGATGGGTATTCCCAGACGTGGGACCCGTGTTCACTACGCCACTGGAGTCAAGCTATCCTGGCTGATGACGGCTGATAGCCAGAAACCGGTCCTAGGATGCTTGATTCCGGTCCAGGGAAGACCTGGCTTGGCAGTTCGGGCTGGACTGTTCCCATGAGGCACAGGGTCAAGACTGATTTGCATATGGCCATGTCTAAACTGGGGTGGTGTAGTGGGCAAAAGAACGATGGATTTAACCCAGATCTCTTGACTGGGGGAGAATGTCTGCATTGTCAGCATTCCGTCCATCAATTGTTTATTGTAACGCTTTTCGCCCTAAGTGGGATGGGTATTCCCAGACGTGGGACCCGTGTTCACTACGCCACTGGAGTCAAGCTATCCTGGCTGATGACGGCTGATAGCCAGAAACCGGTCCTAGGATGCTTGATTCCGGTCCAGGGAAGACCTGGCTTGGCAGTTCGGGCTGGACTGTTCCCATGAGGCACAGGGTCAAGACTGATTTGCATATGGCCATGTCTAAACTGGGGTGGTGTAGTGGGCAAAAGAACGATGGATTTAACCCAGATCTCTTGACTGGGGGAGAATGTCTGCATTGTCAGCATTCCGTCCATCAATTGTTTGTTGTAACGCTTTTCGCCCTAAGTGGGATGGGTATTCCCAGACGTGGGACCCGTGCTCACTACGCCACTGGAGTCAAGCTATCCTGGCTGATGACGGCTGATAGCCAGAAACCGGTCCTAGGATGCTTGATTCCGGTCCAGGGAAGACATGGCTTGGCAGTTCGGGCTGGACTGTTCCCATGAGGCACAGGGTCAAGACTGATTTGCATATGGCCATGTCTACACTGGGGTGGTGTAGTGGGCAAAAGAACGATGGATTTAACCCAGATCTCTTGACTGGGGGAGAATGTCTGCATTGTCAGCATTCCGTCCATCAATTGTTTGTTGTAACGCTTTTCGCCCTAAGTGGGATGGGTATTCCCAGACGTGGGACCCGTGCTCACTACGCCACTGGAGTCAAGCTATCCTGGCTGATGACGGCTGATAGCCAGAAACCGGTCCTAGGATGCTTGATTCCGGTCCAGGGAAGACATGGCTTGGCAGTTCGGGCTGGACTGTTCCCATGAGGCACAGGGTCAAGACTGATTTGCATATGGCCATGTCTAAACTGGGGTGGTGTAGTGGGCAAAAGAACGATGGATTTAACCCAGATCTCTTGACTGGGGGAGAATGTCTGCATTGTCAGCATTCCGTCCATCAATTGTTTGTTGTAACGCTTTTCGTCCCTAAGTGGGATGGGTATTCCCAGACGTGGGACCCGTGCTCACTACGCCACTGGAGTCAAGCTATCCTGGCTGATGACGGCTGATAGCCAGAAACCGGTCCTAGGATGCTTGATTCCGGTCCAGGGAAGACATGGCTTGGCAGTTCGGGCTGGACTGTTCCCATGAGGCACAGGGTCAAGACTGATTTGCATATGGCCATGTCTAAAGTGGGGTGGTGTAGTGGGCAAAAGAACGATGGATTTAACCCAGATCTCTTGACTGGGGGAGAATGTCTGCATTGTCAGCATTCCGTCGATCAATTGTTTGTTGTAACGCTTTTCGCCCTAAGTGGGATGGGTATTCCCAGACGTGGGACCCGTGCTCACTACGCCACTGGAGTCAAGCTATCCTGGCTGATGACGGCTGATAGCCAGAAACCGGTCCTAGGATGCTTGATTCCGGTCCAGGGAAGACATGGCTTGGCAGTTCGGGCTGGACTGTTCCCATGAGGCACAGGGTCAAGACTGATTTGCATATGGCCATGTCTAAACTGGGGTGTTGTAGTGGGCAAAAGTACGATGGATTTAACCCAGATCTCTTGACTGGGGGAGAATGTCTGCATTGTCAGCATTCCGTCCATCAATTGTTTGTTGTAACGCTTTTCGCCCTAAGTGGGATGGGTATTCCCAGACGTGGGACCCGTGCTCACTACGCCACTGGAGTCAAGCTATCCTGGCTGATGACGGCTGATAGCCAGAAACCGGTCCTAGGATGCTTGATTCCGGTCCAGGGAAGACATGGCTTGGCAGTTCGGGCTGGACTGTTCCCATGAGGCACAGGGTCAAGACTGATTTGCATATGGCCATGACTAAACTGGGGTGGTGTAGTGGGCAAAAGAACGATGGATTTAACCCAGATCTCTTGACTGGGGGAGAATGTCTGCATTGTCAGCATTCCGTCCATCAATTGTTTGTTGTAACGCTTTTCGCCCTAAGTGGGATGGGTATTCCCAGACGTGGGACCAGTGCTCACTACGCCACTGGAGTCAAGCTATCCTGGCTGATGACGGCTGATAGCCAGAAACCGGTCCTAGGATGCTTGATTCCGGTCCAGGGAAGACATGGCTTGGCAGTTCGGGCTGGACTGTTCCCATGAGGCACAGGGTCAAGACTGATTTGCATATGGCCATGTCTAAACTGGGGTGGTGTAGTGGGCAAAAGAACGATGGATTTAACCCAGATCTCTTGACTGGGGGAGAATGTCTGCATTGTCAGCATTCCGTCCATCAATTGTTTGTTGTAACGCTTTTCGCCCTAAGTGGGATGGGTATTCCCAGACGTGGGACCCGTGCTCACTACGCCACTGGAGTCAAGCTATCCTGGCTGATGACGGCTGATAGCCAGAAACCGGTCCTAGGATGCTTGATTCCGGTCCAGGGAAGACATGGCTTGGCAGTTCGGGCTGGACTGTTCCCATGAGGCACAGGGTCAAGACTGATTTGCATATGGCCATGTCTACACTGGGGTGGTGTAGTGGGCAAAAGAACGATGGATTTAACCCAGATCTCTTGACTGGGGGAGAATGTCTGCATTGTCAGCATTCCGTCCATCAATTGTTTGTTGTAACGCTTTTCGCCCTAAGTGGGATGGGTATTCCCAGACGTGGGACCCGTGCTCACTACGCCACTGGAGTCAAGCTATCCTGGCTGATGACGGCTGATAGCCAGAAACCGGTCCTAGGATGCTTGATTCCGGTCCAGGGAAGACCTGGCTTGGCAGTTCGGGCTGGACTGTTCCCATGAGGCACAGGGTCAAGACTGATTTGCATATGGCCATGTCTAAACTGGGGTGGTGTAGTGGGCAAAAGAACGATGGATTTAACCCAGATCTCTTGACTGGGGGAGAATGTCTGCATTGTCAGCATTCCGTCCATCAATTGTTTATTGTAACGCTTTTCGCCCTAAGTGGGATGGGTATTCCCAGACGTGGGACCCGTGTTCACTACGCCACTGGAGTCAAGCTATCCTGGCTGATGACGGCTGATAGCCAGAAACCGGTCCTAGGATGCTTGATTCCGGTCCAGGGAAGACATGGCTTGGCAGTTCGGGCTGGACTGTTCCCATGAGGCACAGGGTCAAGACTGATTTGCATATGGCCATGTCTAAACTGGGGTGGTGTAGTGGGCAAAAGAACGATGGATTTAACCCAGATCTCTTGACTGGGGGAGAATGTCTGCATTGTCAGCATTCCGTCCATGAATTTTTTGTTGTAACGCTTTTCGCCCTAAGTGGGATGGGTATTCCCTGACGTGGGACCCGTGCTCACTACGCCACTGGAGTCAAGCTATCCTGGCTGATGACGGCTGATAGCCAGAAACCGGTCCAAGGATGCTTGATTCCGGTCCAGGGAAGACCTGGCTTGGCAGTTCGGGCTGGACTGTTCCCATGAGGCACAGGGTCAAGATTGATTTGCATATGGCCATGTCTAAACTGGGGTGGTGTAGTGGGCAAAAGAACGATGGATTTAACCCAGATCTCTTGACTGGGGGAGAATGTCTGCATTGTCAGCATTCCGTCCATCAATTGTTTGTTGTAACGCTTTTCGCCCTAAGTGGGATGGGTATTCCCAGACGTGGGACCCGTGCTCACTACGCCACTGGAGTCAAGCTATCCTGGCTGATGACGGCTGATAGCCAGAAACCGGTCCTAGGATGCTTGATTCCGGTCCAGGGAAGACATGGCTTGGCAGTTCGGGCTGGACTGTTCCCATGAGGCACAGGGTCAAGACTGATTTGCATATGGCCATGTCTACACTGGGGTGGTGTAGTGGGCAAAAGAACGATGAATTTAACCCAGATCTCTTGACTGGGGGAGAATGTCTGCATTGTCAGCATTCCGTCCATCAATTGTTTGTTGTAACGCTTTTCGCCCTAAGTGGGATGGGTATTCCCAGACGTGGGACCCGTGCTCACTACGCCACTGGAGTCAAGCTATCCTGGCTGATGACGGCTGATAGCCAGAAACCGGTCCTAGGATGCTTGATTCCGGTCCAGGGAAGACCTGGCTTGGCAGTTCGGGCTGGACTGTTCCCATGAGGCACAGGGTCAAGACTGATTTGCAAATGGCCATGTCTAAACTGGGGTGGTGTAGTGGGCAAAAGAACGATGGATTTAACCCAGATCTCTTGACTGGGGGAGAATGTCTGCATTGTCAGCATTCCGTCCATCAATTGTTTGTTGTAACGCTTTTCGCCCTAAGTGGGATGGGTATTCCCAGACGTGGGACCCGTGTTCACTACGCCACTGGAGTCAAGCTATCCTGGCTGATGACGGCTGATAGCCAGAAACCGGTCCTAGGATGCTTGATTCCGGTCCAGGGAAGACATGGCTTGGCAGTTCGGGCTGGACTGTTCCCATGAGGCACAGGGTCAAGACTGATTTGCATATGGCCATGTCTAAACTGGGGTGGTGTAGTGGGCAAAAGAACGATGGATTTAACCCAGATCTCTTGACTGGGGGAGAATGTCTGCATTGTCAGCATTCCGTCCATCAATTGTTTGTTGTAACGCTTTTCGCCCTAAGTGGGATGGGTATTCCCAGACGTGGGACCCGTGCTCACTACGCCACTGGAGTCAAGCTATCCTGGCTGATGACGGCTGATAGCCACAAACCGGTCCTAGGATGCTTGATTCCGGTCCAGGGAAGACATGGCTTGGCAGTTCGGGCTGGACTGTTCCCATGAGGCACAGGGTCAAGACTGATTTGCATATGGCCATGTCTACACTGGGGTGGTGTAGTGGGCAAAAGAACGATGGATTTAACCCAGATCTCTTGACTGGGGGAGAATGTCTGCATTGTCAGCATTCCGTCCATCAATTGTTTGTTGTAACGCTTTTCGCCCTAAGTGGGATGGGTATTCCCAGACGTGGGACCCGTGCTCACTACGCCACTGGAGTCAAGCTATCCTGGCTGATGACGGCTGATAGCCAGAAACCGGTCCTAGGATGCTTGATTCCGGTCCAGGGAAGACCTGGCTTGGCAGTTCGGGCTGGACTGTTCCCATGAGGCACAGGGTCAAGACTGATTTGCATATGGCCATGTCTAAACTGGGGTGGTGTAGTGGGCAAAAGAACGATGGATTTAACCCAGATCTCTTGACTGGGGGAGAATGTCTGCATTGTCAGCATTCCGTCCATCAATTGTTTATTGTAACGCTTTTCGCCCTAAGTGGGATGGGTATTCCCAGACGTGGGACCCGTGTTCACTACGCCACTGGAGTCAAGCTATCCTGGCTGATGACGGCTGATAGCCAGAAACCGGTCCTAGGATGCTTGATTCCGGTCCAGGGAAGACATGGCTTGGCAGTTCGGGCTGGACTGTTCCCATGAGGCACAGGGTCAAGACTGATTTGCATATGGCCATGTCTAAACTGGGGTGGTGTAGTGGGCAAAAGAACGATGGATTTAACCCAGATCTCTTGACTGGGGGAGAATGTCTGCATTGTCAGCATTCCGTCCATCAATTGTTTGTTGTAACGCTTTTCGCCCTAAGTGGGATGGGTATTCCCAGACGTGGGACCCGTGCTCACTACGCCACTGGAGTCAAGCTATCCTGGCTGATGACGGCTGATAGCCAGAAACCGGTCCTAGGATGCTTGATTCCGGTCCAGGGAAGACATGGCTTGGCAGTTCGGGCTGGACTGTTCCCATGAGGCACAGGGTCAAGACTGATTTGCATATGGCCATGTCTAAACTGGGGTGGTGTAGTGGGCAAAAGAACGATGGATTTAACCCAGATCTCTTGACTGGGGGAGAATGTCTGCATTGTCAGCATTCCGTCCATCAATTGTTTGTTGTAACGCTTTTCGTCCCTAAGTGGGATGGGTATTCCCAGACGTGGGACCCGTGCTCACTACGCCACTGGAGTCAAGCTATCCTGGCTGATGACGGCTGATAGCCAGAAACCGGTCCTAGGATGCTTGATTCCGGTCCAGGGAAGACATGGCTTGGCAGTTCGGGCTGGACTGTTCCCATGAGGCACAGGGTCAAGACTGATTTGCATATGGCCATGTCTAAAGTGGGGTGGTGTAGTGGGCAAAAGAACGATGGATTTAACCCAGATCTCTTGACTGGGGGAGAATGTCTGCATTGTCAGCATTCCGTCGATCAATTGTTTGTTGTAACGCTTTTCGCCCTAAGTGGGATGGGTATTCCCAGACGTGGGACCCGTGCTCACTACGCCACTGGAGTCAAGCTATCCTGGCTGATGACGGCTGATAGCCAGAAACCGGTCCTAGGATGCTTGATTCCGGTCCAGGGAAGACATGGCTTGGCAGTTCGGGCTGGACTGTTCCCATGAGGCACAGGGTCAAGACTGATTTGCATATGGCCATGTCTAAACTGGGGTGTTGTAGTGGGCAAAAGTACGATGGATTTAACCCAGATCTCTTGACTGGGGGAGAATGTCTGCATTGTCAGCATTCCGTCCATCAATTGTTTGTTGTAACGCTTTTCGCCCTAAGTGGGATGGGTATTCCCAGACGTGGGACCCGTGCTCACTACGCCACTGGAGTCAAGCTATCCTGGCTGATGACGGCTGATAGCCAGAAACCGGTCCTAGGATGCTTGATTCCGGTCCAGGGAAGACATGGCTTGGCAGTTCGGGCTGGACTGTTCCCATGAGGCACAGGGTCAAGACTGATTTGCATATGGCCATGACTAAACTGGGGTGGTGTAGTGGGCAAAAGAACGATGGATTTAACCCAGATCTCTTGACTGGGGGAGAATGTCTGCATTGTCAGCATTCCGTCCATCAATTGTTTGTTGTAACGCTTTTCGCCCTAAGTGGGATGGGTATTCCCAGACGTGGGACCAGTGCTCACTACGCCACTGGAGTCAAGCTATCCTGGCTGATGACGGCTGATAGCCAGAAACCGGTCCTAGGATGCTTGATTCCGGTCCAGGGAAGACATGGCTTGGCAGTTCGGGCTGGACTGTTCCCATGAGGCACAGGGTCAAGACTGATTTGCATATGGCCATGTCTAAACTGGGGTGGTGTAGTGGGCAAAAGAACGATGGATTTAACCCAGATCTCTTGACTGGGGGAGAATGTCTGCATTGTCAGCATTCCGTCCATCAATTGTTTGTTGTAACGCTTTTCGCCCTAAGTGGGATGGGTATTCCCAGACGTGGGACCCGTGCTCACTACGCCACTGGAGTCAAGCTATCCTGGCTGATGACGGCTGATAGCCAGAAACCGGTCCTAGGATGCTTGATTCCGGTCCAGGGAAGACATGGCTTGGCAGTTCGGGCTGGACTGTTCCCATGAGGCACAGGGTCAAGACTGATTTGCATATGGCCATGTCTACACTGGGGTGGTGTAGTGGGCAAAAGAACGATGGATTTAACCCAGATCTCTTGACTGGGGGAGAATGTCTGCATTGTCAGCATTCCGTCCATCAATTGTTTGTTGTAACGCTTTTCGCCCTAAGTGGGATGGGTATTCCCAGACGTGGGACCCGTGCTCACTACGCCACTGGAGTCAAGCTATCCTGGCTGATGACGGCTGATAGCCAGAAACCGGTCCTAGGATGCTTGATTCCGGTCCAGGGAAGACCTGGCTTGGCAGTTCGGGCTGGACTGTTCCCATGAGGCACAGGGTCAAGACTGATTTGCATATGGCCATGTCTAAACTGGGGTGGTGTAGTGGGCAAAAGAACGATGGATTTAACCCAGATCTGTTGACTGGGGGAGAATGTCTGCATTGTCAGCATTCCGTCCATCAATTGTTTATTGTAACGCTTTTCGCCCTAAGTGGGATGGGTATTCCCAGACGTGGGACCCGTGTTCACTACGCCACTGGAGTCAAGCTATCCTGGCTGATGACGGCTGATAGCCAGAAACCGGTCCTAGGATGCTTGATTCCGGTCCAGGGAAGACATGGCTTGGCAGTTCGGGCTGGACTGTTCCCATGAGGCACAGGGTCAAGACTGATTTGCATATGGCCATGTCTAAACTGGGGTGGTGTAGTGGGCAAAAGAACGATGGATTTAACCCAGATCTCTTGACTGGGGGAGAATGTCTGCATTGTCAGCATTCCGTCCATGAATTTTTTGTTGTAACGCTTTTCGCCCTAAGTGGGATGGGTATTCCCTGACGTGGGACCCGTGCTCACTACGCCACTGGAGTCAAGCTATCCTGGCTGATGACGGCTGATAGCCAGAAACCGGTCCAAGGATGCTTGATTCCGGTCCAGGGAAGACCTGGCTTGGCAGTTCGGGCTGGACTGTTCCCATGAGGCACAGGGTCAAGATTGATTTGCATATGGCCATGTCTAAACTGGGGTGGTGTAGTGGGCAAAAGAACGATGGATTTAACCCAGATCTCTTGACTGGGGGAGAATGTCTGCATTGTCAGCATTCCGTCCATCAATTGTTTGTTGTAACGCTTTTCGCCCTAAGTGGGATGGGTATTCCCAGACGTGGGACCCGTGCTCACTACGCCACTGGAGTCAAGCTATCCTGGCTGATGACGGCTGATAGCCAGAAACCGGTCCTAGGATGCTTGATTCCGGTCCAGGGAAGACATGGCTTGGCAGTTCGGGCTGGACTGTTCCCATGAGGCACAGGGTCAAGACTGATTTGCATATGGCCATGTCTACACTGGGGTGGTGTAGTGGGCAAAAGAACGATGAATTTAACCCAGATCTCTTGACTGGGGGAGAATGTCTGCATTGTCAGCATTCCGTCCATCAATTGTTTGTTGTAACGCTTTTCGCCCTAAGTGGGATGGGTATTCCCAGACGTGGGACCCGTGCTCACTACGCCACTGGAGTCAAGCTATCCTGGCTGATGACGGCTGATAGCCAGAAACCGGTCCTAGGATGCTTGATTCCGGTCCAGGGAAGACCTGGCTTGGCAGTTCGGGCTGGACTGTTCCCATGAGGCACAGGGTCAAGACTGATTTGCAAATGGCCATGTCTAAACTGGGGTGGTGTAGTGGGCAAAAGAACGATGGATTTAACCCAGATCTCTTGACTGGGGGAGAATGTCTGCATTGTCAGCATTCCGTCCATCAATTGTTTGTTGTAACGCTTTTCGCCCTAAGTGGGATGGGTATTCCCAGACGTGGGACCCGTGTTCACTACGCCACTGGAGTCAAGCTATCCTGGCTGATGACGGCTGATAGCCAGAAACCGGTCCTAGGATGCTTGATTCCGCTCCAGGGAAGATATGGCTTGGCAGTTCGGGCTGGACTGTTCCCATGAGGCACAGGGTCAAGACTGATTTGCATATGGCCATGTCTAAACTGGGGTGGTGTAGTGGGCAAAAGAACGATGGATTTAACCCAGATCTCTTGACTGGGGTAGAATGTCTGCATTGTCAGCATTCCGTCCATGAATTTTTTGTTGTAACGCTTTTCGCCCTAAGTGGGATGGGTATTCCCTGACGTGGGACCCGTGCTCACTACGCCACTGGAGTCAAGCTATCCTGGCTGATGACGGCTGATAGCCAGAAACCGGTCCTAGGATGCTTGATTCCGGTCCAGGGAAGACATGGCTTGGCAGTTCAGGCTGGACTGTTCCCATGAGGCACAGGGTCAAGACTGATTTGCATATGGCCATGTCTAAACTGGGGTGGTGTAGTGGGCAAAATAACGCTGGATTTAACCCAGATCTCTTGACTGGGGGAGAATGTCTGCATTGTCAGCATTCCGTCCATCAATTGTTTGTTGTAACGCTTTTCGCCCTAAGTGGGATGGGTATTCCCAGACGTGAGACCCGTGCTCACTACGCCACTGGAGTCAAGCTATCCTGGCTGATGACGGCTGATAGCCAGAAACCGGTCCTAGGATGCTTGATTCCGGTCCAGGGAAGACATGGCTTGGCAGTTTGGGCTGGACTGTTCCCATGAGGCACAGGGTCAAGACTGATTTGCATATGACCATGTCTAAACTGGGGTGGTGTAGTGGGCAAAAGAACGATGGATTTAACCCAGATCTCTTGACTGGGGGAGAATGTCTGCATTGTCAGCATTCCGTCCATCAATTGTTTGTTGTAACGCTTTTCGCCCTAAGTGGGATGGGTATTCCCAGACGTGGGACCCGTGCTCACTACGCCACTGGAGTCAAGCTATCCTGGCTGATGACGGCTGATAGCCAGAAACCGGTCCTAGGATGCTTGATTCCGGTCCAGGGAAGACATGGCTTGGCAGTTCGGGCTGGACTGTTCCCATGAGTCACAGGGTCAAGACTGATTTGCATATGGCCATGTCTAAACTGGGGTGGTGTAGTGGGCAAAAGAACGATGGATTTAACCCAGATCTCTTGACTGGGGGAGAATGTCTGCATTGTCAGCATTCCGTCCATCAATTGTTTGTTGTAACGCTTTTCGCCCTAAGTGGGATGGGTATTCCCAGACGTGGGACCCGTGCTCACTACGCCACTGGAGTCAAGCTATCCTGGCTGATGACGGCTGATAGCCAGAAACCGGTCCTAGGATGCTTGATTCCGGTCCAGGGAAGACATGGCTTGGCAGTTCGGGCTGGACTGTTCCCATGAGGCACAGGGTCAAGACTGATTTGCATATGGCCATGTCTAAACTGGGGTGGTGTAGTGGGCAAAAGAACGCTGGATTTAACCCAGATCTCTTGACTGGGGGAGAATGTCTGCATTGTCAGCATTCCGTCCATCAATTGTTTGTTGTAACGCTTTTCGCCCCAAGTGGGATGGGTATTCCCAGACGTGGGACCCGTGCTCACTACGCCACTGGAGTCAAGCTATCCTGGCTGATGACGGCTGATAGCCAGAAACCGGTCCTAGGATGCTTGATTCCGGTCCAGGGAAGATATGGCTTGGCAGTTCGGGCTGGACTGTTCCCATGAGGCACAGGGTCAAGACTGATTTGCATATGGCCATGTCTAAACTGGGGTGGTGTACTGGGCAAAAGAACGATGGATTTAACCCAGATCTCTTGACTGGGGTAGAATGTCTGCATTGTCAGCATTCCGTCCATGAATTTTTTGTTGTAACGCTTTTCACCCTAAGTGGGATGGGTATTCCCAGACGTGGGACCCGTGCTCACTACGCCACTGAAATCAAGCTATCCAGGCTGATGACGGCTGATAGCCAGAAACCGGTCCTAGGATGCTTGATTCCGGTCCAGGGAAGACATGGCTTGGCAGTTCGGGCTGGACTGTTCCCATGAGGCACAGGGTCAAGACTGATTTGCATATGGCCATGTCTAAACTGGGGTGGTGTAGTGGGCAAAAGAACGATGGATTTAACCCAGATCTCTTGACTGGGGGAGAATGTCTGCATTGTCAGCATTCCGTCCATCAATTGTTTGTTGTAACGCTTTTCGCCCTAAGTGGGATGGGTATTCCCAGACGTGGGACCCGTGCTCACTACGCCACTGGAGTCAAGCTATCCTGGCTGATGACGGCTGATAGCCAGAAACCGGTCCTAGGATGCTTGATTCCGGTCCAGGGAAGACATGGCTTGGCAGTTTGGGCTGGACTGTTCCCATGAGGCACAGGGTCAAGACTGATTTGCATATGGCCATGTCTAAACTGGGGTGGTGTAGTGGGCAAAAGAACGATGGATTTAACCCAGATCTCTTGACTGGGGGAGAATGTCTGCATTGTCAGCATTCCGTCCATCAATTGTTTGTTGTAACGCTTTTCGCCCTAAGTGGGATGGGTATTCCCAGACGTGGGACCCGTGCTCACTACGCCACTGGAGTCAAGCTATCCTGGCTGATGACGGCTGATAGCCAGAAACCGGTCCTAGGATGCTTGATTCCGGTCCAGGGAAGACATGGCTTGGCAGTTCGGGCTGGACTGTTCCCATGAGGCACAGGGTCAAGACTGATTTGCATATGGCCATGTCTAAACTGGGGTGGTGTAGTGGGCAAAAGAACGATGGATTTAACCCAGATCTCTTGACTGGGGGAGAATGTCTGCATTGTCAGCATTCCGTCCATCAATTGTTTTTGTAACGCTTTTCGCCCTAAGTGGGATGGGTATTCCCAGACGTGGGACCCGTGCTCACTACGCCACTGGAGTCAAGCTATCCTGGCTGATGACGGCTGATAGCCAGAAACCGGTCCTAGGATTCTTGATTCCGGTCCAGGGAAGACATGGCTTGGCAGTTCGGGCTGGACTGTTCCCATGAGGCACAGGGTCAAGACTGATTTGCATATGGCCATGTCTAAACTGGGGTGGTGTAGTGGGCAAAAGAACGATGGATTTAACCCAGATCTCTTGACTGGGTGAGAATGTCTGCATTGTCAGCATTCCGTCCATCAATTGTTTGTTGTAACTCTTTTCGCCCTAAGTGGGATGGGTATTCCCAGACATGGGACCCGTGCTCACTACGCCACTGGAGTCAAGCTATCCTGGCTGATGACGGCTGATAGCCAGAAACCGGTCCTAGGATGCTTTATTCCGGTCCAGGGAAGACATGGCTTGGCAGTTCGGGCTGGACTGTTCCCATGAGGCACAGGGTCAAGACTGATTTGCATATGGCCATGTCTAAACTGGGGTGGTGTAGTGGGCAAAAGATCGATGGATTTAACCCAGATCTCTTGACTGGGGGAGAATGTCTGCATTGTCAGCATTCCGTCCATCAATTGTTTGTTGTAACGCTTTTCGCCCTCAGTGGGATGGGTATTCCCAGACGTGGGACCCGTGCTCACTACGCCACTGGAGTCAAGCTATCCTGGCTGATGACGGCTGATAGCCAGAAACCGGTCCTAGGATGCTTGATTCCGGTCCAGGGAAGACCTGGCTTGGCAGTTCGGGCTGGACTGTTCCCATGAGGCACAGGGTCAAGACTGATTTGCATATGGCCATGTCTAAACTGGGGTGGTGTAGTGGGCAAAAGAACGATGGATTTAACCCAGATCTCTTGACTGGGGGAGAATGTCTGCATTGTCAGCATTCCGTCCATCAATTGTTTATTGTAACGCTTTTCGCCCTAAGTGGGATGGGTATTCCCAGACGTGGGACCCGTGTTCACTACGACACTGGAGTCAAGCTATCCTGGCTGATGACGGCTGATAGCCAGAAACCGGTCCTAGGATGCTTGATTCCGGTCCAGGGAAGACATGGCTTGGCAGTTCGGGCTGGACTGTTCCCATGAGGCACAGGGTCAAGACTGATTTGCATATGGCCATGTCTAAACTGGGGTGTTGTAGTGGGCAAAAGTACGATGGATTTAACCCAGATCTCTTGACTGGGGGAGAATGTCTGCATTGTCAGCATTCCGTCCATCAATTGTTTGTTGTAACGCTTTTCGCCCTAAGTGGGATGGGTATTCCCTGACGTGGGACCCGTGCTCACTACGCCACTGGAGTCAAGCTATCCTGGCTGATGACGGCTGATAGCCAGAAACCGGTCCTAGGATGCTTGATTCCGGTCCAGGGAAGACCTGGCTTGGCAGTTCGGGCTGGACTGTTCCCATGAGGCACAGGGTCAAGACTGATTTGCATATGGCCATGTCTAAACTGGGGTGGTGTAGTGGGCAAAAGAACGATGGATTTAACCCAGATCTCTTGACTGGGGGAGAATGTCTGCATTGTCAGCATTCCGTCCATCAATTGTTTGTTGTAACGCTTTTCGCCCTAAGTGGGATGGGTATTCCCAGACATGGGACCCGTGCTCACTATGCCACTGGAGTCAAGCTATCCTGGCTGATGACGGCTGATAGCCAGAAACCGGTCCTAGGATGCTTGATTCCGGTCCAGGGAAGACATGGCTTGGCAGTTCGGGCTGGACTGTTCCCATGAGGCACAGGGTCAAGACTGATTTGCATATGGCCATGTCTACACTGGGGTGGTGTAGTGGGCAAAAGAACGATGAATTTAACCCAGATCTCTTGACTGGGGGAGAATGTCTGCATTGTCAGCATTCCGTCCATCAATTGTTTGTTGTAACGCTTTTCGCCCTAAGTGGGATGGGTATTCCCAGACGTGGGACCCGTGCTCACTACGCCACTGGAGTCAAGCTATCCTGGCTGATGACGACTGATAGCCAGAAACCGGTCCTAGGATGCTTGATTCCGGTCCAGGGAAGACCTGGCTTGGCAGTTCGGGCTGGACTGTTCCCATGAGGCACAGGGTCAAGACTGATTTGCAAATGGCCATGTCTAAACTGGGGTGGTGTAGTGGGCAAAAGAACGATGGATTTAACCCAGATCTCTTGACTGGGGGAGAATGTCTGCATTGTCAGCATTCCGTCCATCAATTGTTTGTTGTAACGCTTTTCGCCCTAAGTGGGATGGGTATTCCCAGACGTGGGACCCATGTTCACTACGCCACTGGAGTCAAGCTATCCTGGCTGATGACGGCTGATAGCCAGAAACCGGTCCTAGGATGCTTGATTCCGGTCCAGGGAAGACATGGCTTGGCAGTTCGGGCTGGACTGTTCCCATGAGGCACAGGGTCAAGACTGATTTGCATATGGCCATGTCTAAACTGGGGTGGTGTAGTGGGCAAAAGAACGATGGATTTAACCCAGATCTCTTGACTGGGGTAGAATGTCTGCATTGTCAGCATTCCGTCCATGAATTTTTTGTTGTAACGCTTTTCGCCCTAAGTGGGATGGGTATTCCCTGACGTGGGACCCGTGCTCACTACGCCACTGGAGTCAAGCTATCCTGGCTGATGACGGCTGATAGCCAGAAACCGGTCCTAGGATGCTTGATTCCGGTCCAGGGAAGACATGGCTTGGCAGTTCAGGCTGGACTGTTCCCATGAGGCACAGGGTCAAGACTGATTTGCATATGACCATGTCTAAACTGGGGTGGTGTAGTGGGCAAAAGAACGATGGATTTAACCCAGATCTCTTGACTGGGGGAGAATGTCTGCATTGTCAGCATTCCGTCCATGAATTTTTTGTTGTAACGCTTTTCGCCCTAAGTGGGATGGGTATTCCCTGACGTGGGACCCGTGCTCACTACGCCACTGGAGTCAAGCTATCCTGGCTGATGACGGCTGATAGCCAGAAACCGGTCCTAGGATGCTGATTCCAGTCCAGGGAAGACATGGCTTGGCAGTTCGGGCTGGACTGTTCCCATGAGGCACAGGGTCAAGACTGATTTGCATATGGCCATGTCTAAACTGGGGTGGTGTAGTGGGCAAAAGAACGCTGGATTTAACCCAGATCTCTTGACTGGGGGAGAATGTCTGCATTGTCAGCATTCCGTCCATCAATTGTTTGTTGTAACGCTTTTCGCCCTAAGTGGGATGGGTATTCCCAGACGTGGGACCCGTGCTCACTACGCCACTGGAGTCAAGCTATCCTGGCTGATGACGGCTGATAGCCAGAAACCTGTCCTAGGATGCTTGATTCCGGTCCAGGGAAGACATGGCTTGGCAGTTCGGGCTGGACTGTTCCCATGAGGCACAGGGTCAAGACTGATTTGCATATGACCATGTCTAAACTGGGGTGGTGTAGTGGGCAAAAGAACGATGGATTTAACCCAGATCTCTTGACTGGGGGAGAATGTCTGCATTGTCAGCATTCCGTCCATCAATTATTTGTTGTAACGCTTTTCGCCCTAAGTGGGATGGGTATTCCCAGACGTGGGACCCGTGCTCACTACGCCACTGGAGTCAAGCTATCCTGGCTGATGACGGCTGATAGCCAGAAACCGGTCCTAGGATGCTTGATTCCGGTCCAGGGAAGACATGGCTTGGCAGTTCGGGCTGGACTGTTCCCATGAGGCACAGGGTCAAGACTGATTTGCATATGGCCATGTCTAAACTGGGGTGGTGTAGTGGGCAAAAGAACGATGGATTTAACCCAGATCTCTTGACTGGGGGAGAATGTCTGCATTGTCAGCATTCCGTCCATCAATTGTTTGTTGTAACGCTTTTCGCCCTAAGTGGGATGGGTATTCCCAGACGTGGGACCCGTGCTCACTACGCCACTGGAGTCAAGCTATCCTGGCTGATGACGGCTGATAGCCAGAAACCGGTCCTAGGATGCTTGATTCCGGTCCAGGGAAGACATGGCTTGGCAGTTCGGGCTGGACTGTTCCCATGAGGCACAGGGTCAAGACTGATTTGCATATGGCCATGTCTAAACTGGGGTGGTGTAGTGGGCAAAAGAACGATGGATTTAACCCAGATCTCTTGACTGGGGGAGAATGTCTGCATTGTCAGCATTCCGTCCATCAATTGTTTTTGTAACGCTTTTCGCCCTAAGTGGGATGGGTATTCCCAGACGTGGGACCCGTGCTCACTACGCCACTGGAGTCAAGCTATCCTGGCTGATGACGGCTGATAGCCAGAAACCGGTCCTAGGATTCTTGATTCCGGTCCAGGGAAGACATGGCTTGGCAGTTCGGGCTGGACTGTTCCCATGAGGCACAGGGTCAAGACTGATTTGCATATGGCCATGTCTAAACTGGGGTGGTGTAGTGGGCAAAAGAACAATGGATTTAACCCAGATCTCTTGACTGGGGGAGAATGTCTGCATTGTCAGCATTCCGTCCATCAATTGTTTGTTGTAACTCTTTTCGCCCTAAGTGGGATGGGTATTCCCAGACATGGGACCCGTGCTCACTACGCCACTGGAGTCAAGCTATCCTGGCTGATGACGGCTGATAGCCAGAAACCGGTCCTAGGATGCTTTATTCCGGTCCAGGGAAGACATGGCTTGGCAGTTCGGGCTGGACTGTTCCCATGAGGCACAGGGTCAAGACTGATTTGCATATGGCCATGTCTAAACTGGGGTGGTGTAGTGGGCAAAAGAACGATGGATTTAACCCAGATCTCTTGACTGGGGGAGAATGTCTGCATTGTCAGCATTCCGTCCATCAATTATTTGTTGTAACGCTTTTCGCCCTAAGTGGGATGGGTATTCCCAGACGTGGGACCCGTGCTCACTACGCCACTGGAGTCAAGCTATCCTGGCTGATGACGGCTGATAGCCAGAAACCGGTCCTAGGATGCTTGATTCCGGTCCAGGGAAGACATGGCTTGGCAGTTCGGGCTGGACTGTTCCCATGAGGCACAGGGTCAAGACTGATTTGCATATGGCCATGTCTAAACTGGGGTGGTGTAGTGGGCAAAAGAACGATGGATTTAACCCAGATCTCTTGACTGGGGGAGAATGTCTGCATTGTCAGCATTCCGTCCATCAATTGTTTGTTGTAACGCTTTTCGCCCTAAGTGGGATGGGTATTCCCAGACGTGGGACCCGTGCTCACTACGCCACTGGAGTCAAGCTATCCTGGCTGATGACGGCTGATAGCCAGAAACCGGTCCTAGGATGCTTGATTCCGGTCCAGGGAAGACCTGGCTTGGCAGTTCGGGCTGGACTGTTCCCATGAGGCACAGGGTCAAGACTGATTTGCATATGGCCATGTCTAAACTGGGGTGGTGTAGTGGGCAAAAGAACGATGGATTTAACCCAGATCTCTTGACTGGGGGAGAATGTCTGCATTGTCAGCATTCCGTCCATCAATTGTTTGTTGTAACTCTTTTCGCCCTAAGTGGGATGGGTATTCCCAGACATGGGACCCGTGCTCACTACGCCACTGGAGTCAAGCTATCCTGGCTGATGACGGCTGATAGCCAGAAACCGGTCCTAGGATGCTTTATTCCGGTCCAGGGAAGACATGGCTTGGCAGTTCGGGCTGGACTGTTCCCATGAGGCACAGGGTCAAGACTGATTTGCATATGGCCATGTCTAAACTGGGGTGGTGTAGTGGGCAAAAGAACGATGGATTTAACCCAGATCTCTTGACTGGGGGAGAATGTCTGCATTGTCAGCATTCCGTCCATCAATTATTTGTTGTAACGCTTTTCGCCCTAAGTGGGATGGGTATTCCCAGACGTGGGACCCGTGCTCACTACGCCACTGGAGTCAAGCTATCCTGGCTGATGACGGCTGATAGCCAGAAACCGGTCCTAGGATGCTTGATTCCGGTCCAGGGAAGACATGGCTTGGCAGTTCGGGCTGGACTGTTCCCATGAGGCACAGGGTCAAGACTGATTTGCATATGGCCATGTCTAAACTGGGGTGGTGTAGTGGGCAAAAGAACGATGGATTTAACCCAGATCTCTTGACTGGGGGAAAATGTCTGCATTGTCAGCATTCCGTCCATCAATTGTTTGTTGTAACGCTTTTCGCCCTAAGTGGGATGGGTATTCCCAGACGTGGGACCCGTGCTCACTACGCCACTGGAGTCAAGCTATCCTGGCTGATGACGGCTGATAGCCAGAAACCGGTCCTAGGATGCTTGATTCCGGTCCAGGGAAGACATGGCTTGGCAGTTCGGGCTGGACTGTTCCCATGAGGCACAGGGTCAAGACTGATTTGCATATGGCCATGTCTAAAGTGGGGTGGTGTAGTGGGCAAAAGAACGATGGATTTAACCCAGATCTCTTGACTGGGGGAGAATGTCTGCATTGTCAGCATTCCGTCGATCAATTGTTTGTTGTAACGCTTTTCGCCCTAAGTGGGATGGGTATTCCCAGACGTGGGACCCGTGCTCACTACGCCACTGGAGTCAAGCTATCCTGGCTGATGACGGCTGATAGCCAGAAACCGGTCCTAGGATGCTTGATTCCGGTCCAGGGAAGACATGGCTTGGCAGTTCGGGCTGGACTGTTCCCATGAGGCACAGGGTCAAGACTGATTTGCATATGGCCATGTCTAAACTGGGGTGTTGTAGTGGGCAAAAGTACGATGGATTTAACCCAGATCTCTTGACTGGGGGAGAATGTCTGCATTGTCAGCATTCCGTCCATCAATTGTTTGTTGTAACGCTTTTCGCCCTAAGTGGGATGGGTGTTCCCAGACGTGGGACCCGTGCTCACTACGCCACTGGAGTCAAGCTATCCTGGCTGATGACGGCTGATAGCCAGAAACCGGTCCTAGGATGCTTGATTCCGGTCCAGGGAAGACATGGCTTGGCAGTTCGGGCTGGACTGTTCCCATGAGGCACAGGGTCAAGACTGATTTGCATATGGCCATGACTAAACTGGGGTGGTGTAGTGGGCAAAAGAACGATGGATTTAACCCAGATCTCTTGACTGGGGGAGAATGTCTGCATTGTCAGCATTCCGTCCATCAATTGTTTGTTGTAACGCTTTTCGCCCTAAGTGGGATGGGTATTCCCAGACGTGGGACCAGTGCTCACTACGCCACTGGAGTCAAGCTATCCTGGCTGATGACGGCTGATAGCCAGAAACCGGTCCTAGGATGCTTGATTCCGGTCCAGGGAAGACATGGCTTGGCAGTTCGGGCTGGACTGTTCCCATGAGGCACAGGGTCAAGACTGATTTGCATATGGCCATGTCTAAACTGGGGTGGTGTAGTGGGCAAAAGAACGATGGATTTAACCCAGATCTCTTGACTGGGGGAGAATGTCTGCATTGTCAGCATTCCGTCCATCAATTGTTTGTTGTAACGCTTTTCGCCCTAAGTGGGATGGGTATTCCCAGACGTGGGACCCGTGCTCACTACGCCACTGGAGTCAAGCTATCCTGGCTGATGACGGCTGATAGCCAGAAACCGGTCCTAGGATGCTTGATTCCGGTCCAGGGAAGACATGGCTTGGCAGTTCGGGCTGGACTGTTCCCATGAGGCACAGGGTCAAGACTGATTTGCATATGGCCATGTCTACACTGGGGTGGTGTAGTGGGCAAAAGAACGATGGATTTAACCCAGATCTCTTGACTGGGGGAGAATGTCTGCATTGTCAGCATTCCGTCCATCAATTGTTTGTTGTAACGCTTTTCGCCCTAAGTGGGATGGGTATTCCCAGACGTGGGACCCGTGCTCACTACGCCACTGGAGTCAAGCTATCCTGGCTGATGACGGCTGATAGCCAGAAACCGGTCCTAGGATGCTTGATTCCGGTCCAGGGAAGACCTGGCTTGGCAGTTCGGGCTGGACTGTTCCCATGAGGCACAGGGTCAAGACTGATTTGCATATGGCCATGTCTAAACTGGGGTGGTGTAGTGGGCAAAAGAACGATGGATTTAACCCAGATCTCTTGACTGGGGGAGAATGTCTGCATTGTCAGCATTCCGTCCATCAATTGTTTATTGTAACGCTTTTCGCCCTAAGTGGGATGGGTATTCCCAGACGTGGGACCCGTGTTCACTACGCCACTGGAGTCAAGCTATCCTGGCTGATGACGGCTGATAGCCAGAAACCGGTCCTAGGATGCTTGATTCCGGTCCAGGGAAGACATGGCTTGGCAGTTCGGGCTGGACTGTTCCCATGAGGCACAGGGTCAAGACTGATTTGCATATGGCCATGTCTAAACTGGGGTGGTGTAGTGGGCAAAAGAACGATGGATTTAACCCAGATCTCTTGACTGGGGGAGAATGTCTGCATTGTCAGCATTCCGTCCATGAATTTTTTGTTGTAACGCTTTTCGCCCTAAGTGGGATGGGTATTCCCTGACGTGGGACCCGTGCTCACTACGCCACTGGAGTCAAGCTATCCTGGCTGATGACGGCTGATAGCCAGAAACCGGTCCTAGGATGCTTGATTCCGGTCCAGGGAAGACCTGGCTTGGCAGTTCGGGCTGGACTGTTCCCATGAGGCACAGGGTCAAGACTGATTTGCATATGGCCATGTCTAAACTGGGGTGGTGTAGTGGGCAAAAGAACGATGGATTTAACCCAGATCTCTTGACTGGGGGAGAATGTCTGCATTGTCAGCATTCCGTCCATCAATTGTTTGTTGTAACGCTTTTCGCCCTAAGTGAGATGGGTATTCCCAGACGTGGGACCCGTGCTCACTACGCCACTGGAGTCAAGCTATCCTGGCTGATGACGGCTGATAGCCAGAAACCGGTCCTAGGATGCTTGATTCCGGTCCAGGGAAGACATGGCTTGGCAGTTCGGGCTGGACTGTTCCCATGAGGCACAGGGTCAAGACTGATTTGCATATGGCCATGTCTACACTGGGGTGGTGTAGTGGGCAAAAGAACGATGAATTTAACCCAGATCTCTTGACTGGGGGAGAATGTCTGCATTGTCAGCATTCCGTCCATCAATTGTTTGTTGTAACGCTTTTCGCCCTAAGTGGGATGGGTATTCCCAGACGTGGGACCCGTGCTCACTACGCCACTGGAGTCAAGCTATCCTGGCTGATGACGGCTGATAGCCAGAAACCGGTCCTAGGATGCTTGATTCCGGTCCAGGGAAGACCTGGCTTGGCAGTTCGGGCTGGACTGTTCCCATGAGGCACAGGGTCAAGACTGATTTGCAAATGGCCATGTCTAAACTGGGGTGGTGTAGTGGGCAAAAGAACGATGGATTTAACCCAGATCTCTTGACTGTGTGGAAATATGGATTTTTCTGGTCAGTTATGTCCCCTATCTTGGACCCCAACGGTTCCATGTGCATGTCACAAGTACATGTATGTTCCCTCCAGTTCCAGTTATGAAGACGCAAATACATGTGCGTCCACCGTCAACATGTCCTCTGTCAGATCCGCCATGAATAGGCCGGATATTCCATTCCTAAATATGAAAGGCCACCGGCTTTATATGGTTCACTTATGCCACTTTACAGTCCAGGCAAGTAGGCCCTGATTCTGTCATCAAAACTCCTCTTGCCTTCTGCCTCTGAAAGCTCCAGTCCGAGCCTGCATCTGTGACCATGAACTTTGTCTCATTCTCTGCGCAGCTCACGAAGCCTGACATCAGCCCATTCTCTGCCAAGAACTGTATTTCACCTTCGAATTATCTGCCTCCCCCTCAGCCGATGCATTCCTGCCTAGTAGGTTAAGTAAACATTCTTCCAGTTACCAAGCAAAAAGGCCCAACTTCTCTGTCCTCATGCAAGTAATTCATAGCCCCGTTACCATGGAATATTCCTACCCCCTCGCATTCAGTGTAGACACTTAGACGCTTGTACACGCACGCACAGTCAGTATAGAATAGATTCTGTCCGAGAGTCCTTCTTTTGTGGATAACATAGTTCTTTAAACATAGGATGTTAGATATGATTTGGGATTAGGTTGACTTGACCCCCCAGACTTCTCGTCTCCACATATAGAGCTAAATGTCAAATCCCCGTCACCCCCTAGTTACACGTCAATTACACGTCATACTGCTGCGCGCGCATTTAGGCCAAGTATTATCTTATAGATCCACCTATGTATGACATCATAACCAATCATGTTCCTTTTTACTCATTATTACACCCATTTTCGGTTACGCAGACCAAACGTCAATGTCCTTATCAATTGTTACGCCTACTGTATTCACTTCATTATAATGTATGTACTATAAAAGTTACTTCTTGTCAATAAAGTATGTACTTCACTTCCTGAACCCCCGTGGTGATGGAACTTGAAGCATCCGATTATAATCGATTATTGGAATAAAGCCCATTCCGAAACTCTAATATCACGGATTCTGCCTCTCATTTTACTGAGCTATTTTATAATGTTTCTGTATCAAATTCAGTCCCGGTAAAGGAATTTTTATTTACCACATGATGGCGCCCGAACAGGGACACTTTCTCATCTCACGCGCCGGCGGTGAGTTGCAGGCCCGGTCTCCTGCCACAGCTGGACGGACAATAACGCGTACCAGCAGGATTTCCTGTATCTCCCTCCGGTCAAGCGGGGGCGACTGAGACTGCGATCAACACCCAGACGAGGCGGTGAGAAGTGCGAAGTATCCCGACCAGAGCCTAGCTGAGAGAGCAAGATCCGAGGTATACAGAGACCCACCAGTTCGAAATCAAGCCCAGTTTCCGACGAGTCGAGTCGAGTCCAGTCCGGTTCAAGTTCAAGTTACCGAGGCCTTCCGTTTCCGAAGCTACCCGGTGAGTACCATTACTGGGGAGGCATTTCTGACGTGCACATAGGTTGTGCCGGTCAAGACGGGTTTGGGTACACAAATCCGGTCTGCACTGTTTTAGCAGTGTATCTGTACTGTTTAGCAGTATATCAAGTATTCCGAAGTATCTAGTTATTGTCAAGAATTAAGCATGGTGATTAGTTATGCAGACGATCATCATTGTTGTTTCAGTTAAAGGTTTAATGTTTTAATGTTTAATGTGTTAAACGTCCTGCATATTGTGGTATGAATGGTTGTTCATTAAGTGTGCTTTTTTATTAAGTGTGTTCAAGATTAAGTATCAGATCAGTTGTCAATATGCCGCTCTTCTCGAAATTAAGACAGATCACTACTAGAAAGGGGGTACTTGAAGAAGCCGTCCCTATTCCTCCTAGGGATACTCCAGGGCACTTCATGTATCACAAACATGGCTTAGACGCTATATTATTTCTTGATTTATGGGTAGACTACACCAAGGGATTACCAGAAAGTCAGAGATGGCCCGCAGCGGGAACCTGGGATGCAGAGTGCATCATGAAAGTCGAGGAAGAGTTATGGAAAAGGAAAGTCAGACAGTCACAGAAAGACGCCGTTGAGTTATGGCGTAAAGAATCTCATAGACGTACGGAAAAAGCACGTAGACAGGAAGAGAAGAGTAAAGAAAGTTCGAGCAAAGTTCAAGACAATCTATTAATTGAGGAAGGTATCCGAGTGAAATCAGAACAAGTAGACAGACAAAGAAATGCCCTTATGAATGGTATGTATCCCCTTCTGGCCGAAGGATTACCTAAGGCTACTCCAGAGATACCGAAAGACTTGCCACCCCCATTATTCCCAATCAAGGTACATCCTAAGGGGCATCCTAGAACCGCAGAAGATGTTTTTCTTTCCTCATATTTAGATGACGTAGCTCCCGAGTATGCTAATTCCGTCCCACGTAGACCGCATACCAGGGAGGTCCAACGCCAAGATCCAGCACCCGTATCCCTGCAGCAACAAATCGAGTCACAAGTTCCGGCAAGCACATCTGTTTCTGCATCTGTTCCTACAGGTACTTCTATAGCTGAGTCCACGCCTATAGTTGCTGTGTCACGTTCGACGAATCCTTTCACACCCGACGCCCCAGACGGGGCCACGGGAGGTGCTACCAGTATTTTTTCTACGCCACCTAGAATAAATAAACTTATTTTCCAAGAGTCAGCGCATTCACGTACACCCAAATTCGTAAGTGATCGTACGCTTAAGGAACTTCTTATAGATTGTAGATATGACCCGGTGCTCGGTAAAGAGGACGAAATGATCCTGGCATCATTACGTATCAGACGAGCCGCAGGGTATTTAGCGAAGCTACCAGGAATGACTGCGCATCTAGATAAAATATATCATTTTGTTCAAACAGGGCGAGATCCAGAATGTATTAACAGAGCTATGGAATATCAGAAAGTAGAGATACAGGGGGAACTGTTACGTTTCCTCATAAACTGTGTGATCAGAAATCAAGACCGACCGGGGGTAGATCCGGAAGCAATGAAAATTCTTACAAAATGGAGCCAGAATATATCAGAAGGGAGACACGATAAGCAAAATTGTATAATAGCCATGTGCCGAAAGATCCGTAAAGAAATAGAACGCCTACACGAGGAGAGATTAGAGACAGACGAGTTCGAACAAAGCGAGGAAGAAGGGTCAGGACTGCCCGCAGGACAGTCGGACACCATAGCCTATGTAGGTAGAGGAAGATCTTGTAATAGGGATCAGACTAGATGTCATACTGACTCAATACGTCCCATATGTCCAGATAATGACAGGAATTTCCAAATACCTATAATTAACATAAGGTCTAACGAGCATTCGTTCCAAACCGCCGACAAACTACTCTGAGAACGAAGGGGTTATCATTTTCTCGATTCTATGGATGAACAAGATTTAGCAAGGGCAGCTGTCCATTGGGTGGACAGTCCCGGAAAATATAGTGATGAGACAGTAGTACGCACATTTTTGAATCTCACCCCAGATGAGCAGAGGTTAGCTGGGATTTATATGATTCAACAACTCATTATACTATATCAGAGTCAGCATTCGGACCCTGGTCCCTTACCTGACATATTGACTGAATTGCTTATGAATAAATGGAGAGGTCCAGGTACTAAATTAATTAAAGAAATTCTAGTATCTAGAAAACAGTATATTCTTTTTGTATGCTCAGAGCATGTCTCATTGCCTGTCAAGGAAAGAACCACGTATCACCTGGATAGACAGAATCCCTTACGAGAAGTACACCCAATAAAAGGCGAGGACAATCAGTTTAAACGTGTATTTGTATATACACCTATATCGAAAATAGAATTGTTAGAAATGAAGAAAGTAGTACCCAGTCATGACAAGGACCCAGCGGGTTTTCACCGAGAAATTAAAGACATGTTACTCATGGGAGAGTATACCTACCCCGACATTATGACAATATTAAAGGTGTTGATGCCTGCTGGCATTTATGAGAAACTCAAGGAAAAAGAGTGGGAGGTAGGTGACCAAAAGATAGAATGGTCAGCATTAGAAGCAGAAGAAAGGGCCCGAGGTCCAGGTTCGGGGCTTGGGGACAAAACTAAAGCACTACCAGGTCTACTAGTACAGGTACTGCCACGTTTATTAACTACGAAAAAGGAAGATTGGGGTACAATTTCAGCCTGTAAACAGAAGCAAGATGAAGACACTAGCGATTACTATGCCCGATTCGAGAAATGTTTTGGTATAAATAGTGGCATAAAAGCAAGTAGCGAATCATACCCGCATCTGTTCGTAACAAAATTAGTGGAAAATGCCCTGCCCCCAGTAAAGAATAGAGTATTAAAATTCGAGAGTACCTGGCAAGGTAACACTCCAACACAAATGTTACAAATGTTACAGTACCACCACAATAGAATTAGAGAGGAACAAGAACATGAACACAGACGCATGAAAGACACGAAAATGAAAATGCTAGTTTCCCAGACAGTTCCAGCTGAAGGACATAAAAAGGGTATGACACATTCCGATTCAGCAGGACCTGTAAAAGGGACATGCAATTATTGTAAAAAGCCAGGTCATTTCGTACACGATTGTCCAGTGCTGAAACATAATATCGCCATAGGTAAAACACAAGAAAGATCACGGCCACTAAGACAAGATCAGAATGAACAAGGAGCTACGCAGCATGCCCAGGCCATGCCAGCCGCACAACAGCCAATACAGTTTGTGCCAGCTGCACCACCGTTGCCTGCTGCTGCCACACAGACAACAACACGACAAATGTATCAGACTGCACAGTATGAATATCCGGAGTATCAACGTTACGCATGAACTAGCCTAGAGAGGGAAGTTGACTTACCCCTTATCGAGATTCCTGTAGATCAAGAAGGACCTTATGTACATAGTGAATTATTAGGTCAAGATAGAAAATTTTTACTCGATACAGGGGCAAGTCGAACAACTATAAAACGTAGTGAAGTTCCAGGGGCACCCCTCTCAGGCTCTCAGAATATTTCCCTTGGTTTTTCAGGAAAACCTATTGTTAATGAAGTATCACAGCCTCTTCCACTTACGATAGGACCTCTGACCCGAACTACAGATCTATTGCTTACTAAATCATGTCCAGAAAACTTGTTAGGAATAAAAACGTTGAAAGCCCTAGGAGCCATAATATGTTGTTCTCCGGAAGGAGTAAGGTTGTTTTTACGTGATTTTAAAGGTCACTATGTATCTAGAGACATGGATCCCCGACTGCAGATTTTACCTACACATCTATGGGCACAAGGCCCTACTGATGTTGGTTGCATGAATATTACACCATATCGAGTCACCCTAAAGGCAGGAGTGGTGCTACCACGAATGCGACAATACAAGCTACCACCAGATGCTGTAACGGCTTTACTACAAATCATTGACGAGCTTATTGCCCAAGGAGTAGTTGTAGAAACAGACTCCAATGTATGTAATTCACCGATAATTCCGATTCTTAAACGAACAGATCCTACAGCGCCGCCAGTATATCGATTGGTTATTGATCTGCGCGAGTTAAACAAATGTATTGTGCCACAATTTCCTGTGGTCCCAGATATCTCGTCATTATTGACAGCTATTGATTTCGAAGCCACATTCTTTACTGTAATTGATCTCAAAAATGCCTTTTTCAGCGTCCCAATAGATCCGGAAAGTCAATATTTGTTCGGATTTAGTTTAAATGGGCGTAGCTTTAAATTCTCCCGCGCACCTCAAGGATTTACAGAAAGCCCCAGCATCTATAGCCAAGCACTGAAACGAAAACTTGACAGTATCCACATGCCAGTTAACACCGCCTTGCTTCAATACGTCGATGATCTGCTGATCACCGCCCGAAGCGAACCCGAATGTGAAAAAGCATCACTGACAGTTTTACAATTTCTAGCCGAAAAAGGGCACAAGGTGTCCCCTTCTAAGCTGCAATTCTGTGTCCAGCGAGTTGTTTATCTTGGACACTCGCTGTCCAAGGAGGGAAGGCAGCTTACACCCGACCGCATTCAGTTAATAGCTAACATGTCAATACCCAAGACACAAAAGGAGGTGCGGGCTTTCATAGGCCTCACTTCATATTGTAGGCAGTGGATCCCTCAGTATGCATTTCTAGCAAAACCACTCATTCAGTTAACCACACAGGAGGCAGCCACATCGACTGTTCTCCCTTGGACTCAGGAACACACACAAGCTTTTGAAAGCTTAAAGAAAGCTTTATGTCAAGCACCCGTTTTAGCAACGCCATGTTACAGAAAACAGTTTACACTTTTTGTTACAGAGCGCGAAGGTACTGCCTTGTCAGTACTCACACAGGAACAAGCAGGAGCACACAAACCATGTGCTTATTTTTCTAGTACATTAGATCCCGTAGCTCAGGCTTTGCCTGCATGCCTAAAATCAGTAGCAGCGACAGCTTTAGCAATCAGACAAAGCGATGCCATAGTGTTAGGACATCCATTGACAGTTCAAGTACCACACGCAGTAGAGGTTCTTGTAAATAGAACGCAAACACAACACTTGACTATAGCGCGACTTACAGGATACGAGCTTACATTGTTTCAGCCACATATAGAAATCAGACGCTGTAACACATTGAATCCTGCCACACTTTTACCAGTAGTCGGAACAGACCCACTAGCCCATGACTGTATTGAAGTTATTACAATAACAACAAAACCCAGACAAGACTTGACAGATGTCCCATTGTCAGATCCAGACCTGACCTTGTATGTAGATGGTTCATGCATGAGAACAAGTACAGGAGAGTTAGTAGCCGCCTACGCAGTCACAACAGATACTGAGGTCATTGAAACTAATCGTATAAATACTTTGTCAGCTCAAGCCGCAGAACTTATCGCTCTGACACAAGCCTGTATTCAAGCCATGAATAAAAAAGTCAACATATACACTGACTCACGTTATGCATTCGGAGTTGTACATGACTTCGGCGTGCTGTGGCGAGAGAGAGGTTATTTAACTTCCCACGGTGCCCACATTCAGCACGGACCCCTCATTCATGCATTATTAGATGCAATACATCTACCCACTGAAATATCAATTATGAAATGTAAGGCCCATACGAAGGTTACTGATATCATTTCCCAAGGCAATGATCTAGCCGACAGAACAGCTAAACTGACTGCTCAAACTCAAACCCCCGACATGACAAAGACAATAGTCCCGACACCGACACATTGTATGACAGTTAAAGATCCTACTCTTGACGTAATTGACATACAGACACATGCTACACTAGACGAAATAAAGAAATGGACTGAATTAGGAGGGATCCAAACGGACCAAGGATGGATGATGAAGGAAAAGTCTGTATGGTTCCTTCCTGATTCAATGGTCCAAGTTATAATTAACACTATACATAGTCCAGCACATCTAGGAGAAAAAGCTATGCTAGACAGCATTCAACACATTTGGTTCAATAAACATTTACGAGCAGCAGCAAAACAAAAGGTCCGTACCTGTATGATCTGTTGTCAGTTCAACCCAGGAAAAAGCGTTCCCGTAGAACAGGGTGGATTTCATACTCCTAATCATCCTTTTGAAGTCCTCCAGATGGATTATATCCAGATGGAACGATGCAGAGGATTCAAATATGTTCTCGTAGTTGTTTGCGCTCTGTCCCGTTGGACGGAGGCATACCCGGTTTCAGATTACACTGCCCCGACTACTGCCAAACAGTTGGTTCGAGAATTCTTCCCACGATACGGTTTACCACGTGCTGTTTACTCAGATAACGGCCAGCCGTTCTCATCCGAATTAATGAAACACGTTTCACTTCTGTTAGGATATCAGTGGAAATTCCACTGTGTCCGACATCCCGAGGCAGCAGGTCTCGTAGAAAGACATAATCAGATACTGAAAATTAGAATGTCCAAAATATGCAGAGAGAAAGGTGTCGACTGGGTAGTAGCGTTACCAGTTGCACTCTTTTACATGAGAATGGTAGCACACTCTCGAACAGGGCTATCCCCGTATGAGGTGATCTTCGGTAGACCACCGAATATGTGGGGGACGCCTATACCACGCAAAATAACTGATATTGACTGTAATATGCTGACAGATTACTTGGCTTCCTTGATGTCTGCACTACAATCTTCTCGTTCACAGGTAGCTGCAGCCTTTCCCGACAACACTGAGGTGAAACCCCATGACGTTGTTCCGGGTAATCTTGTCTTTGTGAGGAATTTCGACCGAAAGACTCAGCTGGAGCCCAGGTGGAAAGCACCCAAGTTGGTCCTGTTGACCACAAGAACAGCCGTGAAGATCGAGGGCCGCAAGGGCTGGATTCATTCAAGCCACATCAAGAAATTTCATGGACAATCCTCGGATATAGACATTGTGCCCTGCACTCCCTCACAGACTGATACAAAACTCCCTTTTGTTGAACCGAACAAATCTGAAAATTACAAACTAAAGCTTAGGCCCACCAAGTCGAGCAATTTGATTGTTTAAGTCCTCTCCAAGGTGAAGCGGTTGAATTGTCTCTGACATGTATCCCTTGGACCTGAGTAGAGAAAATACCCGAAAAATGTTGAAACGACAGGCGTATTGTAAATCACTGCGTACCCACTGCATAGTGACATTATTAATTTTGTTTTTATTGAGTCTTTTAATAATCATTACAAGTATGTTGTTGCACATATATTACCCTATTTCTAGACATGTTTATAATGTTGCTGCTGAACATTCTTTTAGTGATTTACCTCCGCATGAATTGTCTTATAGACTTGCGCTGCGCAATAACACTTTCATTAGTATGTTACATCATTCCCATCAGACTAGTAATGCCACCAATTGTTGGGTGTGTGGCCGACTCCCTCCCTATCAGAATTATGAAGGAGTCCTGCCTTTCTTTCCACATCCATTTACACATAATGGCTCCTGTGGAGCATGGTTTAGTTTAATTAATTCCATAGACTCAGACACAGCAGTTTACCAAGATCATTGGGTATGGGGAAATCTGAACCTAGCTTTACTCAAGGTCTGTTACCCTGACAAGGAGGGTCGCCCCAAAAGAACAGGAACTGATCTAGAAAATGAAGTATATGGATTAGGAAATTTTACACCTAATCTCATGATTCTAAATGTCGTATCCGAGGTTGAACTAGTCTTACCCACCATGTCAGTATTCCCAGCGAAGGGTGAATTGTGTGTAAGAAAGGTTGGTTCCATACATATGGGCCATAGTAAATGCACTACTATAGTAGAATTCAGTGATCAAGGAAAATCTTCATTTAGAGCTTCTCGCCACTCCTACTTTATATGTGGTCAGACTGCATATATGCGTCTACCCCTAGATTGGGATGGTACCTGCTACATTGCATTCCTTTTGCCACCTGTTTTCCTAGCTCCTCCTGATTATTACAGAAATATTCATTTAGTACACAACAGAGAACGGAGAGATCTCCCCATTGTCGATTACACTGAGACGGCATGGGACAAGTATGTAGATTTTAATAAAGGCATCTTTCCCTATATAGGTACTGTTACTAATAGTAAGCTGATACGTAGATTAACTAGAACCCTTGAAGCAGTAGTGAATGAGACTATTTCCGCCTTAGGCAATTTAACGGAAGAGCAGTCTGCTATGCGGATTGTTGTGCTTCAAAATCGTCTTGTCCTTGACGTCATCCTGGCTGATAGGGGCGGAGCCTGTAGGGTCATCGGATCAAGCTGCTGCGTATTCATACCAGAAAATTCGCCATCTGTATATAAAGCCATCACTCGCCTTCATAAGATTGTAAGCCAGATACACCAGAACCCAGGCACTTGGACTTGGTCCAGTTGGTTTTGGAATGCGGTATCAGCCTGGGGATGGAGAGTTTTATCCTTCCTAGGTATTGGCCTTCTCATACTATTCAGTTGCTGTCTATGTCTACAATGTGGACCAGCGATTTGTGGTCTATGTGCCACATCGTGCATTCCACATCAAGATTTTCATTCAAGACCCCGGAAGAAGAAAGAAGAACAAATGATGCTATATGAACAGATCAATGGATTGATGAAGATTGATATCTCTTGAAGGGCAAGTAGGGGACAAGGAGGGAATGTGGAAATATGGATTTTTCTGGTCAGTTATGTCCCCTATCTTGGACCCCAACGGTTCCATGTGCATGTCACAAGTACATGTATGTTCCCTCCAGTTCCAGTTATGAAGACGCAAATACATGTGCGTCCACCGTCAACATGTCCTCTGTCAGATCCGCCATGAATAGGCCGGATATTCCATTCCTAAATATGAAAGGCCACCGGCTTTATATGGTTCACTTATGCCACTTTACAGTCCAGGCAAGTAGGCCCTGATTCTGTCATCAAAACTCCTCTTGCCTTCTGCCTCTGAAAGCTCCAGTCCAAGCCTGCATCTGTGACCATGAACTTTGTCTCATTCTCTGCGCAGCTCACGAAGCCTGACATCAGCCCATTCTCTGCCAAGAACTGTATTTCACCTTCGAATTATCTGCCTCCCCCTCAGCCGATGCATTCCTGCCTAGTAGGTTAAGTAAACATTCTTCCAGTTACCAAGCAAAAAGGCCCAACTTCTCTGTCCTCATGCAAGTAATTCATAGCCCCGTTACCATGGAATATTCCTACCCCCTCGCATTCAGTGTAGACACTTAGACGCTTGTACACGCACGCACAGTCAGTATAGAATAGATTCTGTCCGAGAGTCCTTCTTTTGTGGATAACATAGTTCTTTAAACATAGGATGTTAGATATGATTTGGGATTAGGTTGACTTGACCCCCCAGACTTCTCGTCTCCACATATAGAGCTAAATGTCAAATCCCCGTCACCCCCTAGTTACACGTCAATTACACGTCATACTGCTGCGCGCGCATTTAGGCCAAGTATTATCTTATAGATCCACCTATGTATGACATCATAACCAATCATGTTCCTTTTTACTCATTATTACACCCATTTTCGGTTACGCAGACCAAACGTCAATGTCCTTATCAATTGTTACGCCTACTGTATTCACTTCATTATAATGTATGTACTATAAAAGTTACTTCTTGTCAATAAAGTATGTACTTCACTTCCTGAACACCCGTGGTGATGGAACTTGAAGCATCCGATTATAATCGATTATTGGAATAAAGCCCATTCCGAAACTCTAATATCACGGATTCTGCCTCTCATTTTACTGAGCTATTTTATAATGTTTCTGTATCAAATTCAGTCCCGGTAAAGGAATTTTTATTTACCACAACTGGGGGAGAATGTCTGCATTGTCAGCATTCCGTCCATCAATTGTTTGTTGTAACGCTTTTCGCCCTAAGTGGGATGGGTATTCCCAGACGTGGGACCCGTGTTCACTACGCCACTGGAGTCAAGCTATCCTGGCTGATGACGGCTGATAGCCAGAAACCGGTCCTAGGATGCTTGATTCCGGTCCAGGGAAGATATGGCTTGGCAGTTCGGGCTGGACTGTTCCCATGAGGCACAGGGTCAAGACTGATTTGCATATGGCCATGTCTAAACTGGGGTGGTGTAGTGGGCAAAAGAACGATGGATTTAACCCAGATCTCTTGACTGGGGTAGAATGTCTGCATTGTCAGCATTCCGTCCATGAATTTTTTGTTGTAACGCTTTTCGCCCTAAGTGGGATGGGTATTCCCTGACGTGGGACCCGTGCTCACTACGCCACTGGAGTCAAGCTATCCTGGCTGATGACGGCTGATAGCCAGAAACCGGTCCTAGGATGCTTGATTCCGGTCCAGGGAAGACATGGCTTGGCAGTTCAGGCTGGACTGTTCCCATGAGGCACAGGGTCAAGACTGATTTGCATATGGCCATGTCTAAACTGGGGTGGTGTAGTGGGCAAAATAACGCTGGATTTAACCCAGATCTCTTGACTGGGGGAGAATGTCTGCATTGTCAGCATTCCGTCCATCAATTGTTTGTTGTAACGCTTTTCGCCCTAAGTGGGATGGGTATTCCCAGACGTGGGACCAGTGCTCACTACGCCACTGGAGTCAAGCTATCCTGGCTGATGACGGCTGATAGCCAGAAACCGGTCCTAGGATGCTTGATTCCGGTCCAGGGAAGACATGGCTTGGCAGTTCGGGGTGGACTGTTCCCATGAGGCACAGGGTCAAGACTGATTTGCATATGGCCATGTCTAAACTGGGGTGGTGTAGTGGGCAAAAGAACGATGGATTTAACCCAGATCTCTTGACTGGGGGAGAATGTCTGCATTGTCAGCATTCCGTCCATCAATTGTTTGTTGTAACGCTTTTCGCCCTAAGTGGGATGGGTATTCCCAGACGTGGGACCCGTGCTCACTACGCCACTGGAGTCAAGCTATCCTGGCTGATGACGGCTGATAGCCAGAAACCGGTCCTAGGATGCTTGATTCCGGTCCAGGGAAGACATGGCTTGGCAGTTCGGGCTGGACTGTTCCCATGAGGCACAGGGTCAAGACTGATTTGCATATGGCCATGTCTAAACTGGGGTGGTGTAGTGGGCAAAAGAACGATGGATTTAACCCAGATCTCTTGACTGGGGGAGAATGTCTGCATTGTCAGCATTCCGTCCATCAATTGTTTGTTGTAACGCTTTTCGTCCCTAAGTGGGATGGGTATTCCCAGACGTGGGACCCGTGCTCACTACGCCACTGGAGTCAAGCTATCCTGGCTGATGACGGCTGATAGCCAGAAACCGGTCCTAGGATGCTTGATTCCGGTCCAGGGAAGACATGGCTTGGCAGTTCGGGCTGGACTGTTCCCATGAGGCACAGGGTCAAGACTGATTTGCATATGGCCATGTCTAAAGTGGGGTGGTGTAGTGGGCAAAAGAACGATGGATTTAACCCAGATCTCTTGACTGGGGGAGAATGTCTGCATTGTCAGCATTCCGTCGATCAATTGTTTGTTGTAACGCTTTTCGCCCTAAGTGGGATGGGTATTCCCAGACGTGGGACCCGTGCTCACTACGCCACTGGAGTCAAGCTATCCTGGCTGATGACGGCTGATAGCCAGAAACCGGTCCTAGGATGCTTGATTCCGGTCCAGGGAAGACATGGCTTGGCAGTTCGGGCTGGACTGTTCCCATGAGGCACAGGGTCAAGACTGATTTGCATATGGCCATGTCTAAACTGGGGTGTTGTAGTGGGCAAAAGTACGATGGATTTAACCCAGATCTCTTGACTGGGGGAGAATGTCTGCATTGTCAGCATTCCGTCCATCAATTGTTTGTTGTAACGCTTTTCGCCCTAAGTGGGATGGGTATTCCCAGACGTGGGACCCGTGCTCACTACGCCACTGGAGTCAAGCTATCCTGGCTGATGACGGCTGATAGCCAGAAACCGGTCCTAGGATGCTTGATTCCGGTCCAGGGAAGACATGGCTTGGCAGTTCGGGCTGGACTGTTCCCATGAGGCACAGGGTCAAGACTGATTTGCATATGGCCATGACTAAACTGGGGTGGTGTAGTGGGCAAAAGAACGATGGATTTAACCCAGATCTCTTGACTGGGGGAGAATGTCTGCATTGTCAGCATTCCGTCCATCAATTGTTTGTTGTAACGCTTTTCGCCCTAAGTGGGATGGGTATTCCCAGACGTGGGACCAGTGCTCACTACGCCACTGGAGTCAAGCTATCCTGGCTGATGACGGCTGATAGCCAGAAACCGGTCCTAGGATGCTTGATTCCGGTCCAGGGAAGACATGGCTTGGCAGTTCGGGCTGGACTGTTCCCATGAGGCACAGGGTCAAGACTGATTTGCATATGGCCATGTCTAAACTGGGGTGGTGTAGTGGGCAAAAGAACGATGGATTTAACCCAGATCTCTTGACTGGGGGAGAATGTCTGCATTGTCAGCATTCCGTCCATCAATTGTTTGTTGTAACGCTTTTCGCCCTAAGTGGGATGGGTATTCCCAGACGTGGGACCCGTGCTCACTACGCCACTGGAGTCAAGCTATCCTGGCTGATGACGGCTGATAGCCAGAAACCGGTCCTAGGATGCTTGATTCCGGTCCAGGGAAGACATGGCTTGGCAGTTCGGGCTGGACTGTTCCCATGAGGCACAGGGTCAAGACTGATTTGCATATGGCCATGTCTACACTGGGGTGGTGTAGTGGGCAAAAGAACGATGGATTTAACCCAGATCTCTTGACTGGGGGAGAATGTCTGCATTGTCAGCATTCCGTCCATCAATTGTTTGTTGTAACGCTTTTCGCCCTAAGTGGGATGGGTATTCCCAGACGTGGGACCCGTGCTCACTACGCCACTGGAGTCAAGCTATCCTGGCTGATGACGGCTGATAGCCAGAAACCGGTCCTAGGATGCTTGATTCCGGTCCAGGGAAGACCTGGCTTGGCAGTTCGGGCTGGACTGTTCCCATGAGGCACAGGGTCAAGACTGATTTGCATATGGCCATGTCTAAACTGGGGTGGTGTAGTGGGCAAAAGAACGATGGATTTAACCCAGATCTCTTGACTGGGGGAGAATGTCTGCATTGTCAGCATTCCGTCCATCAATTGTTTATTGTAACGCTTTTCGCCCTAAGTGGGATGGGTATTCCCAGACGTGGGACCCGTGTTCACTACGCCACTGGAGTCAAGCTATCCTGGCTGATGACGGCTGATAGCCAGAAACCGGTCCTAGGATGCTTGATTCCGGTCCAGGGAAGACATGGCTTGGCAGTTCGGGCTGGACTGTTCCCATGAGGCACAGGGTCAAGACTGATTTGCATATGGCCATGTCTAAACTGGGGTGGTGTAGTGGGCAAAAGAACGATGGATTTAACCCAGATCTCTTGACTGGGGGAGAATGTCTGCATTGTCAGCATTCCGTCCATGAATTTTTTGTTGTAACGCTTTTCGCCCTAAGTGGGATGGGTATTCCCTGACGTGGGACCCGTGCTCACTACGCCACTGGAGTCAAGCTATCCTGGCTGATGACGGCTGATAGCCAGAAACCGGTCCAAGGATGCTTGATTCCGGTCCAGGGAAGACCTGGCTTGGCAGTTCGGGCTGGACTGTTCCCATGAGGCACAGGGTCAAGACTGATTTGCATATGGCCATGTCTAAACTGGGGTGGTGTAGTGGGCAAAAGAACGATGGATTTAACCCAGATCTCTTGACTGGGGGAGAATGTCTGCATTGTCAGCATTCCGTCCATCAATTGTTTGTTGTAACGCTTTTCGCCCTAAGTGGGATGGGTATTCCCAGACGTGGGACCCGTGCTCACTACGCCACTGGAGTCAAGCTATCCTGGCTGATGACGGCTGATAGCCAGAAACCGGTCCTAGGATGCTTGATTCCGGTCCAGGGAAGACATGGCTTGGCAGTTCGGGCTGGACTGTTCCCATGAGGCACAGGGTCAAGACTGATTTGCATATGGCCATGTCTACACTGGGGTGGTGTAGTGGGCAAAAGAACGATGAATTTAACCCAGATCTCTTGACTGGGGGAGAATGTCTGCATTGTCAGCATTCCGTCCATCAATTGTTTGTTGTAACGCTTTTCGCCCTAAGTGGGATGGGTATTCCCAGACGTGGGACCCGTGCTCACTACGCCACTGGAGTCAAGCTATCCTGGCTGATGACGGCTGATAGCCAGAAACCGGTCCTAGGATGCTTGATTCCGGTCCAGGGAAGACCTGGCTTGGCAGTTCGGGCTGGACTGTTCCAATGAGGCACAGGGTCAAGACTGATTTGCAAATGGCCATGTCTAAACTGGGGTGGTGTAGTGGGCAAAAGAACGATGGATTTAACCCAGATCTCTTGACTGGGGGAGAATGTCTGCATTGTCAGCATTCCGTCCATCAATTGTTTGTTGTAACGCTTTTCGCCCTAAGTGGGATGGGTATTCCCAGACGTGGGACCCGTGTTCACTACGCCACTGGAGTCAAGCTATCCTGGCTGATGACGGCTGATAGCCAGAAACCGGTCCTAGGATGCTTGATTCCGCTCCAGGGAAGATATGGCTTGGCAGTTCGGGCTGGACTGTTCCCATGAGGCACAGGGTCAAGACTGATTTGCATATGGCCATGTCTAAACTGGGGTGGTGTAGTGGGCAAAAGAACGATGGATTTAACCCAGATCTCTTGACTGGGGTAGAATGTCTGCATTGTCAGCATTCCGTCCATGAATTTTTTGTTGTAACGCTTTTCGCCCTAAGTGGGATGGGTATTCCCTGACGTGGGACCCGTGCTCACTACGCCACTGGAGTCAAGCTATCCTGGCTGATGACGGCTGATAGCCAGAAACCGGTCCTAGGATGCTTGATTCCGGTCCAGGGAAGACATGGCTTGGCAGTTCAGGCTGGACTGTTCCCATGAGGCACAGGGTCAAGACTGATTTGCATATGGCCATGTCTAAACTGGGGTGGTGTAGTGGGCAAAATAACGCTGGATTTAACCCAGATCTCTTGACTGGGGGAGAATGTCTGCATTGTCAGCATTCCGTCCATCAATTGTTTGTTGTAACGCTTTTCGCCCTAAGTGGGATGGGTATTCCCAGACGTGAGACCCGTGCTCACTACGCCACTGGAGTCAAGCTATCCTGGCTGATGACGGCTGATAGCCAGAAACCGGTCCTAGGATGCTTGATTCCGGTCCAGGGAAGACATGGCTTGGCAGTTTGGGCTGGACTGTTCCCATGAGGCACAGGGTCAAGACTGATTTGCATATGACCATGTCTAAACTGGGGTGGTGTAGTGGGCAAAAGAACGATGGATTTAACCCAGATCTCTTGACTGGGGGAGAATGTCTGCATTGTCAGCATTCCGTCCATCAATTGTTTGTTGTAACGCTTTTCGCCCTAAGTGGGATGGGTATTCCCAGACGTGGGACCCGTGCTCACTACGCCACTGGAGTCAAGCTATCCTGGCTGATGACGGCTGATAGCCAGAAACCGGTCCTAGGATGCTTGATTCCGGTCCAGGGAAGACATGGCTTGGCAGTTCGGGCTGGACTGTTCCCATGAGGCACAGGGTCAAGACTGATTTGCATATGACCATGTCTAAACTGGGGTGGTGTAGTGGGCAAAAGAACGATGGATTTAACCCAGATCTCTTGACTGGGGGAGAATGTCTGCATTGTCAGCATTCCGTCCATCAATTGTTTGTTGTAACGCTTTTCGCCCTAAGTGGGATGGGTATTCCCAGACGTGGGACCCGTGCTCACTACGCCACTGGAGTCAAGCTATCCTGGCTGATGACGGCTGATAGCCAGAAACCGGTCCTAGGATGCTTGATTCCGGTCCAGGGAAGACATGGCTTGGCAGTTCGGGCTGGACTGTTCCCATGAGTCACAGGGTCAAGACTGATTTGCATATGGCCATGTCTAAACTGGGGTGGTGTAGTGGGCAAAAGAACGATGGATTTAACCCAGATCTCTTGACTGGGGGAGAATGTCTGCATTGTCAGCATTCCGTCCATCAATTGTTTGTTGTAACGCTTTTCGCCCTAAGTGGGATGGGTATTCCCAGACGTGGGACCCGTGCTCACTACGCCACTGGAGTCAAGCTATCCTGGCTGATGACGGCTGATAGCCAGAAACCGGTCCTAGGATGCTTGATTCCGGTCCAGGGAAGACATGGCTTGGCAGTTCGGGCTGGACTGTTCCCATGAGGCACAGGGTCAAGACTGATTTGCATATGGCCATGTCTAAACTGGGGTGGTGTAGTGGGCAAAAGAACGCTGGATTTAACCCAGATCTCTTGACTGGGGGAGAATGTCTGCATTGTCAGCATTCCGTCCATCAATTGTTTGTTGTAACGCTTTTCGCCCCAAGTGGGATGGGTATTCCCAGACGTGGGACCCGTGCTCACTACGCCACTGGAGTCAAGCTATCCTGGCTGATGACGGCTGATAGCCAGAAACCGGTCCTAGGATGCTTGATTCCGGTCCAGGGAAGATATGGCTTGGCAGTTCGGGCTGGACTGTTCCCATGAGGCACAGGGTCAAGACTGATTTGCATATGGCCATGTCTAAACTGGGGTGGTGTACTGGGCAAAAGAACGATGGATTTAACCCAGATCTCTTGACTGGGGTAGAATGTCTGCATTGTCAGCATTCCGTCCATGAATTTTTTGTTGTAACGCTTTTCGCCCTAAGTGGGATGGGTATTCCCAGACGTGGGACCCGTGCTCACTACGCCACTGAAATCAAGCTATCCTGGCTGATGACGGCTGATAGCCAGAAACCGGTCCTAGGATGCTTGATTCCGGTCCAGGGAAGACATGGCTTGGCAGTTCGGGCTGGACTGTTCCCATGAGGCACAGGGTCAAGACTGATTTGCATATGGCCATGTCTAAACTGGGGTGGTGTAGTGGGCAAAAGAACGATGGATTTAACCCAGATCTCTTGACTGGGGGAGAATGTCTGCATTGTCAGCATTCCGTCCATCAATTGTTTGTTGTAACGCTTTTCGCCCTAAGTGGGATGGGTATTCCCAGACGTGGGACCCGTGCTCACTACGCCACTGGAGTCAAGCTATCCTGGCTGATGACGGCTGATAGCCAGAAACCGGTCCTAGGATGCTTGATTCCGGTCCAGGGAAGACATGGCTTGGCAGTTTGGGCTGGACTGTTCCCATGAGGCACAGGGTCAAGACTGATTTGCATATGGCCATGTCTAAACTGGGGTGGTGTAGTGGGCAAAAGAACGATGGATTTAACCCAGATCTCTTGACTGGGGGAGAATGTCTGCATTGTCAGCATTCCGTCCATCAATTGTTTGTTGTAACGCTTTTCGCCCTAAGTGGGATGGGTATTCCCAGACGTGGGACCCGTGCTCACTACGCCACTGGAGTCAAGCTATCCTGGCTGATAGCCAGAAACCGGTCCTAGGATGCTTGATTCCGGTCCAGGGAAGACATGGCTTGGCAGTTCGGGCTGGACTGTTCCCATGAGGCACAGGGTCAAGACTGATTTGCATATGGCCATGTCTAAACTGGGGTGGTGTAGTGGGCAAAAGAACGATGGATTTAACCCAGATCTCTTGACTGGGGGAGAATGTCTGCATTGTCAGCATTCCGTCCATCAATTGTTTTTGTAACGCTTTTCGCCCTAAGTGGGATGGGTATTCCCAGACGTGGGACCCGTGCTCACTACGCCACTGGAGTCAAGCTATCCTGGCTGATGACGGCTGATAGCCAGAAACCGGTCCTAGGATTCTTGATTCCGGTCCAGGGAAGACATGGCTTGGCAGTTCGGGCTGGACTGTTCCCATGAGGCACAGGGTCAAGACTGATTTGCATATGGCCATGTCTAAACTGGGGTGGTGTAGTGGGCAAAAGAACGATGGATTTAACCCAGATCTCTTGACTGGGTGAGAATGTCTGCATTGTCAGCATTCCGTCCATCAATTGTTTGTTGTAACTCTTTTCGCCCTAAGTGGGATGGGTATTCCCAGACATGGGACCCGTGCTCACTACGCCACTGGAGTCAAGCTATCCTGGCTGATGACGGCTGATAGCCAGAAACCGGTCCTAGGATGCTTTATTCCGGTCCAGGGAAGACATGGCTTGGCAGTTCGGGCTGGACTGTTCCCATGAGGCACAGGGTCAAGACTGATTTGCATATGGCCATGTCTAAACTGGGGTGGTGTAGTGGGCAAAAGAACGATGGATTTAACCCAGATCTCTTGACTGGGGGAGAATGTCTGCATTGTCAGCATTCCGTCCATCAATTGTTTGTTGTAACGCTTTTCGCCCTCAGTGGGATGGGTATTCCCAGACGTGGGACCCGTGCTCACTACGCCACTGGAGTCAAGCTATCCTGGCTGATGACGGCTGATAGCCAGAAACCGGTCCTAGGATGCTTGATTCCGGTCCAGGGAAGACCTGGCTTGGCAGTTCGGGCTGGACTGTTCCCATGAGGCACAGGGTCAAGACTGATTTGCATATGGCCATGTCTAAACTGGGGTGGTGTAGTGGGCAAAAGAACGATGGATTTAACCCAGATCTCTTGACTGGGGGAGAATGTCTGCATTGTCAGCATTCCGTCCATCAATTGTTTATTGTAACGCTTTTCGCCCTAAGTGGGATGGGTATTCCCAGACGTGGGACCCGTGTTCACTACGCCACTGGAGTCAAGCTATCCTGGCTGATGACGGCTGATAGCCAGAAACCGGTCCTAGGATGCTTGATTCCGGTCCAGGGAAGACATGGCTTGGCAGTTCGGGCTGGACTGTTCCCATGAGGCACAGGGTCAAGACTGATTTGCATATGGCCATGTCTAAACTGGGGTGTTGTAGTGGGCAAAAGTACGATGGATTTAACCCAGATCTCTTGACTGGGGGAGAATGTCTGCATTGTCAGCATTCCGTCCATCAATTGTTTGTTGTAACGCTTTTCGCCCTAAGTGGGATGGGTATTCCCTGACGTGGGACCCGTGCTCACTACGCCACTGGAGTCAAGCTATCCTGGCTGATGACGGCTGATAGCCAGAAACCGGTCCTAGGATGCTTGATTCCGGTCCAGGGAAGACCTGGCTTGGCAGTTCGGGCTGGACTGTTCCCATGAGGCACAGGGTCAAGACTGATTTGCATATGGCCATGTCTAAACTGGGGTGGTGTAGTGGGCAAAAGAACGATGGATTTAACCCAGATCTCTTGACTGGGGGAGAATGTCTGCATTGTCAGCATTCCGTCCATCAATTGTTTGTTGTAACGCTTTTCGCCCTAAGTGGGATGGGTATTCCCAGACGTGGGACCCGTGCTCACTATGCCACTGGAGTCAAGCTATCCTGGCTGATGACGGCTGATAGCCAGAAACCGGTCCTAGGATGCTTGATTCCGGTCCAGGGAAGACATGGCTTGGCAGTTCGGGCTGGACTGTTCCCATGAGGCACAGGGTCAAGACTGATTTGCATATGGCCATGTCTACACTGGGGTGGTGTAGTGGGCAAAAGAACGATGAATTTAACCCAGATCTCTTGACTGGGGGAGAATGTCTGCATTGTCAGCATTCCGTCCATCAATTGTTTGTTGTAACGCTTTTCGCCCTAAGTGGGATGGGTATTCCCAGACGTGGGACCCGTGCTCACTACGCCACTGGAGTCAAGCTATCCTGGCTGATGACGGCTGATAGCCAGAAACCGGTCCTAGGATGCTTGATTCCGGTCCAGGGAAGACCTGGCTTGGCAGTTCGGGCTGGACTGTTCCCATGAGGCACAGGGTCAAGACTGATTTGCAAATGGCCATGTCTAAACTGGGGTGGTGTAGTGGGCAAAAGAACGATGGATTTAACCCAGATCTCTTGACTGGGGGAGAATGTCTGCATTGTCAGCATTCCGTCCATCAATTGTTTGTTGTAACGCTTTTCGCCCTAAGTGGGATGGGTATTCCCAGACGTGGGACCCGTGTTCACTACGCCACTGGAGTCAAGCTATCCTGGCTGATGACGGCTGATAGCCAGAAACCGGTCCTAGGATGCTTGATTCCGGTCCAGGGAAGACATGGCTTGGCAGTTCGGGCTGGACTGTTCCCATGAGGCACAGGGTCAAGACTGATTTGCATATGGCCATGTCTAAACTGGGGTGGTGTAGTGGGCAAAAGAACGATGGATTTAACCCAGATCTCTTGACTGGGGTAGAATGTCTGCATTGTCAGCATTCCGTCCATGAATTTTTTGTTGTAACGCTTTTCGCCCTAAGTGGGATGGGTATTCCCTGACGTGGGACCCGTGCTCACTACGCCACTGGAGTCAAGCTATCCTGGCTGATGACGGCTGATAGCCAGAAACCGGTCCTAGGATGCTTGATTCCGGTCCAGGGAAGACATGGCTTGGCAGTTCAGGCTGGACTGTTCCCATGAGGCACAGGGTCAAGACTGATTTGCATATGACCATGTCTAAACTGGGGTGGTGTAGTGGGCAAAAGAACGATGGATTTAACCCAGATCTCTTGACTGGGGGAGAATGTCTGCATTGTCAGCATTCCGTCCATCAATTGTTTGTTGTAACGCTTTTCGCCCTAAGTGGGATGGGTATTCCCAGACGTGGGACCCGTGCTCACTACGCCACTGGAGTCAAGCTATCCTGGCTGATGACGGCTGATAGCCAGAAACCGGTCCTAGGATGCTTGATTCCGGTCCAGGGAAGACATGGCTTGGCAGTTCGGGCTGGACTGTTCCCATGAGGCACAGGGTCAAGACTGATTTGCATATGGCCATGTCTAAACTGGGGTGGTGTAGTGGGCAAAAGAACGATGGATTTAACCCAGATCTCTTGACTGGGGGAGAATGTCTGCATTGTCAGCATTCCGTCCATGAATTTTTTGTTGTAACGCTTTTCGCCCTAAGTGGGATGGGTATTCCCTGACGTGGGACCCGTGCTCACTACGCCACTGGAGTCAAGCTATCCTGGCTGATGACGGCTGATAGCCAGAAACCGGTCCTAGGATGCTTGATTCCAGTCCAGGGAAGACATGGCTTGGCAGTTCGGGCTGGACTGTTCCCATGAGGCACAGGGTCAAGACTGATTTGCATATGGCCATGTCTAAACTGGGGTGGTGTAGTGGGCAAAAGAACGCTGGATTTAACCCAGATCTCTTGACTGGGGGAGAATGTCTGCATTGTCAGCATTCCGTCCATCAATTGTTTGTTGTAACGCTTTTCGCCCTAAGTGGGATGGGTATTCCCAGACGTGGGACCCGTGCTCACTACGCCACTGGAGTCAAGCTATCCTGGCTGATGACGGCTGATAGCCAGAAACCTGTCCTAGGATGCTTGATTCCGGTCCAGGGAAGACATGGCTTGGCAGTTCGGGCTGGACTGTTCCCATGAGGCACAGGGTCAAGACTGATTTGCATATGACCATGTCTAAACTGGGGTGGTGTAGTGGGCAAAAGAACGATGGATTTAACCCAGATCTCTTGACTGGGGGAGAATGTCTGCATTGTCAGCATTCCGTCCATCAATTATTTGTTGTAACGCTTTTCGCCCTAAGTGGGATGGGTATTCCCAGACGTGGGACCCGTGCTCACTACGCCACTGGAGTCAAGCTATCCTGGCTGATGACGGCTGATAGCCAGAAACCGGTCCTAGGATGCTTGATTCCGGTCCAGGGAAGACATGGCTTGGCAGTTCGGGCTGGACTGTTCCCATGAGGCACAGGGTCAAGACTGATTTGCATATGGCCATGTCTAAACTGGGGTGGTGTAGTGGGCAAAAGAACGATGGATTTAACCCAGATCTCTTGACTGGGGGAGAATGTCTGCATTGTCAGCATTCCGTCCATCAATTGTTTGTTGTAACGCTTTTCGCCCTAAGTGGGATGGGTATTCCCAGACGTGGGACCCGTGCTCACTACGCCACTGGAGTCAAGCTATCCTGGCTGATGACGGCTGATAGCCAGAAACCGGTCCTAGTATGCTTGATTCCGGTCCAGGGAAGACATGGCTTGGCAGTTCGGGCTGGACTGTTCCCATGAGGCACAGGGTCAAGACTGATTTGCATATGGCCATGTCTAAACTGGGGTGGTGTAGTGGGCAAAAGAACGATGGATTTAACCCAGATCTCTTGACTGGGGGAGAATGTCTGCATTGTCAGCATTCCGTCCATCAATTGTTTGTTGTAACGCTTTTCGCCCTAAGTGGGATGGGTATTCCCAGACGTGGGACCCGTGCTCACTACGCCACTGGAGTCAAGCTATCCTGGCTGATGACGGCTGATAGCCAGAAACCGGTCCTAGGATGCTTGATTCCGGTCCAGGGAAGACATGGCTTGGCAGTTCGGGCTGGACTGTTCCCATGAGGCACAGGGTCAAGACTGATTTGCATATGGCCATGTCTAAACTGGGGTGGTGTAGTGGGCAAAAGAACGATGGATTTAACCCAGATCTCTTGACTGGGGGAGAATGTCTGCATTGTCAGCATTCCGTCCATCAATTGTTTTTGTAACGCTTTTCGCCCTAAGTGGGATGGGTATTCCCAGACGTGGGACCCGTGCTCACTACGCCACTGGAGTCAAGCTATCCTGGCTGATGACGGCTGATAGCCAGAAACCGGTCCTAGGATTCTTGATTCCGGTCCAGGGAAGACATGGCTTGGCAGTTCGGGCTGGACTGTTCCCATGAGGCACAGGGTCAAGACTGATTTGCATATGGCCATGTCTAAACTGGGGTGGTGTAGTGGGCAAAAGAACAATGGATTTAACCCAGATCTCTTGACTGGGGGAGAATGTCTGCATTGTCAGCATTCCGTCCATCAATTGTTTGTTGTAACTCTTTTCGCCCTAAGTGGGATGGGTATTCCCAGACATGGGACCCGTGCTCACTACGCCACTGGAGTCAAGCTATCCTGGCTGATGACGGCTGATAGCCAGAAACCGGTCCTAGGATGCTTTATTCCGGTCCAGGGAAGACATGGCTTGGCAGTTCGGGCTGGACTGTTCCCATGAGGCACAGGGTCAAGACTGATTTGCATATGGCCATGTCTAAACTGGGGTGGTGTAGTGGGCAAAAGAACGATGGATTTAACCCAGATCTCTTGACTGGGGGAGAATGTCTGCATTGTCAGCATTCCGTCCATCAATTGTTTTTGTAACGCTTTTCGCCCTAAGTGGGATGGGTATTCCCAGACGTGGGACCCGTGCTCACTACGCCACTGGAGTCAAGCTATCCTGGCTGATGACGGCTGATAGCCAGAAACCGGTCCTAGGATGCTTTATTCCGGTCCAGGGAAGACATGGCTTGGCAGTTCGGGCTGGACTGTTCCCATGAGGCACAGGGTCAAGACTGATTTGCATATGGCCATGTCTAAACTGGGGTGGTGTAGTGGGCAAAAGAACGATGGATTTAACCCAGATCTCTTGACTGGGGGAGAATGTCTGCATTGTCAGCATTCCGTCCATCAATTGTTTGTTGTAACGCTTTTCGCCCTAAGTGGGATGGGTATTCCCAGACGTGGGACCCGTGCTCACTACGCCACTGGAGTCAAGCTATCCTGGCTGATGACGGCTGATAGCCAGAAACCGGTCCTAGGATGCTTGATTCCGGTCCAGGGAAGACATGGCTTGGCAGTTCGGGCTGGACTGTTCCCATGAGGCACAGGGTCAAGACTGATTTGCATATGGCCATGTCTAAACTGGGGTGGTGTAGTGGGCAAAAGAACGATGGATTTAACCCAGATCTCTTGACTGGGGGAGAATGTCTGCATTGTCAGCATTCCGTCCATCAATTGTTTTTGTAACGCTTTTCGCCCTAAGTGGGATGGGTAGTTCCCAGACGTGGGACCCGTGCTCACTACGCCACTGGAGTCAAGCTATCCTGGCTGATGACGGCTGATAGCCAGAAACCGGTCCTAGGATGCTTGATTCCGGTCCAGGGAAGACATGGCTTGGCAGTTCGGGCTGGACTGTTCCCATGAGGCACAGGGTCAAGACTGATTTGCATATGGCCATGTCTAAACTGGGGTGGTGTAGTGGGCAAAAGAACGATGGATTTAACCCAGATCTCTTGACTGGGGGAGAATGTCTGCATTGTCAGCATTCCGTCCATCAATTGTTTTTGTAACGCTTTTCGCCCTAAGTGGGATGGGTATTCCCAGACGTGGGACCCGTGCTCACTACGCCACTGGAGTCAAGCTATCCTGGCTGATGACGGCTGATAGCCAGAAACCGGTCCTAGGATGCTTGATTCCGGTCCAGGGAAGACATGGCTTGGCAGTTCGGGCTGGACTGTTCCCATGAGGCACAGGGTCAAGACTGATTTGCATATGGCCATGTCTAAACTGGGGTGGTGTAGTGGGCAAAAGAACGATGGATTTAACCCAGATCTCTTGACTGGGGGAGAATGTCTGCATTGTCAGCATTCCGTCCATCAATTGTTTTTGTAACGCTTTTCGCCCTAAGTGGGATGGGTATTCCCAGACGTGGGACCCGTGCTCACTACGCCACTGGAGTCAAGCTATCCTGGCTGATGACGGCTGATAGCCAGAAACCGGTCCTAGGATGCTTGATTCCGGTCCAGGGAAGACATGGCTTGGCAGTTCGGGCTGGACTGTTCCCATGAGGCACAGGGTCAAGACTGATTTGCATATGGCCATGTCTAAACTGGGGTGGTGTAGTGGGCAAAAGAACGATGGATTTAACCCAGATCTCTTGACTGGGGGAGAATGTCTGCATTGTCAGCATTCCGTCCATCAATTGTTTGTTGTAACGCTTTTCGCCCTAAGTGGGATGGGTATTCCCAGACGTGGGACCCGTGCTCACTACGCCACTGGAGTCAAGCTATCCTGGCTGATGACGGCTGATAGCCAGAAACCGGTCCTAGGATGCTTGATTCCGGTCCAGGGAAGACATGGCTTGGCAGTTTGGGCTGGACTGTTCCCATGAGGCACAGGGTCAAGACTGATTTGCATATGGCCATGTCTAAACTGGGGTGGTGTAGTGGGCAAAAGAACGATGGATTTAACCCAGATCTCTTGACTGGGGGAGAATGTCTGCATTGTCAGCATTCCGTCCATCAATTGTTTGTTGTAACGCTTTTCGCCCTAAGTGGGATGGGTATTCCCAGACGTGGGACCCGTGCTCACTACGCCACTGGAGTCAAGCTATCCTGGCTGATGACGGCTGATAGCCAGAAACCGGTCCTAGGATGCTTGATTCCGGTCCAGGGAAGACATGGCTTGGCAGTTTGGGCTGGACTGTTCCCATGAGGCACAGGGTCAAGACTGATTTGCATATGGCCATGTCTAAACTGGGGTGGTGTAGTGGGCAAAAGAACGATGGATTTAACCCAGATCTCTTGACTGGGGGAGAATGTCTGCATTGTCAGCATTCCGTCCATCAATTGTTTGTTGTAACGCTTTTCGCCCTAAGTGGGATGGGTATTCCCAGACGTGGGACCCGTGCTCACTACGCCACTGGAGTCAAGCTATCCTGGCTGATGACGGCTGATGCTGAAAAAGACTTTGTACATTTTGGACTTCGAACATTGATGGGGGAAAAGGAACAAGACCGTCGCGGGATTCTATCCTGGGAGGGAATACGTCCGAGGAGGTTAGAGGGACAGTCAGTCAGTATTGGGAACCTATCCTGTGATCTTCGATTCATGTTCTGGTGAATCATTCTCGTCATCGCCCTAAGGCCAAGGGTAATGAGTATTTTCCGTTTCTATTCAATCCTTACTTAAATGCTTATGAAATAATGTCTAGAATATTTGTCTAATAAAACTTTACTTAATTCAATTTATTCAATGAATCTGGATAAAACTTCATGCTAACTCAAAAACTGAGTCTGTGGTTATTAGAATTAAAGTTATGATCAAATGTTGGTTTTAATCTTGATTGAGCTGGATTTAATCTCCATCAACTGATTCCTACTAGTTGGTCCATCGACCGAAATAGCGGAGTACCTTGATTTTTAAGACTGACAATTCCAAAATCAAATGTATATAGTTATTAGTTAGGTAAAAGTTTAACAAGGTACCCCGTATGTCTTGCAGCTCGTCTACTTATGACTGATCCAGAAAAACTGAGTGAATGTGTGTTTCGGTGTCATGGGCCCCACCGATGAACAAATGGTGTAAGGTTTTTTCTGGGTTGGTGTCATAAGGAAAGGTTTTATGATAGCCTCGCTTCATCATTAGACAACACCGGAGATGCATGGGTGGACTTGTTATGGCTTGCAGAGGTAGCATACAGTAGTGCCCATTACAGTTCTATCAAAATGGCTCCGTTTTGTTGTGCCTATGGATTACACCCTAGGCTTCTTCCCTTGGTTCAACCACGAAACACCGAAAAAATTCCTGAAATAAAAGTACGCACCAAAAGGATACAACAAACGTTCATGGTTGCACGACAACACTTACTGGTGGCCAAGGAGCAATACAAGAAGTATGCGGATAAACGCCGATGCCCTGGTCTGGTATACAAAAAAGGGGATTATAAATGGCTATCAACAAAAAACATACGTTTTAAAAGATGCAGCATCTTCAATGCCAGGTTCATAGGTCCCTAGAAAATAGTGCGATGCATCAATCCTGTGGCAGTTAAGTTGGCATTGCCTTTGAATAGGAGGATACATCTGGTATTCCATTTTCTCTATTGAAAACTTCTTATAAACCAGTGAAGAAACAGCCTACACTGATCTGGATAGACAAAGAACCAGAGTATGAAGTAAAATGCATTTTGGACTCGAAAAGAAGGAAAGGATCCTTGTGGTATCTCATAGCCTGGAATAATTACAATCCTGAGGAAAACTCCTGGGAACCTGCTGCAAACGTACACACCCCACGATTGATGGCCGCATGCCATAGGAAAACTCCTGACAAACCCCGGCTGGCTAGGTGCCCGCCGGAGGAGGGATGTGCTGTCACACACACGCTTAGCCCACCTACTGCCATACTCTGCATCGTCACATCTCCCGCCGTAGGAACCCTCCCGTTGGGATCCACAGAGCCTGGTCCTGGTTGAGGAGATGGTGGGTCAACGTACGAGGGCTGGAGGTTCATTCTGACGCCTGGTGTCACGCTGTCAGAATGGGACACGAACTTCAATTCCCATGAGGCAAAGCGGAAGTATACGCGTTTGCCTCATGGGAAGGAAACCCGCGACCCGTAAGCAGAAGTGAGCATAAAGAAGCCTCCTGTGCCGGGATCAGGGCTGATTATTCCTCGTCGGAGCAGCGCATTGCGCTGCCAGCCCCTGCTTGCATATCTGGTACCGGTAAGGGTGCACTTGCACCAATAAGGACGAGACATTTGTTGTTAGCGGACATTGCTATTTAAGCCCTGTTTTGGAAACTATTACCAAGACTATTTAATTACCGTTTTGCTGGCCGTGTGGATTGGAGTGTAATTCAGCTTCAATAATGGTCTATGTTATACTCATTGGAGCACGCAGAAATAAGAGCACCAGTTGGGTACATTAGGTGTTTAGGAAAACTGCTCAGCTTCAACATATTGCTGGATTGTGCATTGTTCTTAGGGCATGATACACAACTACTGTGGCAGTAAAACTAAAAGGAGTATTTTGATGATTGTTGTTTGTGTATTCCTAACAGGGGGTTCAAGAGGTGGCCTTCTGCTCTTCCCCTGTGAAGCGGGCCCTGTCATGTATGCTGGTGTGTAAGGTTCTATATTGAATGTTATCATATATGTGACCTATGTTAAAGGTGCAACCTGACGCTTCGTGTGTAACACGGCAATTGAAGCTCCTTATGTTTTTGACCCCTTTCCTAGAGCAACCCCCCATTCCTTGCTGACCTAGTGATAAGGTTGTTTATTCAGTCCACTCTTTGGAACAAAGAAAATTATTTACTTTACAGGTACGCAAGGCTCATTTTAGGTAGCGATATAGACACATAGTGTAAACCAGTACTTACTAACATCGTTCCAGTACTTACTAATATCCTTCCTTTACTTCCCCCGCTTGATCATCCCACTCACCTGTGCTGTTATAGCATTCAGGTTTGGGACTGTCGAGAGGTGGACCCCTTTTTGCCATCAAACCGTTCCCGAAGAATCACCGAGCTGACACGGTCCGCTTTACCTGGACATTGCTTTGTAGTGCCCTGGTTCATTCAGATCCTGTAAAACAGCCAAACATTCGTGGATGTCAAAATTATTATCATCCGAAATAGGACCTCATAAGGAGTGACACCCCCTAGAGAACTTCTTTGCATGTTATTCAATGCTCTTTGTACTCTATACAAATGTTTTACTCAAGCCTAATACTCTAGCTGTTAAAGACTGCTTTAAGTCCAGTTTTTTCCTTTCCACTTCCAAAGTTCCCTCGGGTCGGTACGGAGAGAGGTACCGCAATACTACACCCAAACCTCCTATGGCTTCCTTGTAAGCCCTTCAGCTAAATGCGGGCCACGGTCAAAATGTAATGTGCCAATTGCGTTTGTCCCTATAAAGACTCACAAATCTTTTATAACAGTTCGAGCGTCAGCCGAGCACTGGGGCCACACCCATAGGAATCTAGAGCAGGAATACACTGCAACCATGATATACCTGTAAGCCCCATCTGTTTGTAAGGGGCCGCAGTGGTCCAAATAAACACACGTGAGTGGTTTTTCTGATATTAGCAATGGTGTCTGCGCTGGATGTGTTATGGTGGAGCCTTTCATCGGCTGACAGATGCCGCATTTCAAGACATAGTCCTTAATCTGCTTTGTTAATCCTGGCCACCAATAGAGTTGTTTAAGTAAGGAAACAGTTGCCGTAACTCCTGCGTGTGGAGAACCTATACCCTTTCTGTGCTGCTAGAATTAAACCTAACCTGCGATCCATATTTGGTATTACTCTATCCCCCTGTGGGCCCGGGCAAAGCAACACTGAGGCCAGAGGCTGGTTGAGTAGGTTTATTGGATGGAAAGACAGCTGTAGTATAGCTATTGTCCAATAGTTCTCTTTGTTACACGTTGTCTCTGTTAAGATCCGTGGACAGTATGCGTTCCTCCGAAAGAACAGAAAAAAAAGAAAAGATAAGCTCCGTAAGAGCGCTGTCCGGTTGGACTTGTAATATAAGGGATGAGTGGGGGGAATATCACCCGTTGTCCATCACCAGTGGTTAAGCATGCATACATCGCTCCATAAGACTGGAGTACTCCTGACGCTCTGCTTTATATAGGAATCACTCTGATTTGGGCAACCCCCTCCCTTTATGCCCTAAAGCTTGGTACCGGCTCCGGTTCCTTTCCCCAGAAAGCCTCTGAGGCGCGTACATACCTCCAAAAGCCACGCTCCTCCGGGAACGTGGCTGGCCAATTCATGGTGCTGGATGGGATCCGGCTCCCTCTCTTCTTCTGACGCAGGAATCTCTGTTCTCGTCTCCGCTGGGCCTCGAGATCCCGCTTTCGGTAGCGAGTCGCGGTCTTCTCTCCCTCCGGTCCTGGTTCCTGCCTGTTCCTCCAGTCAAACTCTCAACTCATAGTCTGGCATCTCGGGGTCTTCTCGCTGGAAGCAGTCCCAATTCAAAAGGTCTCCGGACGTAAGACCGGAGTTCATTTGAGCATGTGACTAGATCACGTGGGTCGATGGAGAGTCTTGAAGTGTCAGATCCTTAAAGGAGCCCTATAGGTCTTTTGTAAAGGACGCCGGTGGGGACTGAACAAAAAATGTTAGGGGGAAATAGCTCGACATCATGCTCCTCAGGCGGGGTTTGATTGGGCACCTCGTGACACACCCACTACAGGAATCAGAGCAAATGGATCGTTATTTGCATCTAACTTGTAGGAGTACTTGAGTGGAAATCTTTTTGGTAGTTCCATTTTATTGCATGTAGCAATAATTGCAACCATAATCTCACCGTCTATTCTTGTTTTCGAACAAGTTATTGCAGCTATGCAAGCCGTGCGTACAGCCTCCTTTGCAGCTTCATCAGCCAATGGATTCCCTTCAACATGAACGCCATCACGTTGATGACTCAGTGTGTTTATCACGTGAGGCCTTGGTAGTTTGTTTTTCAACTCTACTACCTGTTCCCATAGCGTTTTGTGCTTAATTGTGCCACCTTTTGCATCTTTGAACCCATTTTGTCCCCAGTGGTGTAAGTATTCATTGTATGACTATACACACTTTCCAGAAAATAGATTTTCTCAGCTCAGGTCACTATAACTGCTGAATTTCTATGGTTTTGTGTGTGTAAAATCTGAGTCTAATTATAATGACCCTGTAACCTCTGTTTTTTTCAGTGAATTTCAAAGTTTTTTCAAATTCTATTTCCCAACTATAACGTCATTGTAACCTTTGTTTTATTCACTGAATTTCTATGTTTTTTAATGCCAATTTCTAACTTTAATGTCCCTGTAACCTTTGATTTTTTAGTGAATTCCACCGGTTTTTCAATATAAATTTCACAATTTCACCTATGAATTCAATTCAGTAATATACATTTTCACAAGTTTATAAATACATTTTATTCACACATTTATTATTATTATACATTTTAAAAGTAACAATTAACAAATCAAGGTAAGGTAACCTATGGAGTCTTTCTAAAAATGCAATACAAAAAAGGCCACATGTACAGTCATTACAATTTGTGAGTCGCAAATTGCATCGATTTGCGACTCGCAATTTGCAACTCGCAAAATATAATTTACAACTTCATCAGACACTGTTTGCGCTTCCTAATCGGGTCGCAAATTGCATGCCTCATTAATATTCATGAGACGGATGCAATTTGCTACCCCATTGGGAATGGCTACCACTCCCAGGGATGGTGGCCTGCTGGGGACAGCAGACAAACATGTCTGTGACTGCTTTTTAAATAAAGCAGTGTTTTGCAAATGCAACCTGTTTTAATTAAAGGGATGCATTTAAAAAAGAAAAATGAAACGTTTCTGTTTAATTTTTTAAGAGCAGGCAGTGGTCCGTGGCACCACTGCCTGCTCTTAAAAAATATTTTTGCATCCATTCACAAAGGGGAATAGGTACACTGGGAACCCCTTCCAGTTTGCGAGTGGCTTACCACCTACTTGATGTAGGTGGTAAACTGATAGTGTTTTGCGACCGCAATTGTGGTTGCAAAACAATTGCACATTGAAGTGCGAGTCGCTATTAGGAAGGGATGCCCTTTGCATGCCCCTTCCTAATATCGTGATGCCAACCCTATTTTGCGAGTCGGTAATAGGTTACTGACTCGCAAAATAGGGTTTGTACATGGGGCAGTCCAATTTTGCGGTCGCAAACAAGCCAATTTCCTGTTTGCAACCGCAAAAAACGGTTGTACACCTGGCCCCAAGTTTTTCTCCTTTTTAGATTAATTTTATAAATCTGTGGAGCCACTGCGAATTTGAGGAGGGATCTCATACGAGAACTTCATGGTTACTAGTTCCTGTGATGAAATCGCGGTAGATCTGTGGATTTGATACAATGGTAAATATATATGAATAATATATTCATGCTCCTCAAATTTTGAAATTGACATCAGAGAAACCAGATCCATACATTAATATTTGAAAGCCTATCTGTGTTTCACAACATATTTATTTTATGATTTTGGTGAATCTGTGGATCCACCCCGATACCACTGTGGATCTGCCGCAATTTCTCTAACATACTGAAACTTCAACTTCTCATTTGGTACAGTAAGTCTCCACCCATGCACATTGCAAACCACACCCTAAATCAGCTATTTTGTTTTCACGTTACTCTGGAGGTAGACTAAAAACCACAGTTTCATCATTTTTTTGTTTGCTTTCCTTCAAAAGAAGAGAGTGTTAAAGTCAGGATGTTTTCTGCTGAAGATAGAAGAGTAAGGGAAGAGCAGGATGAAGAAGAAGAAGACTTGCTATCTCCAAAGCAGTGCTCCAACCTTTGGAAATATTTCTCCATCACTTCAGAAGAAAAGAAAGTTGTTGCAAAAATTGTTCAATGCAATATATGCAGTATAAAAACTGTCGAGCGGTACTGGGAAGACGTATTCACATGGCACATTTTCTGTTTGGAAACATCTGAAAACCATACGTACAAGGACGTATAAGAGGATGATAAGAGAGAGGAAAGGTGGCGCAGCATCATCAGCAGTTGGACCATCTGTGGGACCCTTCCCACCCAACCAGATGATTACTATCCCAGCTTTATCACCAAAACTGAAAGACGCAGTGACTCAATTTGGCAAATGCCTTATTCCAGCTGCACTAAAAATGTCATCTGTTGCCCAGTTTATAGATGCTGTCAACAAGCATATTTGTTCATTTTTATTCAGTTCACTGTTCCACCTTCCATTCCTCTTAAAGAGTGAATAGGCCAGTTGCTTCTACCAAGTTGCCTTCCATTACTCCTTTTACTACCCCTGTTATTTTTCTTCCATAACAAAAATTCCCCAAAAAATGAAACTTTTTGGGGAGAAAATGCCCCCCAAAACAGTTCTTTTTAGAACCACTTCACCTGGTCAAAGAAAGAGCTAACTACATGTTTTGTATTTTTGTAGAATTGTGTGTTTATGAGTTTTTCTATGTATACATCTATCATATCCCTCATAAGCAAAATCAAAGAAGCACATTTTTAATATTCACCAAGGTCTAAACATATAAAGTATTAAAGAAGACACTAGCACATGTTTTGCAATTTAATCTAAAATACTAAAATGCGAGTGGGTTTATGATTGCATGGGTATCTCATTGGATGTGTGAGTACCTATATGGGTGTATCAGTGCTTTTGTAATTTCTCCCTGGGTTCTGAGTAGCTGTGTGGGTCTATGAGTGGGTGGGTAAGTACCTGTGTGGGTGTGTGAGTGACTTTATGAGTGTCTGTATGGGTCTATAAGTATATGATAGTAGATGTGTGCATGTGGAAATAGGTGTGTGAGTGACTGTATGAGAGTGAGGGTGGGTGTGTGAGTGGCTAGTTGGGTGTGTCAGTAGCTGTGTGGGTGACTGTATGGGTGTGTTAGTGGGGATGTAAATGTCTTTGTGGGTGTGTGAGTAGCTGTGTGAGTCTGTGAGTAGGTGTGAGAGTGGCTGTATGTATGTATGTGTGTGTGAGTGGGTGTCTGAGTGGCTCTATGGTACTGTAGGTGGGTGTCTGACTGTATAAGTGGATGTATGTTTTTTGTTAATTGTAGTCCGGAACACCCTCACAATGTAATCTAATGCAATGACGCTAGTATTACTAATGTGTAAACCACATTACTCCAGTAGATGGTGCCATTCATCTGTATAAAAAAACACAAAAATATTAATTAGCATTACAATTTATAAAATTATAAAGTAAACTCGAACATTTTAGCAATGCATAACATTATAATAGCAATAAATCACTACACATTTCCTATGCTCTAATGCTATGTTATCATAAAAATCAACATTTCATTTTCCCCTTTTCACTGTACAAAAGAATCATCCCTGAACTTTGGGGAAAAAACAATCACATAAACAATTGTATAAAAAACCTACAACTACACTGTATTTCAATGCAAATAAGCAACACAGCGCATTGCACACCACAATTTTTTAAACAATCATTTTATCTATACTTGCAGTGCTAATCCAAAGAAACATATGCTGAAAATGAGAACTTCATCATTAGAAGTGCTACAGTAGCACTACTAAACATATAAGGCACACCATCAAAGGCAAAGCCTTATAAAGACATCACCTTTGGAAGGCTGCAAAATGTCATAAATCCTGATAATGCATCTGCAATAACTAGACTATTCCACTTTTACAACTGTGACCGTCAGTAGAACTTTGGTTCTAAAACAAAAGATAGGAATTTGCTAACTTACAAGGCAACCTTTGCCTAATTTAAGGTTCCTGTCAGTACATTCAGGCCATTCGCTTCTACTTTTTACATAGTGTAATTACCAGATCTAATACTAACTCCCTTATGAAAAATGATAGCAATAGTACTGTATGCTATACCAGGAATAGATTTTTTTTCTGCTTTAAAGTTAGTAATCTCAGTATCTAATTTACTGCCATCTGCTCCTCTGCATCATTATAGCATTAAAATGACAAAGTTGCCAGTTCCTGCTACACGTAAATTCGACGGAATATCTGTCAGACAATTTGGACATACATTATTTTGTGTAGCTTTTCTCATTAATCTTTCAAAAGGCACAGTTTTGAAATCCGGTAATGTTAAATAAAACGCTTTGATTAAATTTATGTCGTTGATACATATGAGCAATCTTCACATTTATGGTGCCACACGTTACTAAGTCCAAATAACTCATTAAAAAGTATTTCCTCTTGTTCTAAAACATCAAACATCACCGTTAGAAACTCCTGTGCATCCTTTTGAGTATTTTGAGTAAGCAGATCCCCTATATATATCTACAATGTCTCAAATGCCTGATGCACAATGTGTTTTAGTTATGTCACTACTCAGACGGGAGAACAAAACACACCGTGCAGAACACAATACCATCTGTTGTTTCTCTTGAATTGTATCTGCAACACGAGGTAATGCAAACAATATGTTTACCACAACATTAGCATAGCAGTTCACACCAGAGGGGGTTGACAATTGATAGCCAATAATGTCTCCCTCATTTTCAATTTTTTGTTTCTTTAGACAAGGCTACATATGACATACCTTACTTAAACACTGTACTACCAATAATAATAAATGTTGCATCTAAACTTAAACCTTGTGATTCATGCATGGTAATGGCATATGCTAGACAAACTGGCAACGGTTTCTATCTAACATATTAACCTTTCACAAGCAAAAAACGTGCAGTGCATTGTCCAATTTGCTTTGCGTTGTCAATCTGACCAAATTTAATCACAAGGCATTCAACCTCATTCCTATTAGGAAAATTAATAAAATCAACAACTTTTGGAGCGCTAGGTGGCGCCTGACCGGCATGGCCGCCTTTCCGTGAGGCTCTCGGCGCCGGACCCCACTAATCCCTCTGGATCCGCGCTGAACCGCCCTGGCCGGCCCGATCCGGGCGCTGCGACTGGCGGAGCTGTCCTGCTGTCCCGGGCCCGGACCTGGGGGGCCGTTGTCCCCGTGGGGCTGCAGTAGACGCCCCGGAGCTAGAGCGGAGGTGGAGGGCAGCGGGAGTGAAGCTGCGGCGCGGGCAGACTCCAAATTGAGCCCGCGGTGCCCACGAGGGGCGTAGGCCCGATCCTGCTGGCGGCGGGGAGAAGACGGGCACACGGCCGCTGCGGGCCCTGAAGTGGGTGGAGAGACGGGACTCCGGTCTAGTGGTGGCTCGTGGGGGCCCAGGATGCGTGAGGCCGACCCCCGGAAGAGAGACGATGCGGTGGAGTGGGCGGTGAGTGTGGCTGCGGGGGAGATATCGCTGGAGCCTGTCGGGGCTGCTGTGGGGGCCGGGTGCAGTGGGGAGACCCCCCCATCGGGCCGGGTGTCGGCGGCCGGGGATCGGGCCCCCCCTCCTCCTCCTGTCTGCGGTGCTGGCGCTGGACCCATCTGGCTGAGGCTGCCTGGGTGATCCGGTGGCGTGGGGTCCCCTTCTGGGTTCGGGCCACGGACTGGCGGTCGGGGGAGGTGTGTGGCCTTTCCCCGCCCACCCCCCCTCCCCTCCCAGTGCTCCACGGTTGGCCTTGCTGGGCACGCAGTGATCGAGACCCCTGGGGAAGGGGTCCGAATTGTGTTGCCGCCCCCTGTGAAGTTGGACGCCGATCGGGCTGGCGGGAGGCTCCTGGAGAGGGGTCACTGGCGCACGGACGAACATTCATCGGGGCCTTGGAGGCCTGTCGCCTGCGAGGGAGTCGGCGGGTGTTGTATCGGCCCAGGGCCCTGAACTGAGTTGTGGAGCCTCGCCTTGCCCGGGGAAGGCTGTGGGTGCTGCTGTGGCGCTGAGCTCCGGGGGGTGACCGGCTACCCTGTTGGGGGGCCCGCGGAGGATCGTGCTGGGGGTCTGGAGGGGCCAGGCCTTCTCCCTACACGGGGTGCCCTGACTGTGCCTCCTTCTGCCCACACTTCGCCTCGCCGGCACCCGTGGACGTCCTAGAGGTGCATTCCCCGCCCGCTGTCCGGCCCCACCGACCTCCGCGCCCAGGGTGTCCTCGCCATGGGTAATGACAAGACAGCCAAACAGACGCCCGTAGCTACCCAAACCAAGATTGACCAATTCCCAACCTCCGAGAGGGGGTCAGGCCCTACTGGCGAGCCGGCCCCGGCCCCCGCTGCCGACCTTACGGCCATCCTGCAGGCCATACATTCGTCCCGCGCCTCTCTGGAGGGCATGGTGGGAGAAGTCAAGGTAGATGTCGCTCTCCTCCGGCAAGACTACCGCCCGCATCTCGGAGGCCGAATCCAGAATATCCACTGCGGAGGATGATATCCGTCAACTGCAAGACCAAGTCCAAGAACTGACCACTCACTCCAAGGAACTACACCGCCGGGTCGAAGATGCAGAAAACCGCGCCCGGCGCAGCAACCTGCGCCTGGTGGGATTCCCGGAGGGGGTCGAATCGGGCCGTGCAGACGACTTTATGGAACGATGGTTCCGATCCTGGATGCCGGTGGACAGCCTGTCTGCCTCGTTCGGGGTGGAGAGGGCCCACCCCGGCCCTTCATCCTCAAGATCCTCAATTTCCGGGACAGAGATGCCATTCTTCGCGAGGCCCGGCGCACGGACACCCTCAAATACCAAAATCATACGATCATGGTCTTCCCGGACTACACTCGTGAAGTCCAGGAACTGCGAAGATCCTATACGGAGGTGAAACAAAAGTTGCGCTCCCTGGGCCTTCAGTACCAGCTGCAGTTCCCGGCCCGCCTCCGGGTCGTCTTCCAAAACAAGACACTATTTTTCGACACGCCACGAGCGGCCTGGTCCTGGCTAACGGAGGAGCACTCCTTGCACCGCTCTGGTCGCGGATCACCTGTGGGCGGGCGGGGGGGAGGGGAATGCCCCGGTCATCGAGGCCCCGCCGGCGGCACCGCACGCTGCCCCGGGAGCACACAGCAGGAGAGATGGTCATCAAGCGCTCCAGGGGGCGGCCGTGCCGGGGGTCGAGGGCCTCTTCTGTCTCTTCGGCTGCACCCGCCAGTCCCGCGGCTGTCGGGCGGCGGGCCCGGTCGCCCCAGATGACGGATTCCGCGGCCCGGCCTGCCGTGCTTATGGACACCTCGGACCTTTCTCGCAGCCCGACCATTTGACATTCTTCTGCTGTCTGTGTTTGGTTGGGGGGGGGGGTAGAGTGTCCCCTCCGGGTTGCTGGTAATCGGGATTGGGCTGGTGTGGTCCGCTGTGTTCGTTGCTCTCGGCCAGGGCGGATGAATCAGGCTTGTTTTCTGCTGTCTCAGGGGTCCACTAGTGCTCAAGCCCGAGCGTTTTAGCTTGGTGGTTGTTCCATTTCGTTAGGGCGACAGATGCTTCTGTTCTCGAAGTATAGGGTGGGGGTGGGGGTTTGGGGTCGGTTTGGGGCTGTTTCTTCCTCCTAGGGAGGGTTTTGTTGGTGGGGGTGACTCCCTCTTTGTTGTTGTTCCAAGGCATCATGTAACCTTTGACCTGCTCTCCTGCTCGATGTCCTGCTGTCCCTCCTCTCCGGGAGCTCGCGCAGCCGCACCTCCATTGACCCTTTCTCCTGTTCAAGACCATGGCTGATCCGCCCGTTCCTAAGGCCGCCTTGCGCGTACTGTCCTGGAATGTCAACGGTCTGTTAGATCGCTTCAAACGCATGGTGGTCCTTAAATATGCACAACGTGCGGAGATTGATATGCTCCTTCTCCAGGAGACCCATCTTCTTGGCAATAAATGTCCCTTTCTCACCCGTTATGGCTATGATAGAGTGTGGCACTCCGGTTTTGCGAGGGGATCCCGAGGGGTGGCAATCTTGCTCTGCAGGTCCTTTCCCTTCGTCTTGGCCCAGGTGCACTTGGACCCCCAGGGCATGGTGGTGGCGGTTTGTGGTACTCTCGAGGGGCGACCCCTCACCTTGCTGTCCCTTTATGCGGCACCAACCCTCTTACCGTCGGCCCTCTCTTACGCCGCGGGCCTCCTCCCGACACTCCCGGCGGGCTCACTCATCAATGATTAAAAGTTTAAACTTGATTAACACTCTTGACACGTCATGACAAGCTTCACCTGATAACTTTTGGTATCCCAGTTTGTTGTCATGTTCCACAGGCAGGACATTTGATATTGTGTGCAGCTAATCCAGTAGGTGATGTTACCACACATGATAAATTGCACTCTGTAGTATTTTGTAGAAAAGTAGTAAGAACTTGTATTAAAAACCTTTTACCATTGCGAGGTTGACCACAGACACACAACAATATAGGTTTAAATATTGCGCATGTACACTCTTTCTAGTCATGAAGCAATCCATGCTCAATTGTAGATTTCACCTCCATATATGTTTGCAGTTGCTCATCGTTTAGCTGTGCAACTAAATTTGCCAAGTCAATTTTTTTCTGTCTTGCTTGCTCCATTGCAGCCTCCACCTCATTCATTGCAATAGCAATCTCTTTTCAATTATTTGCTATCCAAGTGGGTCCTGACTTTAAAGAGATTAACTTTTGCTACTTTGCAAACTCTTCTTTGCTACCTCAGCAGCCATTTTATCTTCCTGTTGAATTTCATCATTCAACATTTTCAAGTAATTTGCAAATACTGAGCACTCAATGCCATCCTTTGCAGCATTGAAAGAGTCTTCATAGCAGTCAGACTCTCTTAGTAATTCAGTTTTGCAGCGCCAAGTTTTAAACAGCTGCAAAAGTGCCAAATAGAAAGATTTTCTTTTTTTCAACAGTCTAGCAACTCACTGTTCTGTGGTTAATTAAACTGGCTTTGTTATGTTGCACCAAACACCCTTTGCAACCAACTACAGCAAATGTACTTTCATCTACATTTCCTGTCACATTGTTTCTATATGTGTGGTACTGGAGTACTTCATATAGACAAACATTTTCAAGATGTACACTCCTTTTTGGATAATAAGTGTCCAACATGTTTGTTTTTACAATGCTTGTACTATCTGGCTCAAATTAGGTAAGTTAATACATTTCTAGAAAAGATTTCAAAACTCTGTTTTGAAATAATGCTAGGCGTAGACTCACCCAAATAATTACTTTCAACTAAACTAGCAGAACTGAAATGATCGCAACATTCATACGATCTAATTTCCCTGTGTGAATGCATATTCAAACTGAAGCTGTACATTTTTTTTGTTAGAGACTTTTCAGCAGAGATTTCTTCCCACACATCTTTCATCTCTATCTTCTCCGATTTTGTTATGTATGAAGTAATATAACAAGAAACAGCTATAGAGTTGTCTGCCACAAATTGAATATGCATATTGGCATTCCATATTTTCAAAATGACAGCCTCTGTTCTACTGAGGGTTTAGGTGTTTTTTGGGTGATTTATAAGTAAGTCTCTGTCTCACTGTAGACATAAAACTGTTCACTCTTCCTTTTGAAATGACAGGCCTTGCAAATCAAAAACGACTTTTTGTGTAAAATGTTCCTTTTGCTCTGAATTTCTGCCGACAGTACTTTTTACATCTATGTGATTGGAAATGCAGTACTTGATGCTTTAGACTTTCTTCCTCAGTAATACTACATGTAATATACTCTTCTACGAAAGAAAGTAAAGACTTATCTGTGTCTTTTCCAAATGTAGGTGCATCTTTTACCCACAACAGCATATGAATATGAGGCACACCTCTTGCTTGGTACTCTTTTCACCAAAAAGAACCAATAATTTCTCCAAAAGGTGGATTTTATTTTTGCAGAAGGAGGACAACATAGCTTGAAACCCTTGTTAAACTACCTGCAAACATTTGCAGGATCCAAAGAGCAAAGTTCTCCTGGTGTCTTCAATGGTATCCCCTCTAATGTTAGAGTTTGCTTCGCTCAAAAACTCATGTAAATCATCCGATGCATACTCTGCACAACTCGGTGTTACAAACCAAGTAGGTGCACCTAAATTTTGCAACATAAGCTTGAACTCACCATGACGACAATACCAGTCAGTACTCATTGATCCCACTTTGGCTTGCCATCAAAGTTATCAAATTGTACTCAAGCCTGTTATCTTTTCCATTAATTTTTTCAACAAAGTCTTTTTCAGACAAACTTTGTACATTAACTCCTTTGTTAAGAATATGGTTACCAGCATATGGCAGTACAGCCAAATCAATTTCAGATAGGAGATGGAATACATATGGAATACTTTGTCGAAATCTAGGGTCCTCTGAATATAATCTTGTTGACCTCTACTCTGCTGCAGGTATTTACACAAGGCAGTCATCTTATTGTCCCCCTACTCTAGTTTCCTTAGTGTGAGACCTTCATACCTGATTATAAATGCATTGACAGAGTCATTTCACAATACTTGTTGTCCCTTTCTTCTCTGAGAGGTCACGGCTTCATAGGGAGGCAGTTCTTGATAAATGTTTACATAATAAGGACCATGTAGAAGCCTACAAATCATTTTAGAAGATAAAACCTTTTTTCAAAGATAAAGATTATGACAACATAGCACATTTAAAAAACTTTGCATTGTTTATACCAATCTGTCAAGACTTTAGGGGCCATATGTAGGTAGCCTAACATTTACCACTTCATAAATACCGAATTTTACCGATTCGGTATTTATGAAGTGGTAAATGATATGTAGGTAATCCATCGGTAATATTTACCGATTCGGAATGGGTCGGTAATTTAGAATCGGTATTTACCGATTTGGTAATGGTAACTGGCTTCCCATTGATTCCTATGGGCCAGGAGGCCCATAGGAATCAATGGGAAGCCAGTTACCATTACCGAATCGGTAAATACCGATTCGGTAATGGGGGGAGCACAATCAAGGGTGGCAGGGTGTCACAGTGACACCCTGTTGCACCCCTGATTCCTGCATGTGTGCACGTGTGGCACACTTACATGCCCTAAGGGCATGTATGTCTGCCACATTGCACACTTCAAAGTGCAAAAAAATGCTTTTTTACAGCCATTCGTCATTTACCACCAACTTTTAGTTGGTGGTAAATAACGAATCCCCACAACAACCACACACTCCCCCTACATATCATTTCAGGATTCGGTATTTACCGAATCGGTAAAATTACCGATTCTGTAATTTTACCGATTCGGTAAATTACCGAATCCTGAAATGTGCCCCCTACATACCAAAAGCCTGAATACCGGTCGGTAACGGGATATTTTCCGAAAATCGGCCGTTACCAACCGGTATTGGGCTTCCTACATATGGCCCTAGATCTTATGCAATGCTGGAGCCTAGAATTTTGTGTTTAGATGAGTGTTTTAGAGCAATGCGAATAAAGGGACGTGTGTTCACTGCTGTAAGCTAAAGCTTCATACACTACCTGCCGCAGCCTAAAATTCATGTTTGTCATCTTTTTGCAGTTTTATATGGCTCTAACTCGACCAGAAGGTATTGGAGCACTTTAAATGAGTACCAATTACATTAAACTAGGTCACATTTTTTTTTAGGGCTGAGAAGATTAAGTTGAAGAAACCATCCGCTAACCCAGTTTTGCTTTCTAACTACACACCCATCTCCCTTCTACCAATCCAGCAAAGGTCTTAGAAAAACGAATAAACTGATGCCTCACCGAGCACCTCAGCAAAATCCAGATCCTCGATATCACGCAGTTTGGATCCAGCCTAACCACAGCAAAGAACAGCACTCATCGCCGCCACAGATGGCATTTGCATGATCTTTGACATAGGAGACATGGCAGCCCTCATTCTCCTGGAGCAATCTGCAGCTATTGGCACAGTCTCATACCCCATACTCATCAGGTGCCTGCACGAGATTGGCATCTAAGGAGCCTCTCTCCAGTTGATTTGCTCCTTCTTAATGGATTGAACATAAGCTGTCAGCCTAGCACCTTACTGCTTGGAAGCCTGCAAACTCCGGTAGTGCCTCATAGGTCATCGCTCATCCCCATCCTCAACGCATATATGATTCCCCTGGCCTATGTCATTCATTCACACGACCTCAACATCCTTTCCTACACTGACAACATATCACTCATTCTCTCCCTCTCTGACAAGATCCCCAACACAAGAAACAAGTTCACCGCCTGTATGAACGAAGTTGCTAACTAGAAGAAAGCCAACTGTCTCAACCTCAACACCAACAAAACATAAGTAGTGATCTTCTGCAAGAACACTTAACCATGGGACTCCAACACACTCCCAGCACTCATCTAAGGGACCGCAGACTAATCCTCCACAGCAAAGTGGACATGACTGTACAAATCAATGCCCCCACTGCATCCTGCTTCTCTACCGTGAACATGCTAAGGAAGATCTTCAAATGGCTTCCAAACATCACTCACGCCCACGTCACCAGCAAGTTGGAGTACGAGTACACCATCTATGCCAGAATCACCAAGTAAATCACTAGAAGACTAAAAATCATCCAGAGAACTTGAGATCCAGACTCAGCCACCGTCTCTCACACCGAACTCCTCACCGCACACCTCAGTGACCTTCACAGGCTCCCGATACACAAATGTGCTTGTTTCAAACTCCTCCATCACATATTCAAAGCACTACACAACTTTAGGCCTCATCTACCGGAACAGTTGCATCTCTTTTCACCAACCACTCTGACTGTTCTTCTCCACAGAACTCCTAATTGCACACATCCCACTCACCCACACAACCAGATCAGCAAAATGAGCGTTCTCTTTAATTCATCCTAAAAGGTGAAACAGCCTCCTCTTCTCTTCTTGAATTCTGCAAGAAATTGAAGACCTGGCTTTTCAAATAACCAACCTACCATAGGCCAGGCTAGGCAAAAAACACCTGCTCAGCACCAGGATACCATGGGGGGTGACAGTGCCCCTTACAAATACTCATAACAAGTCATTTGCCTCTAATTACAGGATATTGAGTCGAGCCCAGACTCGAACCTGGTTCCTCAGTTCCAAAGTCGGCAGCTCAGACTGTAACACCACCTCCTCTTCCGTCTCTGTCTTCGTTTAAGGCAGATAATGATTTCATTTTTCTCTTATAAATATTTGATGAGTGCAACCAGAGAAGAGTACACCATTGCTATGATGTCATTGATACACACACGGGTACCTCCCAGGCGGAGGGATCGGGCTACCTTTCCTGTCAGCGGGGAGGGTGGTAACCTGAGGCTGCTCGCTGTGGACACTTCAGAGACACACTGGAGCGTGTGCCCGAGCTTCGACTGTAACTGTAGAAAGCTGCCGACATTGCGCCTGCCACCGTCTATGTAGAGCTGTTGATAGAGGGGCTGTTATTGTCTGTGGTCTTTCTAATTTACTCTGCACTGTTCTTACAACACACACCACCTCATGGCACCACCACCTCGCAGAGTCGCGTGACACATGAGAAGGCTAGGCCCCAACTGTTGTCCTCGCCTAGCAAGGAGCACTGGGTACGGTCAGAGGGCGACTAGAGTGACTAATTAGCATTAACCCTTTCTGCCAAAGTGAGGATGGCTCCTCGTGACCAGGGCTCCGAAGAAAACCGAGTAGATTGAAGATAACCTCCTCGCGAGATGCATCCCTTCCCGTGTTCTGCTCTCTATGCCTGTTTCGGACATGAACGGGAAAATATCCCCTTCGACCAGTCTAATTCCAGTGCCCTAGCCACAGGTATTCAGACGGCAGACGCCATTTCAGCCATCTGCGTACAGCCATCGGCTAAAGCGCGCGACGGTGAAAGTCTCCGGGATGGCCCTGCGAGAGAGGGCGCCTCGAGCCGAAAGGGCTTCTGTGGCAACAATGGCGCTGCGGGCAACAATCATAACAGTGGATGCTCCTGCGTCTTTTCTCGGGATTCGTCTGTGCTCCCGGAAGACGACCAAGATGCAGCCCATGCTCATATACCCAGACCATCCACCATAGTCGGTGTGCACAGCGTGAGTACTCAAGTTTTGAAACTTTTCACGATTGCCTGTCAAGGCCTAACCCTCCCCACCACCAAGCGTCACACTCGGAAGCGCACTGTGCGCATCAAACGAATTAATAACGCTGCCTCTAGGAACAAAAACAACTCCACAGAAGATGTGACTGAAGCGTATGCTTAAATGAGAACTCGGATGAAATGTGTGAATGAAACGGGTGCGATGTATAACAGTGTCACTGTGTGTTAGACTGAACTGTATCATGCCAAATATCTGGTAAGTTCTTGTAAATAATACATACTGTTAATATTAGTGATACAATCGTTGTATCTCTGTAAGTTCCGTGCATTAAGATCCAGTCAGAGTCCAGATAAACATAAACGCCTCTCACAAACTAACTGGACAGTCACAGTCATAAATTGTTTTGAATAAGAAAATTCCTGTGTGTGCATTCATGTAAACACTTTTGTGAACATTTGCTGATAGAGCTCGTCAGGAAAAAAGACATATTTTATGCACTTCGCTAAGCTTTGGAATCTTCATGGATCAGATAGAATTGAAATTTGTAAAGATCACGTGATGCGATTACGTGCTTTTCTATCCAGCAAAACTGTTTTATCTGTTGCTATGCCTAATTGTTCAAGTAAGCTCATGTGTTGTTTATACATTTAGATAAATGGACACAGAAATGTGATTTAAATATGTCTAAAATTGTTACAATGGCCTGATTTGTTTTCTGTACCTTGTTTGTGTGTGTCTGTTAGTGTGTGGTGCGTGTTTTTTTTTTGGGGGGGGGGGGAGGTTTATAAAGCGCACGCACACAGAAAGGTCTCTTGGCACTGGGTTGGGGAAGCCACTGTTAATATAGGTCCGTACCTAACTATATGCTTGGCTGAAAAGCCATGTTTTCCGCTTTTTCCTGAAACACATGTAGAATGCTGCCTGTCTAACGGCGATGGGCATAGAGTTCCAAAATCTGGGTCCTTGTACGGAAAAACCAGATCCTCCTGTGCTTTTACGGCTAAATCTCGGGACCTCCAATAGGTTCATTCTCGCAGACCTAAGATTGTGCTGCGGGGAGTAACTGTGGATTCTTGAGGATAGATATTTGGGGCCTTTGCTGTGAATTGCTTTAAAGATGATACATCCTATTTTGAACATAGACCGCTGCGCCACTGTGCGCCAATGCAGCGTCATCATCGGTAGCCTTGTGTGGCAATGCCTGGGTTGTTGCGAAATGATTCTGGTAGCTTGGTTTTGTATCATCTGTAGTCAGTAATATTGATTGATCAGGAGACCTAGATAGATAGCATTAGCGTAATCAATTCTAGACAGAATCAAGGCGATAATAATTTGGATGGTGGCTTCTCTTCCTGAGTTGGAGGAAGCAGAAGGACGTAACCGAGCTTATCTGGGATTTCATGGATCGGTCCGTGTCGATTTGGATGCCAAGACCTTTTATCGTACTCTTAGGTATGGGTGCGGGGCCAAGCTCCATTGGCCAGTGAGCAGGGGTCCAGTGATTTAGTTCATTGTTGGGGAGGACAATCTCTGGTTTGTCAGACTTAAGTTTTAACTGGTTGCAGTTCATCCAGTTTCTAATGAACAGCATGGTATCTGTAGAAACTCCTTGGAGTCTGATGTCTCATCAGTTGTAAAAATCAACTGCATGTCATCCGCATAATTGTAGATCTTAACCTCTTTTTGTTGTGGAATATGTATCAGAGGGCGGATGTAGATGTTGAAGAGATAGGAAGACATACTGGCAATTTGACCTGATCGAACTTTGCTTATTTTTGCCTGTTTTACCTGAACCCTAGACATGAAGGCAATTCCTATGAATCCTGCAGTAAATCTTTCTACACCCAATCACTACACTACCCTACCCTCACATAACCATCACAGAAGCCATCAGCCATTTCTCTGCAGAGACTATGGGACAGGGCCAACAAACTACCATGTTGTGTTATGCTATGCAATTTACCATTAACATATCTTTAACTCATTTTTTAGGCGCCTGAAGAGAGACTTCTGGTATGTTCTCTTGTTATTGGACAGCTCACACCCATCATAGATAGGTATATATATCCCTGCAGTGTTTTGGTTTAGTTTGGCATCTTTACTGGATTAGTCATAGGCCATAGCCTCATTCATGTATTTATTGGGTGCTACTGTAATACTGGAAGGCATGTCTGCTGTCTTTCAGGGTAGAGTTGATATGGTTGTCCAAGGCCTGGTCCTTTGTCTGTGGCTTGGTTCTTGTATCAGTCACGTGTAGTTTGTAGGTTGGGGAGCGTCACTTTGACATAGGTATAGCCTTTGGTGTCCCGAAAGTGCATCTAAGATGTCCTGCTGTGTTTGCTGGGTAGTAGAGTTCTTTTTCTGCAATCTACGCTCTGGCATTCATTAAGAAGGAATCGGTTTTAGAGAAGCAGACAATAGTTATGTTGAACTTCCGGGGCGTCCAGGCACGCGCAGCAAACCTTTCTCACTCCTTAAAACCTTGTCTCCAGCAGTTAATGTATGTCGTCCGCCGCCTTGCACACTGGCTAAGTGGCTATTCGAATGCAGGCGCTCAATTATTGATTGGCCTCTGAGAAGGGTGACTAAAAGTGAAACTGAAGCTCTATTCATGTTTGATGAGGACTGTCTTCGCGGGGTGTGCTCATTTCAGCATTTATCGTGGTCTAATACGGATCTAAGTGTTCGCGATTACTCCTACTTGACGCAGATTCATGACTAAGCCGTGAACGTGACCCCGCCACGTCTTTAAGGGATTAACCCTTCACGCGCAGGAGGAAAGGAAAGTGTTGGCGATGAAGTCAGCTGCCTGGTACTTAGCATTACATTCAATTAACAGGTCACAACGAACGCAATTGTTGTTAAATGGAGATGATCTCATCCTCTGCCTCTGAAGGATCAGCGTTTCAGGCGGCTGTGGCGACCTCACTCAGGAGTCCGCAATCCAAGCGGCCATGGAAATGGCTTCAGTACAATATAAATAGCTTTACTCTGTTGCATTTTTCATTGTATTGTGGCTGTACTGCTAATGTTGTCATTATTTATAGATATATGTACTTCCAGGTTAAGGTTACGCCAACACTGGAAGGGTAACATTGAATACAGGCCGAGAAAGGTTTCAGTCACAAATTATCCCATCCACCACGGTGCATATGGGGTAAAATACCATTACCATACAACATAGGAGGTCCGGTTTAAGAACATCTGGTGTCCCAGGAAAAATAGCAGCCTGCCATTTGAGAGCTCCCACTCACCCAGCAACAAGGCAATGTTATAGGCCAGTTGTTGCAGTATATTAACCTGCTGCGGTGGCAGCTTGCAGCTCCCTTAATGTTGTGCTGACCTGGAATATAAGCATATTGTACGTCACTGAAGAGATATGAGTTATTTTCAGGGGAATAGGGCGAAAGGTCCAGCTCCTCTGCTGGGATACTGAGCTTCACGGTGAATTGCAATATCATTTTAATGTGCGGATCGAATAATTCTCTTTTATCATAATGAACTATTCAAGTGACATCTGTCCTTGATGTGTTTGGGAACTGCTTTCCTCACTGCTGGATTTGGGTGATGTTTTGTAATGTCATAACAATAGAGCAGTGATCTGTAGTGATGTCATTATCTTATTACATATGAATAATGATGTAAATATAATATAATGGAGACGGCTTCCTTTACTATGGTGTAAACTTGCCGTCACTGCTCTTTCTGTCATATTAAAATAACATAACTACTGTACTGTAAGAATTTATGCAGTTGACGTCTGACGTCACAATGCCTGCAGTCAGATCCTGTTGGATGTTAAAAGAGGCTTGTGTCAGTGCCTCCGTTTAAGAACAGAACACAAATACACTGCTGTGGAGTGGGCATACAGAACACAGCCCAAATCGAAGTGGTGAAATACATGCAGCGACATAAAGGGGCTGACATTTCCCTCCGCCCGCCACCCATTTCCCCCGCCATATTAGTATGGCGGGGGGAACCCCGGCAGATGGAAAGACCGTCCGCCGGTTTTCCGCCGGTCAACCAGTCAACCGGGCGGAAAAGGGGCTGGATATGGTGGCGGTGTCTGCTAGACACCGCCATCCATATTAGAATGGGCAGCGATGCAGGGCTTTCCATGGCGGAGACGCCGCCATGGAAAGCCAGGCGGATTTTGCTTTCGGGGGCCCGCCGCGGGCCCCCAGGGTATTGGGTGGGTGGGGGGTGCACATAGGGGGTACCTATGGTAACCACCTACATTGCCATGGACAAGGGGGCAGGCACCGCACGGTGCCTGTCACCTTGTGCATGACAATGCACAACGTGCATTACCAGCATTGTGGCGGGCGGTGCTGTGAGCATCGCCCGCCACAATGCTGGGAATAGATGATGCCACCCCCACAGTGGCGGTGGCATTCTAATTGCTGGTGCGGGACCTCTGCACCACGGGCGGCCGATCTCAGCACCGCTAGGGTGGCGGGCGGACAAAGGTCCGCCCGCCATCCTAATCAGCCCCAAAGTATTTCTGTAGGCACAGTATAGTGGGCCCTGCACAGTACCAACTGCCTGTTCACAAAGATACATTTACACGTGAGTAAATCTACATGTGTACAATTACTCTTACACTTTGTAGTAAATTTATGACTACTACTTTGAAATTTATCACTACTACTTTTGGCAATTCACCATTTCAGGGTGTAAATTTACTACAAGCATAGACTTAATTGCCTCCACTCCTTGAGCCCAGAGTTGAGTCAAATTTACGAGTGTAAGTTACTAACAGTAACTTTACACACATTGGCGTAGGTTTCCTCCATTGATGCGGAGATCTATCTATGGGTAACGTAGGGACATTTTAAGTTTATTGAACTTTTAAAAAAAATGAGAAAACATATTTTTATGTTAAGTATTAATGTACATTAATGCTATATATTTATTTGATAAGTAGGGCAATTAATGTTATTTTGAATTAAATATTTGAAGAGTTGTTTAAAAAATAAATCCTATCTGAAGTAAAAAGTTTATGGTTATTTTTTATGTGGTTAAAATTACTAACATTATGTATAGAATCAATTTAAATTAACTATATTAAAAAGTTGGTTAAAATGTTTTATAGCAAGTTAATATTTATATACAAATTTTTTTAATTTTTTTTTTTGCAAATAGATTTTATTGATAATATAACACTCTACAGACAGTATACAAAGAGTAGCACATTGCAGTACATATGAAGGGATCTTGTGCCCCTTCTCAGAGTATCAGCAATACGGTACAACACCCCCCAACAAGGATAACATCTCCCTGTAAACGCTGTATATTCAAACTCAGCCAAAGAAGCGGACAAACATGGAATGCATCATTGCAGTTAGAGGGGAGCCCTCGGGCCATGTAAAATAACCAAACATTCCGCTCCCTCTCCTCCCCGAACCCTGTGATACTTATCCCTCCCTTCTCCCCTCTCCACATGCTGCGCCGGGATTTGTGGACTGAGACATCAATCTTCATAAGCATGCGGGGAAGCCATTGTGAGCACCACAGTCAACATCACGCAACCCATCGCTGGCCAACTCCACAATGTCCAAGCGCCAACTCCTGGTGGACCCCTGTGGCTGGAAGTCACCTGCAGTCTAAAGTATAGGGCAACTAATCAAACTCACTATAGAGGGGACATGCCTGGGCGGCAATTGCCAATTACGAAGTGGGTGTCCAGTTGCCCTATCTGTCTAGCACATATGCAGTTTATTGGAAACTCAAGTTTTTAAACTTGAGGATGGGAGAATGGCCCTTTTTGAAGAATCTCCCGGCATGGCGCCGGTCGGGCTGTAGCATTGTATGCAGGTTGTGCGGTTATCATACTGAATCAATGGAACATATTGTTTGTGCATGCCCAGTACTACTTCAAGCCAGACGGCAGTTATTGAGAGGCCAATGTATTATATTGGGTGTACGCTCCTGCCGTCAAGCAATATTGGCTGCCCTTAACCCTGTTAACACCAAGTTAAATATTGGGCTTGCTAAATTCGTTCATAAAGCGTCAAGACTCCATGAAGCCAAACTTCCATTTCAGTTAGAGTTGAGATTCTGAACTAAAAGATGTTTTATCTAAAACTACATGAAATCTAGGGTGACGTATTGCATCAGAATATTACCAGATTTTTACGATCACTGAATTTTATTTCATTGATTAATTGTTTGTATTTTTTTTTATTATAGTTACACTAGATTATTCAATTTTCAGCATGTTCAGTTGTAAATGGTTTTTAAAATCAAACAATAAAGAGCTATTATTAACTCACTATTCCCCTCCCCGTTCTTTCCGCTTTCAATGCATCAGTGAGTGCTTACCAAGCCTGGAAAAAATGTATACGTCTCCTACCCTGGTACACCTCCCGTAACAAAGCACCCTCTCCTCCCAGTCCAACCACCTAAGCAGGTCATCTCTTCAGCGCTCAATCCTAGGGCCAGCAGTGTCTTTCCCAGTACTTAATTTGTAAAATAATAAGTGCTAGGGCCCTCGTCAGGAAGCCAATATAGCTTTCACCACTCATTGCCCCTGGAAGTGCTGCTAGTGAAAGACATACACACCTACTAACCATCACAACCCTACAAGTGAGACATTTCAGACTATTCCAGGCCAACAAAGCTATACGAATGGCTTGGGGGGTATTAGTTTTTTTTAGCATATATTTAATTAATAAACAACTGTGGTTATGCTCATCTCTAAATGAAGCAAACAGCGCCACCATGTTGCAGCCTGTTATAAGTGCAGATGTTAGCAATTAAGTGCCGGTGCAGAGCAACGGAAACAACAGGCTAAAATTAAGCAGTTCTTCTTTCCATTGCTTTGTTATCCACCCCTTGGCCAGCACTGGGGACAAATCAATGAACCTGGACGTCACTCTATATTTAGCCAGCTGGGGAAAGATCCCCAGCAGACACAGTGGAAAGGTCCAGCAATTCTTCTGTGACCGTGGACAGTAATCGTAGCACTTCAGACCAATAAAAGGCCAGGCCAACACAATCCCACAACAAGTGGAGGATCCTGTAACTCTCCTCACGGCATTGGGGCTATGCATGCACAGTAAGTTGGAAATAGTTGTTAAGCTCTGGTGGGAGGGGGTGAGATACCCCTTATGAAGGAAATAATTGTGAAAAAGTTTAAAGCGGGCATTACGAGATACCCTAGGACAGCCTCCCACATTTTGAGCTAGTCCGTGTCCATCAAGGGTGACCCCAAATCAGTCTCTCCTCTCTCCCACAGTTGAGTAAGAGGCTGCAGCATGTTGGCCAGAAGCCCCCCATAGATACCCAACACCATTCTCCAAGTGGCAGCAACATCACAAAGAAATTGCCAACTTCTATGCATCTGGGGTTCAGAATCTGGACATCCCCAGAGTCTTGCACTGCTGCTGCCAAAGTCCTGCTGGAAGGCCAAACTACTCCCTCAGATTCTCATAGGAGTGCAACAATCCAGCCGTATAAAGTTGTATCTACACTTGCAGCCACCAAGTTCTGCAGGCACTTTGCTTGACCCCCAGGACCCACATGAGCAGGGCTTAAAGTGTCGGTTCCGGAGAAAAAGGCGCACAAGTCCATGTTCGTCAGAGCACCCACAGCCAACAGTTCCGCAGTACAGCTAGCTGCTGCCTGCCTGCAATAGGCGCCCTTTATGGGTCAAGCGACAAAGACCAGAGTAGGGCCTGGTCAGGCGCATCCTGGAGAAACAGCCCCTCTGTTTGTCCCAGTGCACAAAGCTATCCCGTACAGCTGGCCCGCTAGGTAATAAGACTCAGAGTCAGGGTCACTCACCCCACCATCCACTGATGCATGCCACAATTTAGACAACGCCACCCACCTACAGCCCCTGTTCCAAATAAGGTCAATCAGAATCATGTCCAATTCTTAAAATATACCCTGAGGCAAAATCACCGGGAGGACCGTAAAGATATAAAGAAGGCAGGGCAAGGTGACCATTTTAGCTCCTGTCAGCCACTGAGATCAGAAGCGACTTTCAGAACCCCGCACTAGCCTGAAACGCTGCTACCGCCACTCCCACATTTCCTTCCAACAACTCAGGGACAGTTCGATACAAGCTGATTTCTAGTGTTTGCACTGCCCCAGGCTCCCAGCGAATGCCACACCCATTAGGGGACTTGGGCAGCTTCACGCGGAACAGGAATAAGCTAGTCTTGAGCCAGTTGACACGTAGGCAAGGGGACTCCCTGAACTCCATGAGGAGGTGCACTACTTTTGCAGGATCTGTGCACACATCCTCACGAAAACAAACCAAATAATCGTCATGCAGGGAGATATAATGAATCACCCCATGAGATGGTATGCCAACATAAAGTGCAACAGCATGGGCCCAGCATGCTAGTGGCTCTACCGCTATGATGAAGAGCAGCGGGGATAGTGGGCAACCCTGACGAGTGCCTCTCTCCACCGATATTGCCCTGATATAGCCCTCCCCACGCACACCTGCAATGCAGGGGACTCGTAGAGCAAGTGGGTCCACACCACAAATCAACAACCTAGTCCCAGTGGGATCATAAAAGCTCATAGATAGTCCCACTCCTATTACCAAAAGACCTTTCAGTGTCAACAAACATACATCCAGCCCAATCTGGGAGGAGGGGGAGATGTCTCAAAATAACCAGCAACCTCCAGATGTTAACAGCTGTACTACGGCCAGAGATAAACTCTGTCTGATCAGTGTGGATCAGGCATGGCATGTGAGGCAGTAACCCCTGAGCCAGGATGCTACTGACGATCTGGTTATCAACATTTAACATCGATAACAACCTATATGCACTTACATCAGTTGCTGGTTTCCTAGGCTTGCACAGGAGAATGATGAGGGCCTCTGGCAAAGAGGGGACATGGCCTGAGCCTCCAGTGCCTCCTGAAATAATGTAGCCATGGGGGGCAAGCAGGTCAATATAAATTTAAACCTCCACTGGAAGCCCATCAGTCCCCGGAACCTTGCACCAAGACATTTGTCGTATCCCTGCTTCAACCTCCTCCACCGATATCTCTCTTCCCAGGCCATCTGCCTCCTCCGGCTCAAGTGGGTATCTGGAGGTCCGCCAGACAGCTCTGAATACAGGGATCCCCCTTATCTGCCCTCCCAGGCACACATACTAGTATAGTATTCGGTGAAGGCGCGATTAATCTCATCTGTCTTTAGAGCTGATCCCCCTCAGCCGTGACCAACTCTAGTATCAGAGCCCCATGCCTGGCAGGGTTAGCTAACTTAACCAATAATGAACCAGTCTTATCCCTCTAAGTGTTCATGCAAATCATATATTCCCTATAGCCAAACAGCAGAGACACTCCAAATATTCTGCCACCTTCTCCTTGGCCTCCAGCAAAACCTGCTGGGGGTCCGGTTGCTCAGGTCGTAGCTGGTCCATCTCTCAAAATGATTGCTCATGAGTAGTAATGTCAGTCAACAGGAATCAGCGGACCACAGCAAACTTCGATATACACTGACCCCGAATGATGACCTTAAAGATCTCACATTCCAAGTGCTGAAGATGCCGAACCCACATTTTCCTCAAAATAGTGGTGGATTCCTCCCAGATAGTTTCTGGGAAAGTCGGGTTCTCCAAGTTGGCTGTTTTAAATTGCCAACTCGGAATACAAGCACGTAGTCGACCCCACTGTAGAGACAAAAGAAGAGGGTTATGGTCAGAGATGGTCCTAGACAGGTACTCCATGCCTGAGATCTCACATAGCATATCGGGGCAGCACAGGAACAAGCAATGTGTGTACTGCGAAGTAGTAGGAGTAATCCCACTCGAAAGGGTGGAGATGGTGGCACCCATCCATTAGCCCCAATGGCCCTGCCAGTCAGAAAAGCTCTTAGCCATCTAGATGGTGGGGGAGTCCCCCAGTGCAGGGCGTGATCAATCCCAGATCATATCAGCCACACATTTAAAGTTGCTGCCAATAACAAGTGCCTAGACCATCAACTGAGCCAGATTATAGGACACAGCATCAAAGAACGTAGCTTGGTCCATATAAGGTGCGTAGACATAGACAATGGAGATGACTCGTCCCATTAACCTGCCCATCACAATAGAATACCTCTCATCCAAGTGGACCTTCTGCTGCCGGGCTCGATGCGGGAAGCTATCATCATCTCCATTTTAAAACCTGATAAGGACCCCTCACAATGCGATTCGTATCGCCCACTGTCATTGATAAACCTGGATGCAAAAATATTTGCTAAATTCTTAGCCACCCCGCTCCAGCCGTTGCTTCCAATGATAGTGCGGCCGGACCAATCAGGCTTTATACCGGGGAGTCCACCTCCCACAACCTCAGAAAGCTGTTCGCCTTAATACACTACCTCGCCCCACATGTACCTGCGATAGCCGCTTTGCTGGTTGCCACTAAGGCATTTGACTCCCTAGAATGGGGGGTTCTGTTTCCACTCCTTCAGCGGCAGGGTCTATGTCCCCTTTTCATCCAACAGATAAAGCTGCACTACACTCTGCCCACGGAACGTCTTAAAATAAATGGCCTGATTTCTGAACCAATCTCCATCACGAGGGGCAGCAGACAAGGATGCTCCTTGTCGCCGTTGCTGTTTGCTATAGCAACTGAGTCCTTAGAGGCCAGAATCAGACAAAATCACACAAATCGCAGCATTGGCTTTACTACGAGAGGCCTCACGGTGTTCATGTACGCCGACGATATTACCCTATATATGACGAACCCCAAAGAAAACTTTGCACCTATGACACGAGAGCTAGTGCGCTATGGGGGACTATCGGGGGTAATGGTCAACTGGAGGAAATCAGTCATCATCTCCCTAACGAACGGAACTCAGCCCTTTGAAACGGAATACCCTATCGCCTGGGCGACGGGACCAACGCGCTATCTGGGCATTCGGATCAGTGGCAATTTACAAGAAATCTGTACGGAGAATTACAGTAGGACGGTGGCCTGGATTGAGGAATGGGTGCTTGGCTGGAAAACGCTACCTCGCTCACTGATTGGCCGCATAGAGGTGGCCAAAATGATAATTCTACCTAAGCTGCTGTACCTCTTTCGTAAATGTCCCCGTTCTGCTCACGATGCACTTTTTAAAAAAAATTGCGAGCCTTAATGATCGACTTGGTATGGGGGGGGGGCAGCCTAGAATATCCTAGGAGGTGCTAACCCTGCCACAGGCGCAAGGCGGACTGGGGGCTCCCGATTTTGCCCTCTATGTGTACAGCGCACAGGCTCACTTTCTGCACCACTGGATACATCCCACGCCCTTTCAGCCCCATGTGGCTATTGAGCTCGATCGGGCAGAGCCACTTCCCTTATCCACTGCCGTCTACTGCCCGTACAAACGGCCGCGCGGCGAAATAGGCACTATAGAAACAATGCGGTGGGCGTGGGCGGGACTGAGCAACCGCGCAAATAATGGTGCCCTATATGCCCCTTCCATGCCGTTGGCCAACAACCCATTGCTGCCCCCGCTCAGGGACAACAAGGCACAGGAGAGAGTGCACTCACACGGCTTATGAATGGGAAAATACCTATTCCCGGGGGACACTTTCCTAACACCGATGCACCTCCTTCGGCATTAGACACACTGTTGTACTACCAACTGCGGGCATCCTGCAGGGCTAAATTTGACACATTCCCGAATCCACGCCCACCCTCTCTGCCCTTGAAAACCTTCTCACTGTATCATTGAGCCGCAGGCTGATCACCCGGATATACACTATCACACAGCGTGATTTTCCAAATACTGTCCCAAAAGCCCGAGCAGCGTGGGCGATAGACCTGGGGGCGGTGCTTACTGATGACCAGTGGGATTTCAGTTGCCGTCAACTAGAGATATTATCCCCCAACTTCCGCCTCAGACAGATCCACTTTAAATGAATCCATTGCTTATACCGAACCCCGGTGCAATTACACCGAATGGGGCTGCGTCCCGATGATCGTTGCTGTAGTTGTGGGGCCCACCAGGCAACATTTATACACATGGCATGGCAGTGCCGCCCTATAGCTAATTTTTAGATAGAAATCTTACAACATACCAACAACATATTAGGCCAGGAGCTGCCCTGCACGCCGATGATAGCTCTGATGGATGTCATCCCTGAAGTCTTGCCAAAGCGGAGGAAATTAGCGCTTATGCTCCTATTGCTGGCCATCGGACAGGTGGCGTTGAGGTGAGGGGTCGCCCCCCCTCCAGCAACAAAGGAGTGGGTGTTGAATGTTATGTACTGTAAGTCCCAGCTGGAGGGATTCTGGGAGCTAATGCCGACACGATCCCGACCCAGGGACATATGGGAACCATTTGTGAGCTGGCTCAGCTCGACAGCGATAGATGAACATTGATGTTGATGTGGAAATGTAAACCTGTTGCTAAAATGTTGTAACGTGAGACGCAGGCCCCTATTGTTATGTTAACATCTGCCAATGATATCGGGAGCGAGAACTGAGATATCGTCCTGTCTTAAGTGTTGCGCTGCATTACCTGTAACCGTATCATCTATGCTGATAACCCTGATTACCTGACAGTATGATCTACAAGAAATGTACTGCTGTTGTTTTGTTGTTGTATGTAATTTCTAAGAAATGCCAGTAAAAATACAAATAAAAAAGATCTAGAGAGGAAGGCAGCAAACCGCAGGGTTCTAAAAACAAACACTCCAACAATCCCAGGACAGCAAGCAAACATTCCCCCATCCAAACAGAAACACACAGCAATGTAAATCAGTAGGCCATGTAATCTACCTACTCCATACCATATGGGGTAACAGGAATAAGACACAGTCCCCAACAAGAGGGGGAGTCCAAGCACAGCAACTCACCACCAGACCTAATACCCATCAATGAGAGTATGCCATCATTGCATGCATGCCCTGTCATCGTCCAGTGAAGATCATCAGCAGTCTGTGGAGTGACCCACGGTAAGTCTCCACTATGGCCGTATCTAAGGTGAAGTCTGAGTCCGACCTGAGTCTGTGTCCCCCACAGCACTCCTCGACAAGGAGGGCAGTCTCACAAAGTCTAGGGCCATAAGCTTTGCAGCAGCTGCCACTGCATGCTGGTGATTATGATGCACCTGAACTTCCATATATGCACTGCCTTGTAAGCGTTTGGCACGGGGCAAGTCTGGGGACGTCGTATTTCACCCTCCAGCTGTAGTAATTCAAACCAGACCCAGACCTCCTTGACAGGGTACAACATGGCATATCTGATGCCTAGCTCACGTAGCTTACACTTTGGCCTCTGTAAACAAGGCCCACTGCTTCTGAAATGTCAGAGTAAAGTCAGGGAAAATCATAACCTTATTGTTCTCAACACTCAACTCACCGATCTCCCTGACACATTTCAGGATGTGATCATGCCACAGTTGGTTTGAGTGCCCTGCCTGTCAGGTACACTGGCACCCTTTGTGCCAAGTCCAAGACAAAGAAAGGGGACAGGCCCTCTGCGCTCCACCTCTCACTAGAGCCAGTCCTCCAGGAATGTCACCATGTCTGTTCCCTCCACTCACTCAGACAGACCTACCACCCAGATGTTATTTCGGCTGTCATGCCCCCTCAGAGTCTTCAGCTCGAGTCTCCTCAGTCCAGTACCCTGGTGTAGGAAGCTGGCTCTGTATATACTATACCAAAGTAAGGTATAGTGTGCACAGAGTCCAGTGGATCCCCAGAGGTATAGCCGAGGCTAAATTAGATAATCACTAACTGCTCTATTTGTAGCAGTGTGATCGAGCAGTTAGGCTTATCAGAATGTGTGTTAAGCATTTGTTGTATTGCTCAGACAATAACTGATGGCACACGTTTAGAGACTGAATCCAGACCAATTAGGTAGGTATAAAAAATGTATACTTAAGTTTTATTTCTAGAACCAAGCAGAACCTGGTACAGGTAGGTAAAATATACTTTCAAATGCAAGGCTGTACACAGAAATGCAATTTTAGATGAAATTAGAATCGTTACAGGTTTGTATTTGCTTTCAAAACACGTCAGAATACATGGAAATTACATTGGATTACTTTTACCTTACTTTTTAGTTACATTTACTATTTGGGGTGATATGCCTAGACATCACACGGGTCCTACAATACAAAGGTAAGTAAGACAATTTACTTTTCAAAGCAAAGTTACTTTTCTTCTGTACAAACAACAGGTTGACAGAACATTTTCATAGGCAAAACCACAACATGGATTCCTATGGGAAAAATAATGTTATTGGTTTGCATGTTAGTAAAAGACTTACAATGCTGGGTGTCTGGGGTTAGAACCAATGTTCAAGGAGGCTCTCGAGTTGCACCACCAGTGGAACTAGAGCAGCCAGGTGCAGAGTGCTGAGGCCCAATTTTAGCCAATAGGGCTGGGGGCACTTTGGTTGGGGGCTGCTCCCGAGCAGGCCACTCGGTCTTGGGAGCTAAGCTCCTAGGTTTAAAGTCAGGGAAAGGGGGTCCTAGGTTGGCCCTAAGTTCACACCACCAGTGGCGCAGGGGCGGCCAGGTTCAAGGTGTTTAGGAGGTGTCGGGACCTCAATGCAATCCTATGAGGGTTACCGGTTTTGGATCTTGGCTGCAGGCTTAGTCCAGTAAGTCTTCAGGGAGGAACCGACAGCTGGGCAGGTAAGATGGATGGCTTGGGGACGTAGGTGCACCTCAGGTCCTCTTCTCCAGGACGCAGGGCGGGCCAACCCGGGCGTGCCTTTTGACGTCAAGTTTCACCTTACCGGGTCACCCGCAGTTGGGGGGTCTCTGTGCAGAGGCTGCAGGCGATCTTGGGGAGTCCTGGAGGGGTCATCCCACAATGGGCTCAGACTCTGGAGCAGTGAGGGACCTTGCAGACACCAGTAGGCCACTTGGACTCGGGCCATAGGTGACAGGTGCAGTGGTAGTTCCAGAAGTCAAGTTTCTTCCTCCTCAGCAGGCTCAGAGTCTCTCTTTTGAGTTTCTTATTAACAGAGCTGCTGTTTGCAGGAGATCCAGTTTTTGTTGAAAGCAGCCAGTCCTCCCAGGGGTTCTGGAGGTCGCTGGCTGCAGGACAAGTCGACATTTTTTTTGCTTGCATATTTATATAGCGCAAACTCGACCCGAAGGTATTGGAGCGCTTTACATAGCACCGTATTTACATTACATAATTAGGCACGGGGAGATTAAGTGATTTGCCCAGAATCACAGGATGTGGACGCGACCTCGAGGCTCGAACTCTGGTTTCCAGCACCAAAGTCGGCAGCGTAGCCGACGGACCACATCCTCTCCCCACATTTGATGCAGGATCTCTGAAAACTGCAGACGGACTGGGGCCAAGTCAGTTCTTCTCTACAGTCTCCTCTGCTGTGTGACTTCTTCCGTCCTTCTTCTTCATAGGTTGTAGGAATCTGAGGAGGCAAGGTTCAGGGTTGTCCCAGAATACAACATTTCAGGGCATTACAGGGGTGTGCAGGGTGAGCGCAATGGGTCCCTTCCTTGGGGTGAGTACACCCACTTTTATGCCACCCTCTGGTGGGAGGGGGGCATGAGCCTCTCTCTGATTGGCTGGGTCCCCTCATCTTAAAGATGGAGGGGACTGAGATGTGTGCTTCCCCTCGCCTCCCCACCTGAGGGGTGGGGTTGGCAAAGGTGGGCACAGGTCTCCTCCTAACTTGGTTTTCCTGTTAATTCTCCTACCCAAAGTAGGGGTCAGAACTGGTTGGAGCCAGTTTACTAGGGGCAGCAAAAGGCAGGGTCTGCTAACAAAGGCTGCAAACCTTTGAAGCGTCCCCTTTGTGCACCCAGCCCATCCTGGGGGAGGAGGCATGGCACCTCTGCCCAGGATGACCTTTGTTTCCGGACCCAGGGAGCGGAGGCCCTCTACCCAGAGGTCCAGAAACCTGTCTGGTGGTGGAAAATGGCGGGTAGCCATTCAGTAACCACACCAGGGCTGGTCGTTTTTCAGAGGGACCTTATAAGTGTTTAGCCATGCAACAGTTGATGTTGTTAAACCAAGGATATTGTGCTGCATAACTAAATACTTATAAGGTCCCAAAAGCGGTCATCTCTACATTCATTCTATCTTTATAAACTACGGAAGTGACCTCTAGTTGGGTCTGCTGGGCTCAACCATTAACAAATTATAACGTATTCAGACTTTGACAGGATTAAAAGAAGATGACCTTAGAAGATTTGATTATGTCCCAACTGAAAAAAACTAACAGCACTGACTGCCTTTAAAGTCGAGAGTATAATTTAAAACCCTCCGCCTCAAGCAGATCTACTATGGGCTAGAAAATTTACATTTTAAGGAAAGAGTCCTCAGGACCTCTGCCTCCTTCTCTCCGATTCTCATCCACTGAGGAAGACTCCGAGGTTGCTTAAGCCGAAAAGCGGGAAATTACCTCCCACTTATCTCAGGATATTGTCCAATCACCTATCACTTAGGACAGTCCTTAAGACCCTCACTGTATGCTGATCCCCTACATTTCTGTTCTCTCAGTACTGAACAGACTTCCTTCTGCGCTACCATGCTCTTTGAGTTACCAAGCGCTTTATAAATAAATACTAGCCATAAGAGTACTAGTCCAAAATAGGTGGAGGTGGCACTATTTACCTCAGCCCGGCAGGCGGGAGACTTTCATATGCAGCTGCCTGGGGGCGGAGATTCCCTCTCTCGGGTGAAGAGGCCTGTGGAGAAATCCGTGGCAGCAACAAGGGTTCCAGGGGTTCCAACGCGCGCCATGAAAACGGTCTTCAGCCCCAGTTTGGTAGTAAAAAGCAGACACATTTGGGTACAGTGGCCCCCTCACAACCCTGGAAACCGGTGTGACTGCACCTGCTGCACTCTAGCTAGCTACCCCCGGCCCCCTGGAAGAAATTCGGAGAGCAGCAGCCTCTTAAGAAATCTCTCAATTTAGTGCTTTGTCCAATCCACTCCTATCGAGGAGGTCAAAGAGTGCAGGGAGCTAATTACAAGTTGATATATGGCAACTATACATTATTGATCCCTTGTCTACTGTGAAATTTAATGAATACCAGCCAATAACAAAGAACAGGATGATAACAGTCCAGGTTTCAGCCCTTTCTTGTAGGATTAACAAACAAAAAAGCGCCATGTACGTGGTTAAATAATAATAAATGCTGCGCCTCTCTAAGAAGTTTGTTTACTTTCCCTTATAAACATTGTCAGAAACTGAGAGAGCCTATTCCGTGACGTGACTATTCTCACTGCCAAAGTTCTTTCGTCTGACTGTGATTGGAGGTATTCCTTTTCGACCAGATCATATGTCTCATTTATTCTGATTTTCTCTTTCCCCAAAAACCCTGCAAGATGTAACAAAGAGTTAAGCGCTCGCCGCTGACGTGCGTTATTTGCAAGTCACAATATCGAATCAGACAAGCCCAAATCAGCCTTCCATCCTTCAGTGGTTAACAACATACGTGTCATTTAAAAGAACAATACTAGCTCGTTACCTACAGCGCTTAGAATCAGCAGAAAAGAGCTGTGTAAACAATCAGTTATTATTACATCTAAAGCGAAGACAAAATTAAATCTAGACAGCAGGGTTCATCTTTTAAGAACTACACTATTATTGTCTTGTTCGTTATTTTCATGCCTATTTTTCATACTTTTTTAAAGCTCTGCGTGTCTACTTTTGATTACTTCAGAATGCTAACGCGTTTGTGGTTATGTAGGCCTCTTTTATTATCTAAAAACAGCCCCGGGCCCCTTAAGAGCTGCCGTTACTGCCAGAGGCGAGAACAGGTCGAGCCCTAATTGCTGGCCACACAGACACAGTTGTCAGTTTTCTACAAATTTCGAGTCGAGGATTTTCAGCTCCAGAGGGCGCGGCGCTTGGGAACTGGGGCTGATTAGGCGCTAGTAATGTAACCGCTTTGTATGAAAGGGTTTAGAGAGGAGGCCCACAGTAAACACAGCAGAGAGACAAACACAGCGATGGGTCGTCGCGAGTTTACGGAACTGCTGCTGAAAATGCGCCCAGAGATAATCTCTAAACAGGACCAGGCTTGCAAGCGATTGCTCTCCGAACAATTCCGATACACCTCAAACTGCAACCCTTACTAAATCCAGGGTTTATATACCCGGATCTGCATTTTACGGAGAATGGTTGCCTCTCAGTATTCTACGGCTTTTGATCATAACGTCATTGTGGCCGGCTCAACCTGGCGTACCAGAATGGGCTGGCGAGGGCGTCTTGTGCAATATTTTTGGAGTAGATTTTCCGTTTCACCATACAATCCCGTGAATGATGCGCTTTAGAACGCAGAATTTGCTGTGGAGGTTGACGTTAAAAAATGCGCGAGTTCATTTCGTCCAACAAGTCCAAAATGAGGGCCATGAAAGCAGGGCATTTCATGTACATTTACCCAAAAATCTCAGGGCCCTTGCGCACAAAATGCCACTTCGACAAGGCATCCTCCGCTAGCGTGAGATAAGAGGGCAATACATCGGCAGAGCGTACAGACGTATCGCTGGTGCCTTCTACGTTTTGAAGCTCACGGTGGGGAACGGGGGTGCGGCTTCGAGGCTCAGTCCATGTACAGCATTTACCTTGCGGGAGCGAGCAGCGGCAGGCGGGATAATTGCAAACAAATGGCGCCGCTGCTCACTCCCGCAAGGTAAACGCCACACATGCACAAGGGCTCATCGGGAACAGTGCAGTACATGCACGAGTTTCCCAAAAAGTCCTGAGCGATTCCAAGAGGTCACTCCTAAGCAGCGCTTGGGCGCTGCGTTAGGCTCAACCTAAAAATCAACACAGTATACATTAGACTTTTTAGGGGGTAACTAAGCCTTCACAGTTGATTTAGTTAATCTAGCCTTTTCTGTTTAGACTTGTTGGTAATATGAAAGGCTATACCAATTGCTGGACAACTCTTGATGTTATAAGCAGAGATTGATTACAATAGAACAAACAGCATTGTACAAAATTGATTACCCTCCACTAGGCTTGAAATGGATTTAAGATAAACCTATATGCCTTATACATATATATCTGAAATCTTCATTTTAGTCATACCTGATCATTTGCAAAATCAGTTTTGGCGAAATATAGAGCCATTTGGGACTGTCATGTGAGTGTGTCTATTTGCCATCCAGTTTTATCAGTTAGTTTACTATTTAAATCAATATCTACATAAGGAAATGTTTGCAACACAGTGCAGCGTCTGTACCCTAATACACATAATGTTTTACTTAATGTTACACATATCCACCTACATGACTTCGGATTTTGCAGTGCTCCCAGTTATATTGTGCTATATGTAATGTATAATAGAGAACAATTAATAGCTGCAGGCCATGCCCTGTACTTGATATCAGTGTGGCATCTCCATACATCAAAACCTAGTTGCATATGTTTAAATTTAGGGTAGGTCTGCCATTCCTTACTCAAGTTAATCTCCAAATAAATTACACTTTAAAAGAAAGGGCTCAAGGCTTCAACCATGCTCTAACCTCTTTAGATGAGTGCAACACTTCATTCAATAACCATCTGATCTCTTTCTTGCTAATGTAGTTAAATGTTGATTTTTTTTAATGTGCTATTTTTGCGTGTGTGTTACTGCCACCAGAAAAGACTACAGCGTTGACTTTAATGTAGCTGTTAAATCCATAAACGCTAAGTGCAATGTACCTTTCTGGGACACAGTGTACTTTGATCCAAGTATAGCTTCAAACATTGCTCATTCGTTCCCAGCCCGGATATTAATTCACGCTGAAGCTCACGCCCCTTCTCTGGGGCCTCTGTGACTCAGGAGTAACTAGCCAATCAATCCCTGTAGCAAGTACTGCTGCTGTCCTTGGAACACAAGAGCCACGCTCTACCGCGAGCCCACTGAATTGCAAGGCACCTCCTCTTCAGGATTTGACTTTTGGGGAGCAGTGAAGTTGAGTAGTCAAGGGTTTGGAGGGTGGTTTGGGGCAGAATGGCTCCTTCAAGCAGTAGGTGTGCCACAATTATTATAAATCAGGATTGGCCATGGGGTTGAGACATTTTGTTGTTCAGATGCTGCCAGGGCGCGGTTGCAGGCTGACCGGCTTGAAATAGTTTTGGTCCACGCCAAATGCACCAAGAAGTCCTTGCAGTGCCTAACTTCGAGGTGATCATTCAAGCCAGACATTTGCACCTGGCTTCACAAAGAAATCTAGAAGAAAATAAAACCGCATCACCAACTACCACGAATGGTATAAAACACCCCAGAACTATAGGGGCCAAGCCCTCAGAATGGATGCTTCTCATTTGCTAACAACGTCCTGCATACTTCACCTATAACTGGAGAGTGACACGGCCTAGTCATGACCCTATACAGGTTTACCTGGGAAAGGGAGTGGACGATCTCCCCACTGGGGTTCAAGTAGAATGGCCTATGCCCATAATTGCTGCCATTACTGTTAGTACTCTCAAGGACTGGTCATAAGCGCTTACCCCTCATGTCAAAGAAGTACTGTTGGCTTGTGCCTCTTTCACCCAACAGTGTCTAGCACTCTGCTGGTGAGTAACACAACAAAACATCCTGTCTAGCACTTATCTGAGCGCTCGTATCTCACGTGTCTTGCAGAATAAACCATACCAGGTCTGCAGGAATGATGGAAGGTGGGCAGGTTGCCACGTGGTAAATGTGCACGTGCGTTTGATCTTACACTGAGTATTCGTCAGAATGCTTTCCTCTTGAGTCCCAGACTGAAGCTGTGTCAATAACAATCACCAAGTATTATAACTGGAGATCCTACTGTGGAAGTTGGACAATAAAAAGCTCGAGACTACCGTACCATTCTTCCTAAAGAACGGCATCGCGGCTTACAATATCCCCGTATGCCCTTGGATTGACAGACGTGTAAAGTAGACATGGTGAAGATGCGTTGTCCATGTAATCTGCATTATTCCTTCTATTTATGCTGTGGAGAAGAATGTGACTCGCTCACTGTACCTCTAGCACTATCAAAAGCTGCACATAGAAAAGAACAACGAGAAGCAGGCTGCAATGAGGGCATCCCCAGGCTTCTTCTCATCATGCAAGGATATCTGCTGTATCTACAACTGGGTAACGTAGCACATTGTCAGTCTAGCTACAAACATTACAAAACGTCTTTGCCCTCCCCTGAAAGGTCTCCATGGATACCACGTGTTTGATTGTTCATTCATTCATTACATGTGTGCTGAGCACAAAACTCCGGATCTGCTTTGCCACAGTTTGACTGTTTCCATCAAAATAATTAACAATGGCCGTCCTGGTATAAAAAGGGTATTATCCTACTGACACTAACTCTGATTGTCTGTACCCAATGCTCACATGCCGCAACGGCCTCCAGCGTCCCTTCCGATGTAAAAGAGCCCCTCTGGCACTGACAGACTTCTACATAAGATATGGCGAATCGCTCCAGTAATAATAATTCCAGACGCAAAAAAAAACTTTTTTACTTAGATATAGGATTATGAAACTGCCTAAGGGGCATTGGTGCGACAACTGGAATCAGTGCGATCAAACAAAGCTGATTCATTTTTCTGAATCGTTGCCAGGAAATGAAATACCTTTAAAGAGAATAGTACAACGCGGCTTACTAAGAGCAACTTCCATATACACTCACAGAACTATCTTCTCCCTGGAATGATTTGACCATTAGAGTCAATTTATAATTTGAAACAAAGTGGGTTATGTGAACATCATCTAACTCCAAACGAATGGGAAACCGGCAGTAACCCGAGCCAGTCACTTCATGTATGAATGACGCTGCTGAAAATACATAGGTTTGAGTAGGGGCAATCGACAGTTATCCAAGACTGTAGGCAGCACAGCGCACCATGTGAAAGTTTAGGGTTCAAATTGGTGATTTCACAATAATGCTGTTTCCAGATAAAGGGCTGAACCTAACGGTTGTGGAGCCACTGAAAGAGTGTCCGGAGATTTCTTTCAGAGTATACACTATGAATACGGTTCATTGACATTTTAATGCTAGCATGATTCTTCAGAATCTTCTACAGGACAGAAGAAATTCAACAGTAGTATATTCACCATTCAGCCCTAAATGAAATTAAATATCAGCTGAGATTAAACAGAGGAAGCAGGCCATACTTTGAAAGAAGGAGTTCCTTAGTGTTCCGTGCTCTAGTCAATCCATGAATCATGGACATCATTTAGGGGTTGCGATTGGCCCTTGCTATCCCTGGCACTTTCCTTGCGACCCCTAGCTTCAGAGGCTGCAGGAGCATTGGTAGTAGAGGGAAAACATGGCTGTCAGAGTTCTGTTTAACTTGTACATTCTCCACACTGCCCCTCCTCCTGGAATTCAGAGTAGCACGCTATTAAACTGCAACGGTATCCTGTTTTTTTAAACAACTTTTTCTTTGAATTTTTAACCAAGGTGAGTTGGTGAAACTCAGTACAGATAAAACTTATAACATCAAGGATAACAGCACTGTGTATTACCATTTGGACCATAATCATCACATAGGTAGGACAAAACTATTTGTACAGTCTATGTTTGCCTAGCCCCTCCTCGCTCCCTTATCCAGCCCCTCTCTTCCTTGTCGGTTTCCCATACCTTTGTACCACGGGGTGCCTGGGCAGGGATCCAGATGTATACCCGTAGCTCGGCTCCCCCCATATCTTGTAGGGTTTTTGGGGATAGCCTCTCGCCTTGTATATGGGCTGTTCCATACCCTTACAAAAGACCATGCCTTTGGCCCATACCTCAACCAATGGGGCAACTACATCTTTTGAGGCATTTGCAATGTCCCTCTTGGCTACTATGAGTCCCGGCCAAAGGAGTGCCTTCCGATATCGTGTGCCACCCAACCTGTCTGTTACCAAAGTAATATCAATCTGGGATCTCTCGGAATGCTCAGCCCCAGAACTCTCTTTCATTTCCCCCAAGCCCCCTCCCAGAAATGAGAAAGGACAGGGCAGTACCAAAAAGTGTGGGACAAGTTCCCAGGGGAGCTCCCGCATCTTATGCACCTATCATCTGATATCAATCCCTTGCAGCAGAGTCTAGCCCTGGTGTAATAGACACGGCAAAGCAGTTTCAACTATAAGTCTGCGAAGAAATAACTGCCTCACTGGGAGTTTCTTTGGTCTCTCTCCAATCATCATTATCAAGTGCTCCTATCTCTTGTTCCCATGCCCTGTGTACCACCAAGATAGGGTCTGGTACATTCCTCAGTAACATCTTATATGTCTATGATATCTTATGTTCTTTTATGTTTGTGAGGAGGAGCTTCGTTTCAAGTGATGAGAATTCCGATAACTCAGTTGTGCCCTTAAGTGCTGGCAGCAGCACGTGCCGGAGTTGCAAATACCTAAAAATACTGCAAGTGGTGTAGATAATATTCCTCCTGTATCTCTTGAAAGCATTTCATCAAGCAATTGTGTCGAACACCCCCAAAAATGAAATTCCTATATTGTCCCATGTCACAAAGACCAGCAAGACCACAACTTGTAGAAGATATGAACATCTCCACAACTGCGTTTCTAGTGTGAGCCTGCCAGACCAGCAGGTAACCTTGTTAGCTGCCATATCATTGAATAAACATCTTTTGGAATTACAGCTTAATACCGATTTGAGCATTAATAATATCTCAGACTTAAATCTAAATGGACACCACAACTAACATCTGGTAATAGCATTGATATATTTGATAAAGCTGTATCCCATGAGCTAGACGTGATAATTGATCACGAGAGGGGCAAAAAGAAAGGGTTTTTTCCAAGATAACCTTACTTCTTTGAACAGGAAGCTTAAGATCCTTGCGGGATAATAAAGACCTTATTATCAGGGAGGCCGATAAAGGAGGCAATCTTGTTGTAATGAATAAAACTGACTATGACAATGAAGTTTTGTCCCAGCTTTACAATCAGTCCTTTTACATGAGATTATATAAGAATCCCATACCTCAGATAACCATGTACATCAATAGTGAACTGAGGAAATGGCGAGATATGGGACTTTGAGTAATGATGAATATTTGTACCTTTTGATTGACTGCCCATGATTTCCATGTATGTACACACTCCCAAAAATACATAAAGACCCTTTAAGACCACCAGGTAGACCTATAGTTGCTGGAATCTGGGGATCGACTGAGAGACTGTGCCAATTTTTAGATGTTTTCTTGAAACCATAAGATATGAATTTACAATCATACATACAGGATACTAAACATATTCTTAATCAGCTGTCTGATGTGACATGGGAACAAGGAATGACCTTGGTAACTATGGATGTTGTCTTCCTCTATACTAACATTGGACATGAATCAGGATTGGATGCTCTGAGATATTTTTTACATCGCAGGTCTATTGAATACTTCGAGCATACTGAGATGTTGTTGCAAATGACAAGAATTATACTTCAGAACAACCTCTTTAATGATATGTGGTATAAACAGTTACGTGGGACTGGGACTGGGATGGGTTCAAGATGCGCTCCGTCCTTTGTCAATCTCTTTATGTGATGGTTTGAGGCAGAGCGGATTGGTCGGAGCACATACAATTTTTTGTCTATCTCAATTCTAATGACTAATTTATCATTTACACATCAACATAGTCACAAAAGTATAATTTTCTTGGATGTTGAGCTATACATTGTTGACAATAAGATCTGCAGTCGGGGGTACAGAAAGGAGACTGCATGTAATGCCTTATTACATGCATCCAGTAGTCATCCAAAATCTCAGATTAATGCAATTTCATACGGCGAGGTGATCAGAGCTTGCAGAAACTGTAGTGAACATATTGATTTTAATAGAACCCTTATGGACATGGAAACAAGATTAAACAAGCATTGAAAATGCAATAGGTCTTGCCTTTGATTAAGTTAAAGCCATTTGCTTTGTTAATGGTATTGTATAGCAAAGCAAATGGCTTTAACTTAATCAAAGGTGAGACCTATTGCTGAGAGAGCTTTGAGAAGTCTCCATACTGGTATAGTTGTGCACAGTGAAGAAAGTGTACTGTCTGAGTACTACAAATATCTAAGTATATCTGCGAGTGCCTCAGGACTGGGGAATCAGTGAATACTGCAGGTTAGGACAGAGGTGCATTATGAGAACTCGATGGCTGCTTCGCACAAGGAAGGCGGGTATAGAGGGGCATTCCATGAACTCTGCTGATGTTTCAGTAGACTCTTGTAACCGCTCTAGAAACACCCACCCTATGACTCTTATCTAGTTCTCTGCAACAATTACACACCGTCCCTCATTAAAGGCATGTTCAAGACATTGGTGCCCTCCAATTTAAAAAGCGTTACAGCCTTGCTTCAGAAGATTCGAGGCACTACATGCACAACCAACTGAAGGGCGCGGCCAAAGTACAGCTCATGGACTGTTTCAGTTGCGGCCGGAAATCACCTGCATGGCTGTGTATCGTTGTGAGTCTCCCCGCCCCTCAACATGATGTTCGAGAACATTATTCATCAATTCACAAACAGACATTTCCTATTATCGACCAACCCCTGTCCCCTTTTCAACCAGCATAAAATCAAAAATATTCAAAACACGCGTAAAGCGGCATACGAAATCGCACTCATTGCACGGCTCACTCAAAGGACAGGCCCCAAACTCTTTCAAACCCACCATTATTATTTTATTTTTAAAATAAACAATTCAAGAGAATCTTTTAGCCGTAATCTGTAATGCAGCTGTAAGCGCTATCCTACCACCTAACTCAGTAAATCTGGATACTACCCGAACGAGGGACTAGAGGCAAGTATTCGGGTAAGATTGGTGGGTGAACACACAAAGCCCTGGAATTGCCACGTCTGTGGCTCAAACACCACATAATTGCACAACAGAGCAGTCGTCTCTACCAATAAGGGCTTCATATAACTTTATGGACATCTTACATGTGACCTCGGTTAGGATCTTCTGGTGGACTGGTGCACAGGGCATAAATATCTGCTGGTTTGCGAAGAGTCTACAGCTCAACCGGAAGAGATTCAATTCACCCACACACTTCACTGGTACACTTTTGAACCACGGGTTTGCACCTGTCAACTCCTTGACTCCAGCCCACCCCAAATAAAGAAGTCACTGAATATGCTTTTTAACGTGGTGATATTTGAGGGTGGATGAAAAGTGATATAATCTATACATTAATAAAGAAAATATAGTTACGGTGTGATTAGCGTCCCTTTAGAAAGCGCTCCATTGTCCCCATGCACCTCTAACAACAGGTGAATAGCATTTGAGGGGAAGGGTTTGCTCAGAGCCACGCGCATGTGTGCTTCATCCTGTGCCTCGCACCCCATTGTTGTTGTGGAATTGGCATGGAGTGGGGCTGTGAGGCAAGCATTGGCTGCCCTTGAGGAGAGCGAGGTCCTAGTGTATGTCTTAAGGACTCCTCCTCCAGCTGTGGCGAGGGACCAGTCGCACCCCCTTGCTTACGCGAATAAATGTAAGGTGCGCGGACACTATTCTAAAAGCATGCTGCGCCACAAACATAAATAAATAAATATATATATTTTTTTGGGGGGGTAAATTAAGTTTAATGATGGTGCAAGTCGGGCTGCGTATTTTAAAAAGACGCTCGGGTACCATTGTAACCTCGCATTCTAAGAAGAAGACACGCGGGCGCCATTACCGTCGTGCCGTTAAAAAAAACATACAATGTTTCAAAAATAGAGTTGGGCAAGACGCGCACAACAAGATTACTTTTTCCTTTATTTGAATTTTGGGATAGGTGGACATTTCTTACAGGGGTTGTTTGATCTGTGGAAAATATTGATAATGTTTGATGATCTGATTTGGGTATGCATATACTGCACACCGTATTAGTTATTGTTACTACTTTAAGATGGCTGCCACATTAGTGAATGCTTGGGGATTTAAAATACTTGGATTCAGTTATGTGGGAATTAGCAGGTTTACTTTATTTCACATGTAATATCGTTCTTGATCTGGTTATGTTTTTTGGGTGTAGTCATTACAATTAAATTATTACGCTAATTACTGTAGCAGAAGGACGGGTGGAGATGTAGGTTATGGTTGCTTTTTTATTTGTGCCTGGGTTCCTTTGGAAGTATTTTGATGCATTAGCATATTGTATATAATGTGCTCAAAGTTTGTAGGACTTGAGAATTTAGCTGATAGTTAACAGGACTTTAAACTCTTGACCATGCTCGGTATTGGCTAAAGTGCTGATACATCTGAAAATTTGATGATGGATATTAGTACACTATAATTTAGTACAAATATATACTTGTCTATAATTAAGTTAGGTTCACTTTTGGATGTCCTGAGGTTTGCACGAAATTAGCTAATCCTTGTATATAATCATTTTCCCATTTAGGTTTTACTTTTTGTGTTTACACTGGTTTTCTTCAACATTGTCTAGCGGCTATATCCCATCTAATTTTGCGGATTTTCAGTCAGTTAAGATATTTGCGTATATACTACTTATGCAGTGTGAATTTAACGAATATTGGAAGGTGGTTTGGTTTTGGCTTTCCAACTTCCTCCTCTTGTAATATTCTGCTGTTTTGGCTTCTCATCACTGCTACATAGTGCATTTTGTACACATGGTTATACTTACATTCTTAAATTCATTAATAAATCTTGGGAGTTGGGCACTTTGGTGGGTGAAGGTTTTGTGTCTTTCTAATTTCGTTTTTTACTTGGATTTGATTTACTTTATTTACTGGTTTTCAGCCCTGATGAAGTCATGTTATTATCTACCCAATGATGAAACACGTGTTGGCTCTTTGTGATGAATACATAACAACATTGATGTTGGAAACTTTCATGGATTGTTTCAAAATTTCCACCGGATGTGAAGAGATTTTGTGATTGTATACTCAAGAACTCATACATGGATTAAAAGTAGACTTACTACTATCTACCTTGTTTGGACATTACGTTAATTTACTATTTGAGTGCTCGGACTTTACTTTGTTTTTTAGCTGCCACCCATATCCCAAGTACCACCCTGGTAGCTGGTGGAAGAGATTCTGGCACATCGCCCCCCTATAGCAGGTGTTGGAGACCCTGCATACCCATAGCTCTCTCCTCAAAGGTCAGGTCCCCGAACCCCCCAAACCACCAGTCATTGATTAAAAGAAGATGCGCTGCCCAGTAATAAAAGTGAATATCCGCTGTGGCCACCCCACCTTCAAACTCTGGCCTGCAACACTTTTCTAAGAAGATGCGTGGTATTCCACCTGCCCAGAGTAGTGACCGCAACGTTTCATTGATTTTCACAAAAAAAGAGGGGGCAATCGGGAAGGGGTAATTCTGCAACTGGTAAAAAAGCTGCAGTAGCGCAACCATCTTAAAAATGGCTGAGCATCCCCTCAAAGACAATGGAAGTGCATTCCAGAACTCAACATGCCTCGACAGCAATTCCATCTGTGGTACCAAGTTGCCATGAAACAAAGGCTTTATGTTCCTCCATATCCCCACTTAAGGCAATTGCGTTATGCACCAATCTCAAGTTATGGCGTGTGGCCCGCCATGGCATAAAACCTGACTGATCTGGATGAACCAGATGCTCTATAATGTTCCCCAGCCGCTTATCCAGCACTTTGGCCCATACTTTCACCTCCACATTTAAGAGTGAGATGGGCCAAAAGCCTTCACATCACGTGCCCTCCGTTTTGGGCTTTGGTAGAATCACAATGTCAGCCGTCCTGAGGTCAGGAGGCAGTTTGCCCCTCTCTAGGACCTCCTGAAAGAATTCTAGCATTACCTGACTGCCTGAGGCCACAGTAAGCACCAATATTCGGGGGAGAACCGGTGGCAGTCGGCATGGTTTGCGGGGGGTCGAGTGCAGGGGGGTGCATAATGAAAACATTTTAAAAAATGAACTTACCTTGGCACCGGGTCCTGCGTTTCTGCTCTCCTTGAGTAACAGAGGAATAGGAAGCACAGCCAGGCCCCACTGACCAATCAATGCTTGAATGCAGGGTTGTGATTGGTAGGCATCAAGGCTCCCCTGACCAATCACAATACTGAAATGCAGTGTTGTGATTCGTTTCATGCGTCTTGATTCGACACTCAACCAGGGAATGGGGGCCTGGGCTTGTTCTCCACGCAGGCTGTAATGCAGCCTGCATTGAGAATGGGGAAAGTGCGCATGACTGGTTTGGACGGCCTGAGAAGGCCGACCAAACAGTCATTGCGCACTTAGGAGTGGCCAAACCACTCCTGCCCTGCTCTGAGAGCAGAGCAACCCTGCCCACCTGCCTGGTGGCAATGCAGCACAAACATAAAATGATAATCATTTTATGTTTCTACTTCACCCACTGCTTGAGTGGGGCAACGCTCTTCCGCCATAGCGGGGGAGCCACCACTTGGCAGAACCTTTTAGCCCCCGGCGCCTTGCCTGATTGCAGCTGTGCCATAGCTGCCCTCAGCTCCTCACTAGTGATCTCAATTTCTAAGGCATCACTATCTTCTAAAGACAGGGTTTGCATCATCAGATCCTGCACAAACTGGTATAAATTATATTGCAGACTCATCGGATTATCCTGCTAGAGGGTTCTGTAATAGTCGGCAAAGGCCCTAGCTATTGGTTCACTCCCCACCAACCTTGATCCGTCGCTCTCTTGTAAGTATGTCACAGGGGCTGTGACCAGTCTGGGATTGCAGGGCCAGTGCAAAGTCTTACTAGCCTTATCTCCTGACTGACAGATTCTGCTACGGGTGGCTGTCCACGCCTCTCGAGACTCTTGTGTCAGCTCCTTCTTGAGTAGGGTCTGTGTGTGTGTAAGGAATCCCTCAGAAGATCATCCCATCCCGAGTCAGCCAACGTCTTTCCAAATACCTTTGATCTTCTGCCTGTCTTTTTCCTTATGGCCTTTGATGTTACTAAAAATATGCCCCCTCAGTATGGCTTTGTGGGCCTCCCATAATATTTCCATCGAGGACACTGAGCTCTGATTTTCAGTGAAAAACTGCTGGTTCTGACACATATCTCTAAAGTCCTCTTGTTGAACATATCATTTGTTCAGCCTCCAACCCGCCTGCATTCCTTTTGTGCCCCAGGCCAAAACCATCTCCATGAGGAGTGGTCAGACAAGCCTGGCTAGATGTTTTACCGCCAACACTCAGTGACACTCCCCAACCGCCATAAAGAAATAGTCCAACCTCGAGAAAGACTGGTGGGCCCTAGAGCAAAAGGTGTAACCTCACACTGCTGGATGGTGTGCCCTTCACACATCTACTGGGTTCACGTTACGCTCAAAAGTCGCCAGTGCTGTGGGTCCCCCCCACTTGCCCTGGTCGTAGAGCGATCTAGGCCCACATTTCATACCCAATTCAGGTCTCCATCCAAAATCAACGGGGCCTTCGGCAACTCCCTGAGATTATGTGGCCCATAGGGACTTTGTCGTCTTTACTAACTTAGCATGAGCACGCTGCAGCTTGGTTGCTGCTTTTGCGCACTTTAATACACGTCTTTATTTTGGCAATAATTTCAAATTACTATTTTCACATGAGCACATATTGCTGTGTTCACTCTCTGCATGTTCCTGGGATTTTGACTGAACATTATGTGGCAGGTCGAACAACAATGCACCTTGTTATTTGGTGAGACACTATAGCTAGTCGGTCCGGGGCTCGTGGGTACTAGGATGGTAGGAAGACTCAGTCCCTATACACCAAGGTCCCATAATCCTGCGCATAGTTCTGTGTTTGTGCAGAATTCCTGCAACACTCACAAAGTCTCCCATTATAGATAGAAAGCCAACTGAACGTAGAGGTGGAGCCTAACACAAATTAGGGATAAGGAGAAGACCCTGCAATGCCCCTGTTATTGCCACATAGCTACCCAACCTGTCCTGCCACACCTTGGAGATCTCCAGGGGAGTATGTCACCTGACAAGAATAGCCGTACCCATAGAGTCCCTATGCAAGCCCATATGATAGACTTAGGAAAATCCCTTTCTAGCCAGGAAGTGGCATCTATTACCTAGGAGATGTGTTTTTTTAAGGGGCCCACATCTGCCTCCGCCTTCCGACCCGCCCTGTGGACTGTTCCTCCCTTGATCTTGTCCAATATTCCATTCACATTCCACAACACTATTTTAAGATTTGTTGGGCTTATGAAGGCCTCAACTTTGACTTCTACGAAGGTAGTGGTTGCCATAGGTATGATATGTTAGAATAACGTGTCCACCACTCATGTATATCTGCAGTGTGTCTGTGGTAAATCACCCCACCTGTGTGAAAAAAAGAAAAACAATCCCCTCAACTGACCCCACTCCCTCCCCTCTCCCACCCCAATCAATCAATCAATCAAGCCATTTATAAAGCGCACTACTCACCCGGAGGGTCTCAAGGTGCTGGGGGGTTGCCGCTACTGCTCGAACAGCCAGGTCTTGAGCTTCTTCCTGAAGGAGAGGTGGTCTTGGGTCAGGCGCAGGTCGGTCGGGAGGGAGTTCCAGGACTTGGCGGCCAGGTAGGAGAAGGACCTTCCTCCTGTTGTTGCTCTTCAGATGCGGGGGACAGCGGCGAGGGCGTGGCTGGCTGATCGGAGATGGCGTTTGGGAGCATAGAAGTTGAGGCGGTTGTTGAGGTAGCTCGGGCCTTGGTCGTGTAGGGCTTTGTGTGCGTGGGTGAGGAGGCGGAAGGTGATTCTCTTGTTGACGGGGAGCCAGTGCAGGTCTCTCAGATGTCCGGAGATGTGGCTGCTTCGGGGGATGTCGAGGATGAGTCTGGCTGAGGTGTTCTGTATCCGCTGGAGTCTCTTCTGGAGCTTGGCGGTGGTTCCGGCGTAGAGGGCGTTGCCGTAGTCCAGTCGGCTGGTGACAAGGGCCTGGGTGACCGTCTTCCTGGTCTCGGTGGGGATCCACCGGAAGATCTTCCGTAGCATGCGCAGGATGTTGAAACAGGACGAGGAGACGGCGTTGACTTGTCTGGTCATGGAGAGGGAGGAGTCCAGGATGAAGCCCAGGTTTCGTGCGTGGTCTGTCGGTTTGGGTGTGGTGCCCAGGGCGGGGGGCCACCAGGAGTCGTCCCAGGTGGAGGGCGAGGAGCCCAGGATGAGGACTTCCGTCTTGTCTGAGTTCAGTTTCAGGCGGCTGGTCATCATCCACTCGGCTACGTCTTTCATCCCTTCGTGGAGGTTGGCTTTGGCGGTGGCGGGGTCGTTGGTCAGGGAGAGGATCAGCTGGGTGTCGTCGGCGTAGGAGATGATGTTGAGGTTGTGTTGGCGTGCGATGGCCGCAAGGGGGCTCATGTAGACATTGAAGAGGGTGGGGCTGAGTGAGGATCCTTGGGGGACGCCGCAGATGACTTCGGTGGCCTCTGACTTGTACGGTGGTAGGCGGACTCTCTGTGTCCTTCCGTCAAGGAAGGAGATGATCCATTCCAGTGCCTTCTCCTGGATTCCGACGTTGCTGAGGCGCTGCACTAGGGTGCGGTGGCAGACAGTGTCGAATGCCGCGGAGAGGTCTAGGAGGATGAGGGCCGCTGTTTCTCCGTTGTCCAGCAGGGCTCGGATGTCATCGGTGGCAGCGATGAGGGCGGTCTCGGTGCTGTGGCTGGCACGGAAGCCAGACTGTGAAGGGTCGAGGGATCCATTCGTCTCGAGGAAGGCGGCCAGCTGCTTGTTGACGGTCTTCTCGATGACTTTGGCTGGAAACGGGAGGAGCGAGATGGGGCGGTAATTCTTGAGTTCGGTGGGGTCCGCTGTTGGTTTCTTTAGTAGAGCGCTGAGTTCGGCGTGCTTCCAGCTCTCAGGGAAGGTGGCGGTGTCGAAGGAGGTGTTGATGATGTCTCGCAGGTGGGGTGCGATGACAGCGTCGGCCTATTTGAATACGTGGTGAGGGCAGGGGTCGGTCGGAGATCCGGAGTGGATAGAGTTCATCGTGTGGATGGTGTCTTCTGTGTTGATCGGGGTCCAGGCGCTGAGGGTGGTGGTGGGGGGCGTTGGTGCGGTCGTGGGGGGCGTTGTTTGTGGGGTGAAGCTGTTGTGTATGTCAGCGATCTTGTTGTGGAAGTAGGAGGCGAGGGAGTTGCAGAGGTCTTGCGATGGGGTGATGTCGTTGTTTCCGGCGTTGGGGTTGGAGAGCTCTTTCACGATGTTGAAGAGTTCCTTGCAGTTGTGTGCGTTGTTGTCCAGCCGGTCCTTGAATGCAGTTTTCTTGGTGGCGTGGATTAGTTGATGGTGCTTCCGGGTGGCGAGCTTGAGGGTGGTCATGTTGTCCGGTGTTGGCTCCCTTCTCCAGGCTTTCTCGAGGGCTCGGCAGTTCTTTTTGGAGCTCATGAGTTTGTCGGTGAACCATGGGGCCTTCTTGCTGCCGGGTCTGTTGGGCGGGGTCCTCAGTGGGGCGAGTTCGTCCGCGCAGGTGCTGATCCACTTCGTGAGGTTGTCGGCGGCCTGGCTAGGGTTCGCTGAGCTGGCTGGAGGGTGCTGTCTCAGGGAGGCGGCGAGCTGGTCGGCTGAGATCTTGTTCCAGCTTCTACGAGCCTCTTGTTGCTGGTGGTGGTGGATCGTGGTTCTTCTGAAGGTGAAGTGGACGCAGCTGTGGTCCGTCCAGTGGAGTCCAGTGGCGTGGCTGAAGGCGATGTCTTTATGTTATGTTAAAATATTTAAACCGCGCACTTTCACCATCGGTTTCTTGGCGCTGAATGACAAATGACAGAGAGCCAGGATGAGATAATTAGCCGTATGCAGATTGGAAGAGCAGGGTTTTTAAGAGTCTACGGAAGCAGTCATACTTAGGGCAGATGCGAAGAGCAGATGGCAGAGCGTTCCAGGTGGAGGGAGCCAAAACAGAAAAGGAGAGGCCACCATGCTTTTTCCTTTTATACTTGGGGATCTCAAGAAGGTTGAGAGAGGAGGATCGAAGGGTTCTGGAAGGAGTATAACGAGACAGGTTAGAGGAGATAAAGGCCGGGGCAGCATGTGAGAGGGCCTTGAAGGTGGAACATGCCATTTTAAAGATGCAGCGTTTGGAAATAGGAAGCCAATGGAGACTGTGAAGGAGGGGAGTGACATGCTGGAATTTCGGCTGGTGAAAGATCAGGCGAGCGGCTTGATTCTGCACCAGCTGTAAACGGTGAAGATGACAGGCCGGGATGCCAGCATACAGTAAGTTGGCGTAGTCGAGCCTGGAAGTGATGAGTGCCATAACAACTAAGGTCAGGGCTTCTTTAGTAAGAAACCTACTGATCTTACGGACCCGCCTAAGATGGAAAAAGCAGGCTGAGGTGACCGAGTTGATTTGTGGCTTCATTGAAAGATCATCAGAGATAATCACCCCCAGGCTTTTGACTGAACGCACAGGAACCGGTGCGGTCCCCAGGGATGAAGGCCAAAATGAGGAGTTCCAAGGATGATTGGAGCTGCCAACCAAGACGAGCTCAGTCTTAGTAGGGTTCAACTTCAAGTGACTATGGTACATCCATTCCGCAATGGACAACATAGTAGACTGAAAATTAAAACAGGAGGACGGGGAAGAGTCGATAGGAAAGATCAACTGAAGGTCGTCAGCATAGTTGAAGCTTGTAACTGGCGAATCGCGGAGGGAAGCTAGGAGGGGTTGGAGGTACAAATTAAAAAGAAGAGGGGATAATGCAGAGCCCTGTGGGACGCCGCAAGGGAGGGAGGTGTAAGGGGCAGAGAAGGAGGAGAGATGGACGGACTGTGATCGCTGGTGAAGAAAGGATCTGAGCCAGTCAAGGGCCACTCCCTGGATTCCGGCATTGTGGACACGGTCGATCAGAATGGTATGATCGACCGTATCAAAAGCCGCCGAGAGGTCCAACAGGACAAGGGCCTGAGAGGTGTTATTGTCGGCACCCTTCCTAAGGGTGTCCATGACTGCTACTATGACCGCCTCGGTGGAGTGGAGGGGTCTGAAGCCCGCCTGCTGAGAGTCCAAGAAACCAGATTCCTCAATGAATGAACTCAAACAGCGGGTGACATGGGTCTCCAAAATTTTTCCCAGGTAAGGAAGAAGGGAGATAGGTCTATAATTACTGAGTGTTAGGGGATCAGTGTTAGGTTTTTTTAAAATGGGGACGATGGATGCTTGCTTAAAGGAGAGAGGGACCTCCCCTGTAGCGAGAGAGTTATTGAGAAGAGCAAGGGGGGGGCCTGGACATGTTAGGAAGGCTTCTCTCAAAATCAGAGGGGGGCAACAATCGTTATGGGAACCCGATTTGACTTTAAGAAGAAGAGAAACGAATTCTTGTGAAGAGATGGGGGGGAATTTAGACAAGGAACTAGTGTTTTTTGGGGGAAGGGGGGGCGGAGTGGGGGATGCCGGGGTCGGAATGTTGTTTTTTATTGTGATGATTTTGTCTATGAAGTAAGAGTTAAGTGAGTCGCAAAGGGATTGAGTCGGCAAAGGCTGGGGAGTGACCCTATCCGGCAGGGATAACTCATTTACAACAGAAAAGATGGTTTTCGAATTGTTGTTGGAGTCCAAAATAAGTTTAGAATAATATGCCGTTTTGGCTGCCAGGATCGATAGTTTGTACGACTTCAACGCCTCAGTGTAAACCAATTTAAGTTGAGGGTCATAGTGGCAACGCCAGCGGCGTTCAGATTGCCGCAGGGCGAGTTTCTCCGCTTTCAGTTGGTCCCTGAACCAGCGTTGGGCGTCGTGAGGGCGCTTAACTTTAATGTTCTTGAAGGGGGCTACTTTGTCGCTGGCCTGACGTAACCAGGTATCGAGGTTGTCAGACTGAACTGTAAGCGTAGTCGAAGGGGTAGGTGCAGTAGAGGCTAGTGAGGCGTATAATTCAGCCAGATTAGCTCTATTCCAGTTTCGGGCTCTAAAATTCTTAATCCGGGGGGGAGGACAC